>NC_064864.1:6657551-6965676 GCF_024139225.1 Suncus etruscus
TTAAAAAAAAAAAAAAGAAATATAAGAGAAACAACAAGAAGAAAATTGAAAATTATTGCAAGGAAAGCCTCTTCAACAAGTGGTATTGGCACAACTGGTTAGCCACTTGCAAAAAAAAGTGAACTCAGCCCCCCCCAATCTAACACCGTGCACAAATGTCAAATCCAAATGGATTAAAGACCTAAATATAAGACCTGAAACCATAAGATAGATAGAACAACACGTAGGTAAAACACTCCATGACATTGAGACTAAAGGCATCTTCAAGGGTGGAAACAGCACTCTTCAAACAAGTCAAAGCAGAGATAAACAAATGGAACTATATTAAGCTGAGAAGCTTCTGCACCTCAAAGGAAATAGTGCCTAGGATAAAAAAGCCACCCACGGAATGTGAGAAACTATTCACTCAATACCCATAAGATAAGGGGCTAATATAAAAAATATACAAGGTACTGACAGAATTCTAAAAAATAATCTAATTCCACCCTTAAATGGGGAGAAGAAATGAACAGATACTTCCTTAAAGAAGAAATACAAATGGCCAAAAGACACAAGAAAAAATGCTCCAGGTCACTAATCATCAGGAGATGCAAATCAAAATGATGAGATACCATCTCACACCACAGAGACTGGCACACATCACAAAGAAAAAGAACAATCAGTGCTGGCAGGATGTGGAGAGAAAAGAACACTTTTTCTTGGGGGGGGGGTGTTACACCCGGCAGTGCTCAGGGGTTACTCCTGGCTCTATGCTCAGAAATCGCTCCTGGCAGGCTCGGAGGACCATATGAGGTGCCGGGATTTGAACCACCGTCCTTCTGCATCTAAGGCAAACACCTTACCGCTGTGCTATCTCTCCAGCCCTGAGAAAGGAACTCTTATCCACTGCTGGTGGGAATGCCGTCTAGTCTAACCTTAACGGAAAACGATATGAAGATTCCTCAAAAAACCTAAAAATTGAGCTCCCAATCCATCTATACATTCCTAGGAATATACCCTAGGAACACAAAAATACAATTCAAAAATCCCTTCCTTACACCTATATTCTTTGCAGTGCTATTTACAATAGCCAGACTCTGGAAACAACCAAGATGCCCTTCAACAGATGAATGGCTAAAGAAACTGTGGTACATATACACAATGGACTATTATGCAGCTGTCAGGAGAGATAAAGTCATGAAACTTTTCTATACATGGATGTACATGAAATCTATTATGCTGAGTGAAATAAGTCAGAGGGAGAGAGATAGACACAGAATAGTCTCACTCATCTATGGGCTTTAAGAAAAATTAAGGATATTATTGTAATAATGCTCAGACACGTTAGAGATGAGGCCCAAAAGGACCTGCTCACAATATGAAGCTCACCACAAAGAGTGGTGAGTGCAGTTAGGGAAATAAGTACACTAACAACTTCGTGACAATCTTATTGAGTGAGAGAAGTAGAATGCCTGTCTTGAATACAGGCAAGGATTGGGAAGGAGGGAGGGGGCATGTTGGTTGAAATGTTGCATTGGTGAAGGGGTTTGTTCTGTTTATGACTGAAACCCAACTACAATCATGCTTGTAATGATGGTGCTTAAATAAAGATTCTATTAGAAAAAGAAAATTATTGCATCTCACAATGAGTTCATTAAGTCACTGTCAGAAGGTTTAGTAACCTCTTGTTCGTTGATCATTCTGTTACTACTTTTGATTCTGAACATCAGATTACTTCAAATATATATTGACATCTAAATTGGAGTGTTCTAAAGGGGATGACAATATTATAAAAAAAAAATGGAGTTCTCTAGGAATTCCAAGCACTATTGTTGATATTGTGGCTTTTGTGGGAAGTTTTTGGATGCCAGGGCTTTTAGAAGTACAGGATGTCAGGGGTATGGAGGATGCCCACATTTAAACCCCAAAAGTCTTGGTGTTTTCATCTGATTGGTGCCTCTGCAGAGAACCATAGATGTGTGGTGAAGCTGGGCCATTGGCAAAGTGGCAGTTATTAGTGGTTTAGTTTAGCTGACATGACATTGACAGGGTGAGGACTTGGTCTGCCCTCTCCTCCCAAAACTTCCAGCTTTCAGCTGCATAACCATATACCCATATTTTTTAAAGATTAGTATACATCTGTGTCAAGAATATATTGACTCTATACAGGTGGCCAAATGCAGATATGGCCACTGTGTTTGTGATGCCCAGGTTCTTGAGAGGAGAGTGTGTGGGCTGTGGGGGGTTGTAAAAGATATGTAATCAGAGAGAGTTAAGGTTTTGAGGCCTAGGAAGCTATATAAAATATAAATGTCTAAATACTTTAAAAGAAATAATTTATCTTAGTTCTGATTCACTTACAACTGAGAATATGTGAATTGTTTAAATAGGTTATCTTTTTAGTTATCAAAGAATTTGCCTACTGAATAGAAAGACTTCTATACTTTTTAATTAAAGTATTTTACCTTATTAAGTAAATATATAAATTTTAAGGAAATAACTTTAGATATTTTTCCACATTTGAGAGATTATTCTATTTAGGCATCTGCATTTATAATCATATTGTGCATTTAAACATATGAAACAATTTGATAGATTCTGGGGGTAGTCATTCACAAGTGAGTAAAATAAGGAATTTCTGGGCCAATTCTCAGATATTTTCTTTCTTTAGTTTTGGAGTGGGACCCAGGGAAAAAAATTTTAACAAAGCTTCAATTCATACTGAATAATAAGTTTATGCAACAAATCTAGTAAAGAAGATGCAAAGATAAATCAGGAAATATTTTCGCTAAAGGAATTTACAGTTTTCTACTGCATACCATTTAAGTAGACAAATAAATTTTCCCCGTTGTAACATTTTTCTCTTCTTTTCCTCTACAAATTCACTAATTTTTATATGCACTCTTGAAGGTATAGGACAAACACAGATATAAAGATAAAAAAATAAGCACTTGTACTCTAAATTCACATATATATAAAACAATAGTCTAAGGCTGGAGCAGTGGTGCAGGCATTTGCCTTGCAAGTGCTAACCTAGGACTGACTGTGGTTTAACCCCGTGGCGTCCCGTATGGTCCCCCAAGTCAGGATCGATTTCTGATCTCATAGCCAAGAATAACCCCTGAGCATCACCGGGTGAGGTCCCCCAAAACACAAACACACACACACAAAAAAACCCCATAGGCATTGAAATTTGCTAAGATAAATTAAATGCAAACTGAATTCTGATATATGGGCATTTTTGTGAACCTGTGTAGGTCTAATTTCTTATCCAGATTTACAAGTCTGTGAAACTGTATGATGCTAAGTTTATGAAACTCATTTGTGGGGGTTGGGACGGAGAAAAGAGAGAGATAGTACAGCAGTGAGTAAAGTATTTCTCTTGCAGGAAGCTGACTGAGGTTTGAACTTTGACATTACCTATGGTCCCTGATCACTGCCAGGAAAGATCTTTGAGTTCAGAATGAGGAGTAATCCCTGAGCACAGCTGGAGCATTACCATTTGGCTGCAGAGAGTGTAGAGAGGAGGCTAAGGAAGAAACTGTAGATCGCACATATTTACAAAGGCATTACTTTGTACCAAGAGTTGGAAAAGAAACAAAACAAGACAAGACAAAATCCAAGAATATCTAGTTTAAAAGTGAGTGATGGTATTTTTTTAAAGAAAATTTAGTGTTCAAATTGGTTAATATGCAAGTCCATTAATAACATTAGCTTCCAGAAATGACATGCTAAACTTTTAATAGTACAAATAAAAGCAACCTCTAATTAAAAGACATTTTAAAAAGTTGGAGAGTGGTCACTCCAGACGTGGTTCATCAATGGTACATTAGGTAGGGTCCTTGCTTAGCTTTTACAATGTTCTCTTCTTAGATTCTTTGTTTTGGTCATAGAATAGCTCTGCAATTCCAGATCTTTTATCCTTAGTCACTTTGAGGCTGCCCCTTATACTTATGGAGACTCCCTCATACACTTATTCTGTGTTGTCATGTAAAATATATTTTCTCCATCAATATCAGTTAACTTTCTCTTATATTCATTGGCTAGAACTGCCTCAACTATTTAAAACCTAGCTGCAAGTTAGTCTGGGAAAGTAATAAATGGTTAAGCAGCAAGTCAACATTTTATTTCAATAAAGATTATAAATTATAATTATAAAACAATAATACACATTGTTTTACATAATACATAATAAACAATAGATAATAATACATATTATAAATATTATACATATAAATAAATGATACATAATAAATATATCATTTATATAATTTCTTTTTTCTTTATTAATGTATTTTTATACAATTTGATTGCAAACATAATTGTAGTTGGGTTTCAGTCATATAAAGAACATCCCCCTTCCCGAGTGTGACATTTCCATCACCAATGCCCCAAATCTCCCACCTCTCTACCCCCTACCTGTATTTGAGACAAGTTATTATAAGTTAAATGATACATAATAAATACATTATTTATATAATTTCTTAAGTAAAACATTAGTCTTCTAATTAGGAAGAAGTACTTATGGCATAAAGGAAAATTTAAAGAGAGAAAAACAGACTCAGTAGGAGCTGAAAGATAAAGACAAACTCATGAGAAGTTAAGGGGAGATAGATCATAAAATTAATGAAAGAAAGTATAAAATGTCTTGATTAATGTTATTAAAATATTTCAATAATGATAGAATCACTTAATACTAATATTAAGATAATTGTATTTGTAATGATAAATAAAAATTTCAAACTTAAATGACTTCAACTTTAAATTAACAATATTTTTCTTTAAAGTGTGATTTTTCTCATAAGTTCTCAACTATTTATAACAAATTAATACATGATGGTCAGTTTAATTTTAAAAAGTTTTGTTCTGTAAGGCAAATAGAGAGAGAGATAGACATATTTTTTCTACTTGATACCTCTCAATGAAACTTTCCAAGTATTTATGATAGCTACAGAAGGGGTAAATCCTATGCCACATAATAATCTTTAATTAATATCCCAAGCTTTTTAAACTTACCAAAATACTGATTTAGGAATTTTTGTCAGAATCTGGGTATATCCCCAAAACAAAATAAAACAAAACTAGGTACATGGAGTAAAAAAGAAAGGTGTATAGTGTCTCAAATCTGTTGTCTATATAGAAAATACAAACTATTAGTAACTTTTTATGTAACTTAGTACTTCTCTGTAACACCAGTTATACTTTCCTTATATCCTAATATCCTACATATATCCTATATATATTTTATTCTAATATTCTTATATTTCATTCCTTTACCTATTACCAGGTATGTGTGTATGTGTGTGTGTGTGTACATAATTTGTATTTGGAATTCTTCTCCATTACAGTAAAACCTCCATGAGAACAAATAGCACATTTTTGTTCACCAAAGCCTGTTACAGGGCTATGATCTCTCAATATTTATTAAATAAGTGCATGCGTGAATAAATGTTCCTACTTATTAACTAATGCTCATTACTCGAAATCTCCAAAGTTATCCAGCACAAGCTGTCCTTCCATCAGTTCTATGTTGTATGTGTCACAACAGGAATGATCCTGGTATTTAGCGTGTTCAGCAAACAAAATATGTCAAACTAATTACCAGCCAATCAATAACACAAGAAACATTACACCAACACCTACAAAACGCAGCGTTTGGTCTCCTGAGAAGGAAAGCTGATTTATTGGCAGCTGTCCCCCTCTAGTGGCAATCGGGGCTCCTCATTCTGGTTTCAAAAGACAGGAAAGAAACCAGAGAAATGCATTTGTTATCAATTTCACAACCTTAGAATTTACATCCATCTACGCTCTCTCAAAAACACGCACATATAAAATGTGAGAAATTAAAAGGTGTATGAGCTTCAACTTATAATAACTTATAACAACAATCTATTTGCTAACTTACTGGAAACAGCTCGTTATGAAAATAACTCGCTTAAAATTTCATTTGAAATTTGTCTGTTTCATCTTTGATGTTGCCTGTGAAATATACTTTCCACATATATGTGTATATATGTCCTTATATATGTGTGTATATGTAGATATATGATATATATGTATTCTTTTCTATATATGTATAGAGAGATAGAACTGAAGGGCACTTGCCGGACATGTGATCAATCCAGATTTGATCCTTGGCACCTCATGTGGTCCCTTGAGTACCAACCAAGAGTGATCCTTGGGCTCAGCATAAAGAGTAAGTCCTGAGCACTTTCTTGTATGTTCCCTTCAAAAATTACACAGATAGCTGTAGAGAAGGCTATTAATTTTCTATTCACAAATGTCACTATGAAAGCAAAGAGATAGTACAGGAGTAGTGGTTGCCTTGCTTGTGGCTGACCCAGGTTCAGTCCCTGGCATCACATATGGTCCCCTGTGTACCACCTAAAGTTATCCCTGAGAACAGTGGCAGAAATCAACCCTGGAGGCCACACTGCTTCAAACTAATAGAAAAAAAAAATAAGGGAAACCCAAAACACCCTAATATTAAAAAAAAAAAAAAGGACAATCTGAGAAATTAAAAAAACTTCCAGAAAGCAGGAAAATCAAGATGAGGGGAAAATGCTTAATCAATCTTTGCATATGAATTTCAGAAAATTAAATTTGAATAAACTTTTTAATTCAGCCTAACAATTTCTTACAAATCATTAGTTGCAAATGAGTCAATTGATTAATATAATTCAACATTTCCCTACCTCCACCCAATCTTTACCCCTCAAACACCCACAGGCACCTATATTTGTATCTATGGGAATAGATTAAAAAGTGCTTTTAAAATAAATCATCCAAAACTAGTTCTAATTTTGGAAGCATTCTGATACTGCAGAATATGTTTTTCATACATCTATTTAAATTTGATATTTAACTCTTCCTCTTAGCAAGAATGAGACTATAAATTTATTTAAAAAAGTTATAGTGAGCCTAACATACATTTAAAGGAATTATTTTTAAATACTCGAGCTATATGTTCTGTGTGTTCTGACAACTTTTGGTACCTTATCTGACGTGACATTTGACCTTTTTAACAGCCTATGAAATAGTCACTATCATTATCATCAGCCTACTCACATATATAAAATTCCTAGTGTAAGATAACCAATCATTGGACTAGATCTTCCTAATTCTAATTAGTTCTTTTAGTATCGACTTTTACCATTAATTGGTACCTCAACACTCAACAAACAGGAATTGTAGAAAGTGCAACGATATTAATCATCAAGATTGCAAGGCAGAATTTAAAAGACTTAAGAAAATATTTACTGCCTACTAAAAACTGGTTGATGAAAATTATTCTTAAAGAATAGTAAACCTGGGTTGGGTATATGGTTCATTGATAGAAAAATTGTCTTGATCATAGGAGGCTCCTGGGTTTATCCCTGGCACTACAAAAACAAATAAATAAAATGGTGAACTTAATTTACACTTGTTTTACAGGGAATCATAATTATTTTTGTAACACTACATTTTAAATATGTTATTATCAATAGGATATGTTCCAGAAGTTTATTATTTAGCTAGATCTAAATTATTATTTTTTGTCTTTATATATTTATATATTTTAATATGTTGTCTGTCTCTCCCTAAATGTCAAGTATAGTGTTCTTTGGTCATTGGAGGGAGGTTACACCCCCAAGTAGTGACCATGGTGAAGTAGGGGTTACTTCTGGCAATACTCAGCCAGGACAACTAAGCAGGAATTTTAGTGTTTGGCCCCTTGGTGCTCCAATACCGCCACGACCATTTGGGTCATGCTGTGCAGAGATTAAAGTAAGGTCCTTGTGTATGCAAGGCATGTATACTGGCCACTAACCTATCTCTGTGGTTTCTGTCTTTTCAATCACATGTACACAAAATAATTCAATAAAAAAAATTTAGTTTAGAATCAGTATTAACCAAGGTTTTATATTGTTATATTTTCATGGTCTTTAGAATTTCATCATTTACTTAGAAGAAAATTTTTACAATCTGCCAATTGACTGCTTCCCTGGAGAAACTGTCAATAGCATGTTATTTTCCTTTGTATGTCTTTTCCTTTGCGTGCCAGATGACAGTAGTTCCTTGATATGTACACATGACCCTCAAAAAGATGTTCAGACTATTGCATCAGTTAAGATTTGGTAAAGAAATTTAAAATTACTGTTTCCCAGAGATGCCAAACACCAAATATAATAACTTCTATTAACCTGAAAAACTTTTGTTAGCTAAAGCATCAATTTTGAAAGACCTAAACTCTTAGTAAGTATTTTTAGAAAGATCATATTTGAACATAGTATTTACTCTCTTGATTGCAGACAACAAGACAGAGTAAACTGAATCAATACATTTGAAAATAAATAGTTTCGGGGCCGGGCGGTGGCGCTAGAGGTAAGGTGTCTGCCTGCCTGCGCTAGCCTTGGACAGACCGACCGCGGTTCGATCCCCCAGCGTCCCATATGGTCCCCCAAGCCAGGAGCGACTTCTGAGCGCATAGCCAGGAGTAACCCCTGAGCGTCACCGGGTGTGGCCCAAAAACAAACAAACAAAAAAAAAAAAAAAGAAGAGAAATAGTTTATTCTTTCTGCAATGGAAGAATTCAAGATTTGTCTGGATTTGAGGTGAACATTGAACTGTATGGTAAAAACATAAGGAAATTTTAATGATAGAGAAAGGAAATGTAAGATAAGGGACCTTGTTTTTTTTTTATTCCTGATCTCTCTTAAATGGGTACAAGCCATTTCCCCCTCAGTCATTTTCTGGTGAGAATACAATCCTAAAGTACTACATTTTGTCCTTAAATCTTGAAAAGGAACTGCTAAGGGTCCAATAATTTGGAGGAAGGGCCCCTACATTGTTGCAGATTTCTAAGCTCACTTAAACCCCTAAACCCTAGCAAGAGACAATAATAAAGGGACTGATGGGGCGCTTAGTAACTGTTTGGAGTGTTAATTAGAAGGTTACACTATTTTAAAATTTTTATGTACCTATGAATGTTATAGGGAGGTAAACTAGGAAACAAACTAGCTTATTTAATTGTTTCTTTAAAATCTCACCCTCCTGTAAAACTAGGTAATGTGCTGAGTGAGGGTGAGAGACAGTAGGAGACAAAAAGAAGTCCTCAGCATGGCTATCCTATCTTGACCTCATCACCTAAACCTTGATGCACAACAAGACAGTTGAGGTTCTCATTCATATGCATGGCCTTGAGCGAAGACCAAGGAAAACCAAGAGGATATGGACCATCTGACTTACAGTCTTAGAGAGGCCCAATGACAAATTACTGAGCAGCAAGGGTCAGAAAGGGGACACAGGTTCCAGAGTTCCAGCTAAAAACTGACGACAAGGTACAGGTGCAGTGGACAGAGAATGATGAAGAGGCAAGATCAATGGAGGCAGGTAGATGGTGCAGTGACAAGACCAGGAGTTGTAATCTGGGTGAGTCCTGTGAGCCAATGAGAAAAAAGACATCTAGAAAGATATAAGTGAGAGACTTGATGCTGCTACTGAAACTGTACAAAGAAACTTTAACTTCTTATGCATATGAGTTTTAAATTAAAATCTTTCATACACTACTAAAGAACCCATGAGCCCAGCTATAATTGCACTTATGCACTAACATAAATATTAGGAAACCTGGAATCTAGGCTCGTCATTTCCTAGGCAAGTATTTTTATCTTCTCTTTAAAAAAAAAAAACTTATCAGTCAACTACTCTCTGAAATGATCTTATTTATTTATCATCTATTTACTCTTGGTAAAGAGTGGGAGGAAGGAGACCTCTTTCTCCACACTTAGCTTCAATGACTAAAACCTGGGAATTAAACCAAACAAACAAACAAACAAAAAGGATTAGTAAGAAAAAGTTTCATACTGAAAGAGAAAGCCTCGTTTTTTTCTTGCCCATTGCTGCTTGCAGTTCGATTTTATCTGACTTAATCCAGTATTTTATACATTCCTGAAAATTCTTGGACTCTTTATAAGATTTGGGAAGTTTACACTTTCCCAAAACCATAAATTCTGCCCCACAGTTTGGGCTTATAGGAAACTAATAGATAATGAGGGCAATAATTGGGCATATGGTGAAATATATAACCTACAAGGTTTTAAATAAACAATACCAACAGACCTACATGAGAATGGAAGATGCTAATCTTATCTTAACCACAAAATAAAACCTACATTACCAAGACATCTCTGAGAAACAAATGGGAATTCTCTGATAGTTTGTTTGATGATTTCACAAAAGACCAAGTTTTTCTACCAAAAAAAAAAAAAAAAAAAAAAAAAAAAAACAACCCAAAAAAACAAAACCCAAAATTACAAAGCAAAATTTAGTCCTTTAAGTTTCTCCTATGCTGGAAAGTTTCTTTCTTTTCTTCTTTCCAGTAAATGTTTCTATTACTAACTCTTGAGTCTGAGCATTTTTATTACTCATAATTTGCAGCCTTACAAATATTTAAGAACCTGGGTAACAGCAAATAAACTGCCATAACTGCCCCTGTATCAATTTACATATGGGGAGGGGGCATTCAACAAAATATTTATAAAAGTCTTATAATCAGAGATTCAAATACCATTTTAATAAAAACAATCAATACACTTAATGGAATAGTAACAAAGTAAAAAAAGGGAATTTAAGTATTGACAGGGAGTAATTTAAGGCAAAGTATGGGAAAACATTAATAGTAGATAAGGGTTATTTTAGTGAATTTGTTTCTGCTGTTTAATCTTGGCATCTTTATCTGTTTCCCAAACTTGTATAAACATAAGAATCACCCAAGGTGCTGGCTTAAAAATTAGTTCTCAGGCCTCACCCCACATATTCTAATTGAATATACATGGGTGTGGCAGGAGATACCCATATTTTTAACAAGTACCCCAGGTAATATTTATGTTAAATAGAATTTGGAAAGCAACCAAACACAACCCTTCCATTAATCAACAATAGAGATTGAGACTTAGAAAGACAAGAAATAGTCAAGAATATTCTTGCCCCTTGACCTGAATTCTTTCTTGTAAATAATCTGCCTTTACTAAATCTCTTTTACTAAAAACAATCTACGGAAGTACCATAATATGACCAGCTAGAAAATTCAATAGGATAAGTGCATGCTTTGTATATAGAAGACCTATGCTCAGTTTCTGACAGAGCATAATTTCCAGATGCTCCAGCTCCTGGAAATGGCACTTAAAATAGAGCCAGGAGTAGCCCCTGAGCATCACCAGAAGTGGTTTCTAAATAAAACAAACAAACAAACAAACAAACAAACAAACAAGAAACGAAGTAGAAAAGCTGAGATCTAAACTGTTTCTTTAGTATTTCTCATGGAAATTTTAGGAGTCTCCTTTCAATACCCTTCTAATGTGAGATTAAAAATATTTTTTCTGATCAGAAACTCTCTACTCATGTGTGTGAGTGCATTTTTTTTTTCTAGACTGGCATCTACTCTAAAAACCAGCTCCACAAATAAGATCTAAGGCTGTTCTCTGACTGACAGGTCTGGTCTCAGGGCTCTGTGGAGCCAGTTTCTTAAAACCTAATCTGGATCCTCATCTAGTATCACTTGGTCTATCTTATGAGTAAAAGAATCCAGTGAGGTGGGTGTTCAGAACAGTTGTTTTTTTTTTTCATCATCAGGAACTAAAAACAATTAGTAATCTGCTTTCACTAACATAGTCCATCTGTGCATGAACAATTTGTGTGGTTTTTCCTAAGAAAGACATCATACTCATCATATATTTACATGCTTAATACTCACAATCCGAGAGACAGAAATATCTAGGCATTTCAAATTCCTATAAAAGAGAGCTGAGAGCAGGTGATTCAGCTGACTTTATGATGACTCAGTGTGCTGAGATGGCCAAGCTGGTAAGTCATCTGTCTCCTATCTGAGAAAATTTAAATCAGAAACCCAGATTTCTGGGCTCTTCTATAGATTCATTAAACTCATTAGAAATCATTAGGGTTCATTTAAATTTGTCCCAATCCATTCCTTCATCCTTATTTTGTTCTCCTATTTAGAGAAATCCAGGCTCTACTTTACAAGGACTATTTCACATCATAGGCTACATTTATACTTCCTTTTCCTGATGATCTGAGCTTTCAGGGGGAAAAATCAAACTGTGGATTTATTCTACTGGGTAGAAATCCTTAAAATTTATAAATATCATGATGGATTATAATATGAGTTGAAATAAATGTGTTTGGATTTTAGCAGAGGAAAACTATGTAAATCTGAGACATTATAATAAAACATTATAATAAAAATAAATACTAGTAAAATTTATAATAAAGCATTCAAAGTACTTCTCCCAAGAGAATTTGTTTTTACTATCATCATTATAATTTAAAAATCACTTTATAAATAACAAGAAAGAAGAGGTTATTACAGGGAAGGCCACAGTGTTGCTAATTTTTAGATTGTGGCTGATATCAATAGATTTGACATATTTATAAGAATACATTAGTCCTCTCAGGCATGGCCACTAGAAGTACAACCAGGAAAATAGATAGAGATAGATGGCGAAACACTTAACTTTTACCAACTGCTTTAGTTTCCCCACCTTGGACAAATGCATTAAGAACCAGGGAGAAACTATAATTATATCTCACGTGATAAATAAAAAACAGCAGCAAAATGATAGGATTAGACTCTCTTAATCTTTATTACTGCCTCCTTACAAACAAGAGTAGCAGCTACTCTTTCAGAAATACACCAGGTGCCACACCTTATTTGTCATATCATATCTTGCTTGTCAGATAACCTGCTGCTTGGCATTGCAGCAGAAAGGAAAAATAAGCAGAGAAATTTCACCCAGCAAGCTATCTAGGTTAGCTGAGTATTTGCATAGGCCCTGAAATGTTCCCTAATATCTCCTATTTATCAGCTTGCACTTCTGTGATGACGAATGACTGTTAAAAATAGTCACAAAATCAGAAAAAAAAAAGTTTTTCCCAAAGTTTTAGTTCATGGTAGAAAAGATGAGTTAAAAATCTCATAAAGATCTTTTTCATTCTGTTTATAGTATATTTTCATTCTGTTTATAGTATATCTTTCATCTTCAAATAAGGTAGGCATCCACAGCCCTTTAGCAAAGGAAATCTTTGGGAAATAAAGCCTTATCAAATGCTTCTCAATTATATAACACAAAGGTCTTTAAAATGTATGTTTTCATTTTATTTTATTTTATAGAAACCATTGTGAATTACAATGTAGTAGGGTTTCAGACATACAATGAATCAGGGACAATCCCGCCACCAATGTCAATCTCTCTCCACCATGTTCCCAGAGTGAATTCCAACTACCACCCTTTGTCCCCACAGCCAACCAGCATCACAGGCCCATTCTAAGTTTTGATTGTTAAAGTTTGGATCTCTTGATTTCATTGTTGTTGACTTTGGCTTGCATATTTGGTTCTGTCCTCTTTTTTTTTTTTCTCCACCAATGAACAAAAGACCACTTGGCCCCTGGACCTCATCCTTTCATATTTGGGATTCTCCTCCCCCTCTTAGTTTCTTCCCTTCGTCTCACTGTACTCTGGGGCCAAGGGTGTTTGCAACAACTTCCATTTAGATCATTACATTTCTTCATCGAATTATAAAATGCATGTTTCAAAGATAATAAAATGCTAACCAAATCCTCAGAAGACAGATTTGTGATCATGAATTTTCTTCAGATTATCATTATTCTAGTGTGATCACTATGATGCTGAATAACAAGTGTTTATTAGGTCCCTCTGATGTTGGGCTAGAAAAAAACTAGCAAGAGCCAGATATTCAAAATACATCATGGAGGTTATATCTATATCCTATGAGTCTTAACAATGTAATGCTTCTGGGCTGGAGATATAGCATGTGAAGTAAAACACGTGTCTCGCAAGTGGAGGGCATAAGTTCAATCCCAGAGTGGTCCCTTAAGCCTTCTAGAAGTAATCAGAAGCAGAGTCACTGCTGGGTGTGACCCTAAAGAAAAAGGAAAAAAAAAGTAGTATTTCTAACTTCACAATAGTGCTATAAAGTTATCAGAAAGATACAAGTAGTCATGTGTCATTTTCTAATTATGATACTTTCTGAGAAAGTCTTCCTTAGCAAATTTCAACATTGAAGTCAGAGATTATAACTACACAAGTTTAGACAGTATGACCTGCTACACACCAAGAGATGATATAATGCAGGGGTCCCCAAACTTTTTAAATAAGGGGCCAGTTCACTGACCTTCAGATATTTGAAGAGACAAACTATCATTTACAAACACAAAACACTTATGAACAAGTTCCTATGCACACTGCACGTATCTTTATTTTGAATAAAAAAGCAAGTACCAATACAATATTAAAATGAAGAGCAAGTTAAATCAACACACTTTCCAGTATTTCAATGGAAAATATAGGCCTGCTTTTGGCTAATGAGATAGTCAAGGTCTGGTTCCATATTTGTCACTGCTAGTGACATCACTGCAAGTGATGCAAGTACGTATCA
The DNA here is from genome assembly GCF_024139225.1 of Suncus etruscus. NCBI lineage: Eukaryota > Metazoa > Chordata > Mammalia > Eulipotyphla > Soricidae > Suncus > Suncus etruscus. Next base: position 6,671,985 of record NC_064864.1, read on the forward strand.
GTTAGTGTAGGTATGATTGGAGATTGCAGATGTTTCATTCTAGAAAATTAATTCAGAAAGAAACTTGTTCACAGACACAAGTGATGCCAAAGTGCATTTTAAATATTTTGTTCCTGAATTAAGGACATGTCTCAGAGGGGAGAGATGCATAGAAATTAGGTCTGAGAGGAGGAGTTGAGAGACAGAAAGAAGAAGAGTCAGAGAGTACAAAACGCATCCTACTCATATACACTACGAACCCAGGATGAGTTGGTAAAGTAAAGTAGTAAGTAGGATTCAGTAATAATTATGAAACAAGCCGAGTGTTTGGCAAAAGTATGACAGGTCAGGTCATCAGCATAAGCCGAAATTCTGTGTTGTTTTTATAGATTGTTCTCTTACTTTTGCTTTGCTTGGGGGCTTTGGGTTTTGGACCACACAGGTGGTTCCTAGGTCTTACTCCTGACTCTTCACTCTAAGTGGGGCTAAGACAACCAGAAGTGTTGCCTGGGATATAACCCAGTTGGCCATATGAATTGCAAGTGCCCAATTCACTGTATACTATTATTCCTGTATCTACATGGCTTGTTTCTGAATATTATAACTCTTGGCAACTTAGAAGGTTTTCTGCCTGAGAGAATGACTCTTCCTCCTAAGGATAACCAAGTCTTTGAGCTCAGCTGGCCTACGTATAGAACAATTTCATGCTTTTGATACGGAGAAGAGTCAGTCTAGTCTTACCAGCTCCTTTCTGATTTCCATACCCAAGAGACAGAATTCCTGTACCTTTCATTCTACAGATGTCAGCAACAAGGGACCACCCTCACTGAGGTGAATAGTGAAGCATCCTAAAATTATTCAAATTTGTCCATCTCAAACTGCCTTCCCTCATTCTGGCTTTTCGCAAGAAAATTTTATTTAGGGTTCTAAGTTTCTTCTTCTCCCTCACTTCTGGCTTCTGCCTTTTGACCCAAACCTAGTGTTCTTCACATGACTCTGCCTGTTATGAATTCTGTTTCTAAAAACTGACTTTGTCCTAATTGTTTATACTTTTCGTATATACTTTCCCCCTAATGTGTACCATTGTCTTTAAGGAAGCACAAAACAAATGCAAAGAAGAGTTCTGCACATACTCAGGAGATAAGAACTTGGACTGTTTATGCTTAGGGGCAGTGCCTGAGGGTCTGATTGATTTGTTTTGGGGGACCTGAATTCACAAAGTGAGGAAAAGATCACTGAGGCCTTTGAACAGGTGCAGAGCCATGTTTTGGGATGTAACAGAAAAGCTGGTGTATTAGGACATCAAGAAGGAAAAGGTGGCATGAAGGACTAGAACACAATGATATCCGTAATCAATTGAAGCATTCAATCAAGTCTGCAGATAAATAGAAAGAGACTCTTTCTGGAATTACAGCAATAAGATGGCTACTATAAACTTCATCAAAAAAGAAGGGATTCATACTTTTAGGCTGACTATGGATAAATTATGATTACAGCATCAAAGTGAATGCCAGTTATAATATAGGCATTTTATTCTTATTGTCTAATTTGTAATAAGTTTTAATGATTTCTTAGTCTTTCATTCTCTTATTTAGCAAATACTTAAGATCTTGTTATGTGCCTAAGTGTGAGGGCATAGCAATAGTCACAAAATATGGAAATTGCTTAATTTAATGGATTTTGCCTCAGTATAGGCAGAAACAATAACCAAATTAATAGGAACACAGTCTATTCAATGGTGATAAGTGTTATGAGAAAAAAAGGATAGAAAAAGAAGGAAGTTGGGAATCAATATTAAACAGAGGAAATTTATAAGAAAATAACATATAAGCAAAACTTACAGGTAATAAATGTGCCAAAAGAATATCTTGGGAAAGAAAAAAAATCAGGTTGAGTGAATAGTAAGCATATAAAATATGCTTTGGTAAAATGGTATGTGGTTCCCATTTTTCATATATTAAGAAATTGTAGGGGCCGGGCGGTGGCGCTAAAGGTAAGGTGCCTGCCTTGCCTGCGCTAGCCTTGGACGGACCGCGGTTCGATCCCCCAGTGTCCCATATGGTCCCCCAAGCCAGGAGCAACTTCTGAGCACATAGCCAGGAGTAACCCCTGAGTGTTACCGGGTGTGGCCCAAAAACCAAAAAAAAAAAAAAAGAAATTGTAGTTTCTGTTCTGTAAATTGCCTGCTCACAAGTATTATTTTCTCTTAACATGTATTTTTAAAAATTGAATTAAGCGACTTATATCTTAAAGAAATTAGCCAATACTTATATATTTAAATAAGTTTATTCATACTGTAAACATATCACATATATGCTGCATTATCTCTCTGGCCTCCAAAAGAATAAACTTTTATATTAACTAAGTAACTAGTAAGGAAGTTGAACTCAGCTTGGTCATTCTAATTTATAAAAATTTTAGTTCAGAGCCAGAGTAATAGTTGAGCATGTAGGGTGCTGGTCTTGCATGCAGCCAACTCAGGTTCTATTCACCAATACCACCATCACATATGAATATGGTTCCTGAGCAAATAGGAGTGATCCCTCAACACAGAGCCAGGAGTAAACCCTGAGTAATGCCATTCATGGCTCCCACACAAAACAAACAAACAAAGAAAATAATAAGACTTTCATTATTGTCTACCAGAACTAGTACTCTTAAGTGCATAGAATTGAAAACCATAATTCCCCAAATAAATTTTAAATACAACACTTCTGTAAAATGCTTAAAGGGATCATATGTAAAATAAGTTCAGGAAAAATATCACTCAAAGTATATCTTATTATTTTATCATATCCAAAAGCAAGATGTTAATTAAAATTAGTTTGAAAAGTTTTTGCAGGTTTAAAAACAACTTATGAATATATCTAATATTTTAATGTTACTTAAAACATAATTAACCAGAAATTTCTTTAGTGTAGTTTGTGTAGCAACATCTTAAAAAACACAATGTGGAAACTGTTGAACTACAATAGCATCTCTTAAGCATTCATTACATAGGTCATATTTCACAATAACTTCATTTATAGTTAAATAAGTCCCTTCCTAGCTGTTATCAACAGGTTGTGTGAAATCATTTGTGAACCAACTCTAGTTACTTCCTACCTCAAAGTCATATGAAACTTCTTAAGAAACCTTAAGTCCCCATTGCTAGTGACAGGGCAGGAAGGACTGGTATCCATGTAGTCTGGGCCAGTTGCTCACATCATAGTGTAGTTTTGAGACCTGCCAGACTTGAATATGACAGACAGTTCTTTATCTTTCTAGAAACTGTGAAGAGCATTCTCAACACTAATTTTATGGTTGGTACATGAGATCAGTCCTCACTCATGAGGATAAGACTTCACCCACAATCCACCCCGGTTTCATTCCAGGCAACCCATGGTTGGCCAAGCACTGCAGAGAACAACCACTGAGCACAAAGTCAGGAGTAGTCACTGAGCACTGCTATGTGAGGTCTCTCTTTACCTATCTCCCAGGATGAACTGCATAGATTGCATTGTCAGATGGCTACTAGCCATTCAATATTTATTAGGATACAGCAGAAACACTAAGAACAATTTTATTCATGGAGAGTATTTTCAGTGATGGATATGGTTTTGTTCTAAAATTCTAGACATCTGGACTTTGATCCTTTTATTGGGATTTCTCAAAGCTTTGTCGAGATTTTCCAGCTGTCAGATCTACTCAATTATAAGGCAGAACTTTGAATAGCAGTTTGGTCCAGCTACAGAGACTCTTTTATTCTAAGTCCTATCTAAACTGGCAACCTTAAAGATCATTACTAGTAAATGACTCATAGAAACATACTTAAATGTGGTGTATATTGCCTTAAAATGCAAAGAAATGTTAATTTTGAACCACGGCGGTTATTCTGCACTCTTTGCTAGGAAATCAACAGTAGTGTAAACTTCTTTAAGTTTGTAAACATTTTTAGCCACAGTTATAAGGCATTAGCAGATTCTAGAGTATGAACCAATGAATAAATATTTGTGCTTACACCAATAACACCTAGGCCTTTTAATAAGGCTAGGGTGATGGCAGTGTTTGATTTTTGTACTGCAGCGGGGAGAGACACAAGATTATATTTAAGAGGTAATAAGGCAATTTTTGATCTAACAGTCAATTTAGGCATTAAAACAACCAAAACACAGTGGTACTAGGACTAAAGAAACAAATGTAAAACAATGGGGGAGATAAACTAGTGAAACAGGCAAAAAAAAACCGTTAAATTGGGGGCAATCATGAACTGAAAGAAAAAATCAACAACAAGAATTTGATTACAATTTTTTCAGATTATTAAAATTTGCGGCAGGGAGGTCTTGGAAGAGTTCTTGCAATGGGGATACTTTTGGAGCTAGGCCCAGTTTCAAGGAACAGTCCGCGTTAGGGAGAGTTAGTAGGGAGGGCCTCGCAGCATGAGTCCACAGGGGAGTTGGCTGTCTTTTCTTTCAGGAGACAAGGTGTGGGTTTATCTGGGTGTCCCCTCGCCTGGGTGCAGAGTACTGGTTCGTTGAGTAGGAGGTCGATCTTGATGCCTAATAGAATAAGGACTGAGGGTGAAAAATTTTAATATGGTGGAAAATCTGGATGGGATTGAGGGGTAAAGGGATAGTTGGATTTCCGGAGGGGAGAAAGGGGAAGTTATATGGGAAGGGTATGAAGGAAGAGAAAAAAGAAAATACCTTAGAGAGAAAAGGGGAAGAGAAAGAGAAAAAAAGTAATAAGCAGAATAGAGAGAAAAAAAAAAAGAAAAGAAAAGTAGTAAGAAGAGAGGAGAGACTAGCAAGAAAATGCTGGTTTAATTAAAAGTGTTCGAAGAATCGAGCCTGTGGTTTAAGTCTGTACATCTCAGGTACTGCTTCGATGATCTGAATGATCACGTGCTTCAATTCCTAAATGGAGGTATTACCTAGAGATAAAGTGTATGTTAAAGAGTTTACTCGTGGCCATCTCGTAGTGCATGCAAGGTATGGTATCCCGTGTGGTATCCCGAATTGCCACCTTAGTTTGTCCGCCCTTTGTATCCAAGGGCGCCTGTGGACAGAAAATCTGAGAGGTTATTTAAAATATAGTAAGATAAAGGCATTAAAAGGTAGTGTTATGGTATGTTGCCATTGCAGTCCGTGATTTCCCTTGGTGTTCTATACTTGTGTTCCTGTATACGGACTCCAAGGGATTATTGTGGGCCTTTGTTGTAGAAGTCTGATTACCTACCTGTTCTCTCTATGCTGCCGTTTCTGTTGTTATTGTTTTCTTTATGGCATATTCTGTAATCAAAATTTTGCATTATTCCTTTTTCATGTATTTTGGACACTGCTCCCACGTATATGTTGACTATTACAGTGTTCGGAGTTTCTACCATGTTAAACCCTGTTATTTGATTGTTAAGTATTAGTTGTGTATAAAATGTGTTCTAGGTGTTTCAGAATAGTGCTACCATTCTGTATTTTTCTTTTGTCTTCTGACTTCTTTTGTCTTCTGACTTCTGAATAGTGCTACCATTCTGTATTTTTCTTTTGTCTTCTGACTTACTTCTTTTGTCTTCTGACTTACTTCGTTTAACATAACATGTACTAAATGTTCCTCCTACTGGTAAGCGTGTAAAAGGATAGCATCTGGCTTTCTTTCTTTCTTTCTTTCTTTTTTTTATCACCTATCTCCATTACCTAGGATAACACTTCTTAAAATGTGACCCAATATAAGGGTCACATAACTGAACAAGGTGACAATAAATTGACATTGGCAAAAGGCTTTTGAATACACAATAAAAAAAAATTAATTCAAAATCAAACATATCTGAGATGTTTCTGACATGTGCTCCCATGTTGTGTTATGTAACTTCAATGTATCCTGGATTTGGATATGAAACACGCAAATTTTGCACTGTGCTTGTCTTTAAACCACACAATAGCAGAGTGCCACCAGAAATACCTTGGCTCTAATTAGAGACCTTTATGAATTTCAGGTGTCCTTACAATACGTACAAAGTTTTCTGCTTTTCCAGAAATGTAATATATATATAATAAAAAAAAGAGGCTTAATATTTTCCTACCAGTTCTCAACATATACATATCAAATTAGTATAAATTTAGATTGGAATATGATAGAGCACTTGACTGTTTGAATTGCTGTTACTTCCTTCTGTAAAAATAAATGTTCAATTTTAGCAAGACCAAAAGTCCTTTAATAATATTTCTTTGTCATTTTCACCAAATATGCTTTTTAATTTTTAGCATCAAGCTTTTCATTAATCACAATGCAATTTCATAAACAAAAGCTAATATCTGAAAAAATTTGAAAAATTCTTAGTAATATTTGTTTTAGGAAAATTATTTTCCTGTTATAAACAAGTTGGATAAATATAAACAGAGTCTTTGTTAACAGATTGTAGTACACAAAAAAGAGAAAATATGTAAAATAAGCTTTGCAGTATGAGTTTACTTCTTTTTATTATCATGCTCTGTCCACTTTTTTGATAACAGTATGGGATGTTTTGATTTACTTTAAACAATTTGTTTGACTCTTTACTTTATAATTTTATTTTATTTTATTCAACCATTGTGATTTACAAAGTCCTTCATAGCTAAATTTCAGACATACAGTGAATCAAGGCCAACCCCACCACCAATGAACACCTCCCCACCAATATTCCCAAAGAACCCTTTTCCTCTCCAGCCTGCCAGTATAACAGGCCCCTTTTAAGTTTATATTGTTAAAGTTTGGGCCTCTTGATTCCACTGCTATTGCCTTTGGCTTGGATTCTTCCCTTTTTCAACACCACCAATGCACCTGAGATAACTTGGTCCCTGGTCCCATGCTTTCTTTTTTTTAAATTTTTCTATTTAAACAACTTTATTACATACATGATTGTGTTTGGGTTTCAGTCATATAAAGACCACCCATCACCAGTGCAACATTCCCATCACCAATGTCCCAAATCTCCCTCCTCCCCACCCAACCCCGCCTGTACTCTAGTCAGGCTTTCTATTTACCTCATACATTCTCATTATTAGGATAGTTAAAACGTAGTTATTTCTCTAACTAAACTCATCCTTGTTTGTGGTGAGCTTCATGAAGTGATCTGTAACTTCCAGCTCTTTTCTCTTTTGTGTCTGAAAGTTATTATTGTAAGAATGTCTTTCATTTTTCTTAAAACCCATAGATGAGTGAGACCATACTGCGTCTCTCTCTCTCTCTCTCTCTCTCTCTCTCTCTCTGACTTATTTCACTCAGCATAATAGATTCCATGTACCTCCATGTATAGGAAAATTTCATGACTTCATCTCTCCTGACAGCTGCATAATATTCCATTGTGTATATGTACCACAGTTTCTTTAGCCATTCATCTGTTGAAGTGTATCTTGGTTGTTTCCAGAGTCTTCTATGGTAAATAGTGCTGCAATGAATATAGGTGTAAGGAAGGGATTTTTTGTATTGTATTTTTATGTTCCTAGAGTATATTCCTAGGAGTGGTATAGCTGGGTCATATGGGAGTGCGATTTCCCGTTTTTGGAGGAATCTCCATATTGCTTTCCATAAAGGTTGAACTAGATGGCATTCCCACCAACAGTGGATAAGAGTTTCTTTCTCTCCACATCCCCGCCAAGACTGCTTGTTCTCATTCTTTGTGATGTGTGCCAATCTCTGGGGTGTGAGGTGGTACCTCATAGTTGTTTTGATTTGCATCTCACTGATGATTAGTGATGTGGAGCATTTTTTCATGTGTCTTTTGTCCATTTGTATTTCTTCTTTGTCAAAGTGTCTGTCCATTTCTTCTCCCCATTTTTTGATGGGATTAGATGTTTTTTCCTTGTAAATTCTGTCAGTGCCTTGTATATTTTGGAGATTAGCCCCTTATCTGATAGTATTGGGTGAATAGTTTCTCCCACTCAGTGGGAGGCTCTTGTGTCCTGGGTGCTATTTATTTTGAGGTGCAGAAGCTTCTCAGTTTACTATATTCCCATCTGTTAATCTCTGCTTTCACTTGCTTGGAGAGTGCAGTTTCCTCTTTGAAGATGCCTTTAGTCTCAATGTCCTGGAGTGTTTTAACTACGTGTTGTTCTATATGTCTTATGGTTTCGGTCTGATATTGAGGTCTTTCATCCATTTGGATTTAACCTTCATACATGATGTTAGCTGGGGGTCTAAGTTCAATTTTTTGCAAGTGGCTAGCCAGTTGTGCCAACACCACTTGTTGAAGAGGCTTTCTTTGCTCCATTTAGGATTTCTTGCTCCTTTATCAAAAATTAGGTGACTGTATGTCTGAGGAACATTCTCTGAGTATTTAAGCCTATTCCACTGATCTGAGGGCCTGCCCTTATTCCAATACCATGCTGTTTTGATAACTATTGCTTTGTAGTACAGTTTAAAGTTGGAAAAGTAATTCCTCCCATATTCTTTTTCCCAATGATTGCTTTAGCTGTTCTAGGGTGTTTATTGTTCCAAATGAATTTCAAATGTGCCTGATCCACTTCTTTGAAGAATGTCACGTGTATCTTTAGAGGGATTGCTTTAAATCTGTACGATGCTTTGGGGAGTATTGCCATTTTAATGATGCTAATCCTGCCAATCCATGAGCAGGGTATGTGTTTCCATTTCTGTGTGTCCTCTCTTATTTCTTGGAGCAGAGTTTTATAGTTTTCTTTGTATAGGTCCTTCACATTTTTAGTCAAGTTGATTCCAAGATATTTGAGTTTGTGTGGCACTATTGTGAATGGGGTTGTTTTCTTAATGTCCATTTCATCCTTATTACTATTGGTGTATAGAAAGGCCATTGATTTTTGTGTGTTAATTTTGTAGCCTGTTACCTTGCTATATGAGTCTATTGTTTCTAGAAGCTTTTTGGTAGAGTCTTTAGGGTTTTCTAAGTAGAGTATCATGTCATCTGCAAACAGTGAGAGCTTGACTTCTTCCTTTCTTATCTGGATTCCCTTGATATCTTTTTCTTGCCTAATTGCTATAGCAAGTACTTCCAGTGCTATGTTAAATAGGAGTGGTGAGAGATGGCAGCCTTGTCTTGTGCCAGAATTTAGAGGGAAGGCTTTCATTTTTTCTCCACTGAGGACAATATTTGCCTCTGGCTTGTGGTAGATGGCCTTTAACTATATTGAGAAAGGTTCCTTCCATTCCCACCTTGCTGAGAGTTTTGATCAAGAATGGGTGTTGGACCTTATCAAATGCTTTCTCTGTGTCTATTGATATGATCATGTGATTTCTATTTTTCTTGTTGTTGATGTTGTGTATTATGTTCATAGATTTATGGATGTTAAACCATCCTTGCATTCCTGGAATGAAACCTACTTGGTCATAGTGGATGATCTTCTTAATGAGGCATTGGATCCTATTTGCCAGGATTTTGTTGAGGATCTTTGCATCTGTATTCATCAGCGATATTGGTCTATAATTTTCTTTTTTGGTAGCATCTCTGTCTGGTTTAGGTATCAAGGTGATGTTGGCGTCATAAAAGCTATTTGGAAATGTTCCTGTTTTTTGGATTCCATGAAAGAGTCTTGCCATGATTGGTAGAAATTCCTCTTGAAAGGTTTGAAAGAATTCATTAGTAAATCCATCTGGGCCTGGACTTTTGTATTTGGGCAGACATTTGATTACTGTCTTAATTTCCTCAATAATGATGGGTGTGTTTATGTATGCTACATCCTCTTCATTCAACCATGGAAGATTATAAGAGTCCAAAAATTTATCCATTTCTTCCAGGTTTTCATTTTTAGTGGCATAGAGTTTCTCAAAGTAGTTTCTGATTATTCTTTGGATCTCTACCATATCAGTAGTGATCTCTCCTTTTTCATTCCTGATACGAGTTATCAAGTTTCTCTCTCTTTTTTTGTTAGTTTTGCCAGTGGTTTATCACTCTTGTTTATTTTTTCAAAGAACCAACTTCTGCTTTTGTTGATCTTTTGGATTGTTTTTCGGGTTTCCACTTCATTGATTTCTGCTCTCAGCTTTGTTACTTCCTTCTGTCTCCCTATTTTTGTGTCCCTTTGTTGAGTACTTTCTAATTCTATGAGCTGCGTCATTAAGCTATTTAGGTATGCCCCTTCTTTCCTGATGTGTGCTTGCAAAGCTTTAAATTTTTCTCTCAGTACCACTATTGCTGTGTCCTATAGGTTTGATTGTTTGTGTCTCCATTGTCTTTTGTTTCTAGAGAGGTTTTTATTTCCTCTTTGATTTCATCTCGGACTCACTGGTTATTCAGTATTAGGCTGTTTAACTTCCAGTTATTAAAGTTTATCTTCAGTGTCCCTTCCTAGTTCACATATAATTTCAGAGCCTTGTGGTCAGCGAAGGTAGCCTGCAAAATTTCTATCCTCTTGATATTATGGAGGTATGTTTTATGTGCTAGCATGTAGTCTATCCTGGAGAATGTCCCACGTACATTAGAGAAGAATGTGTATCCAGGCTTCTGTGGGTGGAGTGTCATGTATATATCTACTAGGACTCTTTCTTCCATTTCTCTTTTCAGGTCTAGTATATTCTTGTTAGGTTTCAGTCTGGTAAATCTGTCAAGTGTTGACAATGCCATGTTGAGGTCTCCCACAATTATTGTGTTGTTATTGATATTATTTTTCAGATTTGTCAATAATTTTATTAAATATCTTGCTGGCCCCTCATTCGGTGCATATATGTTTCAGAGAGTGTTTTCTCCTGCTCTACATACCCCTTGATTAATATAAAATGTCCATCTTTGTCCCTTACAACTTTCCTAAGTATAAAGTTTGCATCATCTGATACTAGTATGGCCACTCCAGATTTTTTATGGGTGTTGTTTGCTTGAATGATTTTCCTCCAGCCTTTTATTTTGTGTCTATGTTTGTTCTGACTATTCAGGTGCGTTTCTTGTAGGTAGCAGAAGGTTGGATTGAGTTTTTTGATCCATTTAGCCACTCTGTGTCTCTCTCTCTTTTTTTTTTTTCACTCTGTGTCTCTTAACTGTTGCATTTAGTCCATTGACTTTGAGAGAAAGAATTGTTCTGGGAGTTAATGCCATCTTTATATCGAAGTTTGGTGTGTCTGTTGGTCAGTCTTGTCTTAAAGTAGGCTGTTCAGTTTTTCTTTTAAGAATGGTTTTGAGTCTGTCAAGTTTCTGAGCTGTTGTTTGTCTGTGAAACCATGTATTGTTCCTTCAAACCTAAAAGTGAGTTTTACTGGTTGCAGTATTCTAGGCGAAGCATTTTTTAAAATAAATTATCTTTATTTAAACACCGTGATTACAAATATAATTGTAGTTCTATGATTACAGTCATGTAAAGAACACCCCCCTTCACCAGTGCAGGATTCCCACCACCAATTTCCCAAATCTAATCCCCACTCCACTCACCCCTGTACTCCAGACAGGCTTTCTTTTTCTCTCATTCATTCACATTGTTATGATAGTTTTCAGTGTAGTTATTTCTCTAACTGCACTTATCACTCTACATGGTGAGCTTCATGTCATGAGCTGCACCTACTGAGAAGATGGGGGAAATAAGGGTTGGGACTGAGGCAGTAAAATATTAGAAATGAGATTTGTAGGGCAGTATCAAGATCACAATACAAAATGGATGTTACGGATATATAAAATATATGCATACAATACTATCAATAGGAAAACAAGGAGAAAAAAATTCCAGTGACTGTCCCAACATAAACCAGTACTAAAACGGCCCACCCTCCTTACAAAATGCATTTCCATTAGTGTAGGGAGAGGTAGGGGGGAAGCCTGAGACCAGTAAGAGTCCACCTGAACCCACTTCTGGCCATCTGAGCTGGCACCCAGGGAAGGCCTGGAGTCAGGGGAAAAAGACAAGGACGGCTGGGACCTGCCAAGCCTCCCAGCACTCCCCAGGCCAGGGAGAAGGGCTCCAGTATGGGGCCTCCCCAAACCCCATACCTGGCAAGAGCTGGTCTCCAGAATCAAACAGGAAACCAGAGGCCAGATGTCTGCCCGCCCTCCTCCCCATGCACCTCCCCCCTGGAATACGGAGGGAGGGGGAAAGCCTGAGGACCACTAAGAGTCCACCTGAACCCACTTCTGGCCATCTGAGCTGGCACCCAGGGAAGGCCTGGAGTCAGGGGAAAAAGACAAGGATGGCTGGGGGCCTGCCAAGCCTCCCAGCATTCCCCAGGCCAGGGAGAAGGTCTAAGGTATGGGGCCTCCCCAAACCCCATACCTGGCAAGAGCTGGTCTCTTGAATCAAAGAGTAAACCAGAGGCCAGATGTCTGCCCGCCCTCCTCCCCATGCACCTCCCCCCTGGAATACGGAGGGAGGGGGGAACCTGAAGACCACTAAGAGTCCACCTGAACCCACTTCTGGCCATCTGAGCTGGCACCCAGGGAAGGCCTGGAGTCCAGGGGGAAAATAGGGGTTAGGCTATGGGGCCTGCCAAACCTCCCAGCACTCCCCAGGCTAGGGAGAAAGACTCCAGCATGGGGTCTCCTCAAACCCCATGCCCGGCAACACTTGCATAAGCTCAGTTTTTCTGATCTGTTAGTTCAGTGTGAAAATTTCTAATTTCAGTTGACAACTCTTGATGCTTAATTTTGCTGCAGTCAAGTGTATTGATGCTTTTTTTGAGCTCCCTGAACATTTTCCATAATTCTACTCTAAACTTCTTATTTGAGAGGATATTTATTTGTTTCCTACTTTTTAGATTATTAGAGGAGCCATCTTGACTTCTGTAAATATGAGGGTGTACTGCAAAATTACTCCATTGGCAAGGCTGTAGATTGCTTCTTAAAATGTGCAGAAATGGAATTCAGGGGTTACAAGATAAGCGTGGCCGCGAAGCAGAGTGGCCGCATTTCGGGTGTGGGTCCTGGAGAGGTTATAGTCCTTGGAGTCTCTAGGCAGGCTCAGCAGAAAAGAGGCAGAGAGCATGGCCGCCGTGCTTTATAATTCTCTGGGTACCAATCACACGGCAGAAATTGGCCCCATGTGTGCTGGGTGGGGACATCTAACTGGGTGTGGGTCTTGGAGAGGTTATAGTCCTTGGAGTCTCTAGCAGGCTCAGCAGAAAAGAGGCAGAGAGCATGACCGCCATGCTTTATAAGTCTCTGGGTACACAATCACATGGCAGGAATTGGCCCCACATGCACTAGGTGGGGACATCTTACCGGGTGTGGATCCAGGTGAGGTTATAGTCCTTGGAGTCTCTAGGCAGGCTCAACAGAAAAGAACCTAGGCGAAGCATTTATTTCATTGAGTTTTCTCACTATGTCCTACCACTGCCTTCTGGCCTTGAGTGTTTCCGGTGACAGGTCTGCAGTAAAGATCAAGGATGTTCCCTTGAATGTAATTTCTCTTTTCGATCTTGCTGCTTTCAGAATTCTCTCTCTATCTGTGGGATTCATCTTTGTGACTAGGATGTGTCTTGGGTTGTTTTTTCTGGGGTCTCTTTTAGTTGGTACTCTTCGAGCATGCAGGATTTGATCACGTGTATTCATTAGCTCTGGTAGTTTCTCTTTAATGATGTTCTTGACCGTTGATTCTTCCTGGAGATTTTCTTCCTGGGTCTCTGGGATTCCAATGATTCTTAAGTTGTTTCTGTTGAGCTTATCATAGACTTCTATTTTCATCTGTTCCCATTCTTGAGTAATTTTTCCATTGTTTGATCATTTGCTTTAAAGCTTTTTTCCAATTTCTTTTGCTGTATGGAATTGTTATTCATCTCATCTTCCAGTGTACTAATTCTATCATCAGTTGCTGTTAACCCATGGGAAAGCTCAACCATGTTTTTCTTCAATTCATCTACTGAGTTTTTCAGACCTGTTATTTGACCTGAAATTTCAGTTTGGAGTTTTCTTATTTCTATCTCCATATTCTCTTGATTCTTATTACTGTTCTCTTCTATAGTTTCTTTGAGTTCTTTGAACATCTTCCATATTGCAACTCTAAACTCCTTATCTGAGAGACTGACTAGTTGGTTGGTCATGTTCAGTCATCAGAGTTGCCATCGTCATTCTCTATGTCTGGCGCTGGCCTGCGTTGTTTCCCCATTGTCACACTTGTATTGTGGGTTTTTCTACGTGTTGTGGTTGTATTCATTGGCTAAGTGATGTGCCTGGCTGGGAAGCTAAGTGGAGCGGCCATGCTCCTCTGGCTCCACCCTTTCTGGGCTTGTAAACTCACCTCCAGGGAAGTCTCCAGGGAAGGCGAGCCATCCACAGATGAGCCACACACAGGATGAAATCAGGCCTAAAATGGAGCACAGCACAGAAGACAGGCAGATAGGGGTGCTGGCATCTGAGTTCCACCAGAGTTCAGCGGCTTCTCCTTTCTGAGCTTGTAAAGTCACCTCCAGGGAAGGCTCCAGGGAAGGCGAGCCATCCACAGATGAGCCACACACAGGATGAAATAAGGCCGAAAATGGTGCACAGCACAGAAGACAGGCAGATAGGTGTGCTGGCATCTGAGTTCCAGCAGAGTTCAGCGGCTTCCCCTTTCTGGGCTTGTAAAGTCAGCCATTTCTTACTAACTCACTCACTCGCTGGGTAGCTTCAGAATGCAGTTTTTTGGGGGTTCACTTCCCAGGGCTCTGAGGAGAGCTTCAAGAATTCAGAAAAGACAGAGAAGTACAGGATAGAGCTCCCTTCAGGTCCTCAATTTCCTCAGAAGAAGTACAGCAGGGCGAAGACTCTGCAGGTGGAGCAATCAGCACTCCACCTGGCAGTCCCCATAGTCAGCCATTTCTTACTCACTCCTGGTCCCATGCTTTCATATTTGTGTTTCACCTTCTCCACTCAAATTTTTTTCATTTTCATTTCTATACTTACTTCTAATGAGACAATAATTTGAAAAAAATTCTTTGTTTAATTTGTGATCTTTTGGCTATAGAGAGCATGACTAGGCAAACCAAGACAAGATTTTTTTTATCAATCATGCAGCAAACAGCAATAAACCACACGTAAAAATTAAATTACTTTATCAAATAGACAATGTTTTAGAACATTTATACTGTCACCAAAAAGTATTTACTTCCTTTCTTTTTTTGTTTTGTTTTGTTTTGTTTTGTCCACACCCAGCGATGCTCAGGGTTATTCCTGGTTCTGGGCTTAGAAATCGCTCCTGGCTTGGGGGAACATATGGAGTGCCCTCCATATGGGATTGAACCATGGTCTGTCCTAGGCTAGCCCATGCAAGGCCTTATACCTGTGCCACAACTCCAGCCCTGACGATCTAAGTCTTAAAATCAATAAATTTTTTACAATGAAGATTTACAGTAGAAAAATTGCATTGGTGGTGCATAAAGTGGTGGCAATGAATATATAGCTTTTTTTTTACACTTCAGGGCCTATAAGGAATCACTCACAGGCAAAGACTTATTACCATAAATATTATACTTTATGAAACCATAAAAATTGTAAATTTCACTAAGAGACATGCCCTTAAAAATTGCTTGTTTTCAAGAGCTGACAATGTCATGACTCTAATTTTAATAAGCTCATTACTACACACAGAAGGATAACCTTCAAGAAAGCCAACGTTGAATAGATTATTAAAATTGAAAGCTGAAATTGTTATATTTTAAATTAATAAAAATCCAATTCTATTGATTATTTTAAGCTGTGGCTTTAAACTTACGTTATCCAAATTGTATTATTATTATTATTATTATTTTGGTTTTTGGGCCACACCTGGCGGTGCTCAGGGGTTACTCCTGGCTGTCTGCTCAGAAATAGCTCCTGGCAGGCACGGGGGACCATCTGGGACACTGGGATTCTAACCATCCACCTTTGGTCCTGGATCGGCTGCTTGCAAGGCAAATGCCGCTGTGCTATCTCTCCGGGCCCATTGTATTATTTTTTAAAAATCTCTGGTTTAAGTATGTCATTTTGAGAGAACAATTGTAACATATTTTTTAATTGTAACATATTTATGTTAAAAGATAAAATTGAAAACTCTACTGAAAAAGTTAACATGGAAGAATAAGATAGAAAATTATTCTGTACAGGTATTTACAGCTTTATATATTTTATAATAGAAATTAATCTCCCTAAAGACTAAAGAATTATAATTGATTATCTAATGTGAATGTATACATAGTGTCAGATAAACTTTTCTTTAAATTTTTTTGAGGGGGCCACACCCGATGATGCTCAGGGGTTACTCCTGGCTATGTGCTCAGAAATTGCTCTTGGCCTGGGGGACCATATAAGAGTCTGGGGATCAAATCGAGTCTGGTCCTAGGCAAATGCCCTACGACTTGTACCACCTCTCTGGCCCCTTCCTTTAAATTTTTGATTCTAAAAATTAGTTGAATTCATACAACATTATCAATTGTAATTTTAAAAAGGCCAGTCATCTGTCATTAAAGATTCCAAAAATTATTAGAAGACACAAATTTCAACTAGGTTAAAATTATTACAGGAATCTTGTTTTTGTTTGCGGAGCAGCACCTGGTAGAACCCAAAGATATTTCTAGGTTTGTGCTCAGAGATCACTCATAGAATGTTCTCCCAGACCTGCCAGAATCAAACCAGCAAGGCAAGTGCTATTTGTGCTGTATTAAGCTTCTAGCCCTAATTTGTTTTGTTATAATATAAATGTATAATTTATTATGAGTAAATTGTTCATTTGTACACCTATCTTGCATATTCAGGATATGTAAGTCATTTTTAATAAAATGAATTACAAGTGGAAAATTTTTAAGAAGTCTTGATTAGATAAAGCAATCCTAAAATATTACCAGGATATCATGTCTTGAATTCTCATTGTTTATCTCTCCCTGCTTTGGCATTTATGAATTTTATCAAGATACTTCTTCCTACTTGCTTGGTCCAATAAGACTGGGTCATCCTTATAATAGACTGACACAAAATAGTTAAACTATTTTAGACTCTATGAAACAAATTTTCAAAAATTAAAAGTTTGACATCTTTTAACAGTAGTAGTAAAGATACACGGCTGTCTCTTACAGATAAAAGCAAACTATCTTTTAAGTTTTGTACTATCCAAATTAAAGGGGTTATCTATATGGTATTATCCATTCTCTAGAACCATAATGGCTAATATAAGCTATTTTCCAGACAAGAAAGCAACCTTTATAACATCTTCAATCATAATTAAAAATATTCTAGCATCATTATTCCAGACTCATTTGTATTCTACAAAATAAGTAAGTTCATATTGATGTGAAAGGGATCAATAGTCTTGGAGTTCTCAATATTGTATTGGTGCTGCAAATCTTTGCTAATTTCCTCCTGGCATAGTAATAATTGTTGTTTGCTATGGGGGAAGAAGTTTCTAGAGGTTTCCACTTAACTTTCCTTATCATAAAAGTGCTAGTAATATAGCTCAATAACAGAATGTATGCCTGCCTTATGAGGCTTTGGGATTGATATCTAGAACCCAGTTTTCTCCCTAAAAAACTAAGAGCTTTTTTCTGGGTTTCTTTTTTGAGGGGGGGGGAGGTAACACGGGCAGCGCTCAGGGGTTACTCCTGGCTCTATGCTCAGAAATCACTCCTGGCAGGTTCAGGGGACCATATGGGATGCTGGGATTCGAAAAACCACCGTCCTTCTGCATCTAAGGCAAACGCCTTACCGCTGTGCTATCTCTCTGGCCCCATTTTTTTTTACTTTGGGGCTTTTTTCCGAATTATGAGGATAACAATATGGTGATGTCCCCTGAGCGAAAAATCTCTGACAGACAACCTTGCCTGAGATTTAGCAAAGAGGAATTTTTAGACCACAGTAAACTTGTTATAAATTTAGGTTAACTCTCTATTTTGTACCTATCCCCCCCAAACTTGATGAATCTCAGAGTCATTTTTCTATCCTCATGGAGTAGTTGTGGAACAGTGAGAGTTAAGTTCTGAAAATTTGGGGAATTTTACTTTCTATATTATAGTTACCCTTGTAAATGGCTAGAGGATCCTTTCTTCAAAGGCTAAGAAACCATTTTACAAATCAATTTGTGCCAGTGTTTATAGTATTCTTCATGAAATTGATAGTATTTCTTATTTACAAAACTCAGTGAACCGGTTCAGGTTAAAAATTTGGGTATAACAACGTAATTGCTGATAACTTATGTCTCTGTTATCAAGCCAAATGACTATCCATTGCAGTCTAACTGACCTCATAATCAATTAGGTGCTTCACTAGATGAATGGAGCTAAAATTGTTTAGCATACTCTTCTAATTCTACCATGCATTAGGTAACCATATCTGCTTGGTGCATGAAGATTAAATTTGCTGCCATTTAATTACTACCACTTTATGGTAACATCATCATTACTACAGTTGGAGTAATTTTCTAACTTTCAAATACAATTAGAATTTTTATAGTATTTTTTGATTATTATTTTTTTCACACAGTTTTTTTGTTTTGTTTTGTTTTGTTTTTAGCTTTTGAGCCACATTGATCTATGCCTATGATTTACTCTTGGCTTTATGTTTAGGGACCATTATTGGTGTGACTCATATGGGATTATAGGACTCTAACTTGGGTCAGTCAACTGTATTCGAGGTAACACCTTACCCATTGTGTAAGGTGTTCTCTTTAACCAGTAATCAATTTTGAAGTCTTTTTCTTTCTTTTTTGTTCGTTTTTTGTTTTTGGGCCACACCAGTGACTCTCAGGGCTTACTCCTGGCTATGTGCTCAAAAATCGCTCCTGGCTTGGGGAGCCATATGAGAGTTCGGGGTATCCAATTGTGGTCCATCCTAGGTTAGTGCGTGCAAGGCAGAGCTCACCACAGCTTGGTCCACTGCACTGCCCCTGAAGTCAGTTTCTTAAAATAAATATTTTATTTCAAGCAAAAGATACTTTTTTCAAATTTTCATCTCAAAATAACAAGCAACATATTTTGCTATTCTATATAATGAACTATAATCAATGACATTAATCTTAAATAGTTCAAATTTCCATCGTTGAGAGTTTGTTTCCTGGAAGTGTTTCTGATTATAAAATGTATTATCAGTTAGTGCTCAGCACACACACACACACACACTACTACACACACACAAGAGAGAGAGAGAGAGAGAAGAGAGAGAGAGAGAACAGGTTGGAAGAAATGAAAATAACCTAATTAAGAAACTGGGTTTATATAAAACCACTGGAAGGGGGGGAGAAGTATCAGAAGAGCCTGTCCTTTTTCTCTCAAAGTTTAGTCAATTTGTCATAATCACATTATTATTTCTGTTTGTCCTTACCAAGAACTTTAAAACAATCTTCCAGAGACAGAAAAACTTCGTTAACTATTTTTATTTTCTTTCCTTTATTTTTCAATTTCTTACAGTTACAAAATGCTATTGAAATGGAGAAGTCATTGTGCATTATTACTAGGGTTAAAAAAAAGAGAACATTTATATGCAATCTTTTGGTCTATTTCTGTGACTTGGTTTATTTGGAAAAATATGTACCAATTTCTGCACTTACAAAGTTGATGGATGTCCCCTAAATAACTATGTGGAGCAAGATAGTCTATAAACATTTGGTGCAGTCAAGAAGCCAAAAGAAGATATACTTAATGTGTTTAGCTACTCAGATTTCAGGGATAAATTTCTTTCTGAAAAGAACCTAGACACGAGACCAGCATTGGTGTCAGCTGTCACTACTGCCGAAAGCCCTGAAGTGACAGATTGAAGGTAACTGAAGGTTACAGAAATATTTTTACTGCCAAAACTAATGCATCTGCCTGTTATTACAAAGAGTAGCAATCTGCTTCCTTCTGCCTTCCAAATTGTATATAAGTGCCTCTCATTGGCAGATCTAAATGAGACTCTATTGGCAAGGAATTCTGAGGACCATACTTTTTAATTCCTACTCTCTGAAGGAAACATGAAGAGGTTGGTGTCGTAGTGAAAATCTGAAAGAAGAGGAAAAAATGAAAACCAAACACTCAGTGATACAACTGTGAAACAAGTTTTAAATATATTTTGAAAGGAAGGAGGAATGAAGAAAGAGGAAATTGAAAATGTTTAAAATTAATAACTGAATGTAAATCTCATAGATTACATAATGTATTAGATACAGTTAAATAAATGATTATTGAATGAGAAGATAGTGCTACAAATAAAATGCTGTTCATGCACTCAGCTAACTTAGGACAGACCGTGGTTCCATTCCCCTAGCCAGGAGCAATTTCTGAATGCATAGCCAGAAGTAAACCCTGAGCGTCACCAAGTGTGGCCCAAAAACAAAAAATAAATAAATAAAATGGAATTCAGAGAGAAAAAGAGAATGTCTATTGGAGCTAAGTTATGAATAGAATGAGAATTTGTTTACTGAGTTCCAAAAAGTAGATTATTCAAAGGAAATAAACACTAAAAATAATGCTGATAGTCATTTTCAAAATTGTTTTTAAAAAATCCAATAAATTTTGTCAAGCCTATAAAGTAAGCCATAACTAGACATTGGGTGAAATTTCCAAACAATTTTTAAATTTCAGTTGTGTGTGTGTGTGTGTGTCCAGGTCCCACCTAAATATACTTTGCCAACCAAGTCTGACGGTCTTATACTGGAACTCAGCAATGATATACTGTTCAACTCCAACACTGTTGGAGGACACCAGAGACACAGTTATTTGCTTTGTGACCAGTTGGGCCACATCCAATTAGGCTCAGGAAGACCTTGCAGTGGCAAGAATTAACTCAAGATTTTGTACAAGTATCTCAGAAGCCCCTATCCCTTGAGCTATTTCCTCAACATCAATTGATAAATAATAAAAGCTGAAAGAAAAAGAGTGATTACCTAAAGAAGAGGAAAAATTAAATTAACTGATTCTTCTTTAAAGGAACAATATAAAACAAAAACATGAAATAGGATACTTAATGTTCAGAGAGAAATAGCTGTAAATTTAGTGTTTATATGCAATGAAGCCTTCAACGCTTTCAAAGGCTTTATTGCATATAAACCCTAAACCTTTGAGAAATAAAAAAGGTAGTTTTAAAGAAAGAAAAACTGACTTTACTACAAAATGAGAATAAAATGCATAAATCCTAAACAAATAAGAGAACTTAACCACTTCAAACTAAAAGGGAAAGGAGGGAGGTAATGTCAAAGTTCTATATGTATGCAAGATGCTAGTACTCAACCCATATTTATTAATCACTACAATTATTTCAGAAAACTTTTATTAGACCAGAAAGTGTTCAGTTCCAGGCTATTTACCAAAATGTATTAAAAACAGGAGAAAAGTGGAGTTATAGGACAAAAAGAATCAAGCAAAAATCAATAAAAACAAAGTTTTATTAACTGTAAGAAACATGAAAGTTGATTTTTAATGTGCAGAGGGAGATAGTAGAGCAGGCAGGATGCTTGTCTTAAACGATTAGCTGACCTGGATTCCTTCCTAGCCCCTCCATATGATCCCTGAGGCAGGCGCAGGAGTGATTCAATCCCTACTGGCCAGGAGAATGTCCAGAGCACTCCCAGGTGTTGCCCCCCCCAAAAAAAAAAAACAACAACTTGGCTTTAAGGCAAGAGAAAGCCGTTGAAAAAGAATTAATAGTGTAACATTAAAGATGGATTAAATTAAATTAAATAAATTAATAATTATTTAAGTTAAAATAAAGACTAACTTCCTTGGTGAAGCATAAAAATGATGAGGATTGTGTACCTAATTAATATATGTACATTACAGTCTATATTTACATCTGTACATTTTATATATCATAGTATGTACAGTGTATATTGAGAAGCTATAGTGAATAAAATTATGTCAGCTTTGTAAAGACTGCAGAAACAAATTTTAATTGACTAAAGCATGACATCGAGCAAAGAAAAGAGAAGTGAACGAATTTGTCATTGCTTAGAGAAGTGTTCCATTTACAAAATACTAATATTTTATATGCTAGGCTCATATTTGATGTTTTGTAAATGTCTATTGTGGCTCCAAAAATACTAAATAGTCTAGTCCAAGCTTTTCAGACAGGATGTACAGATAATAAGCAGCATTATGATGAAGCATGAATAAACATTGCTATGTCTCAACATAAGAAGAAAGAAAGACGTTTAGTTTAAGTAGATTCAAGGAGTTTGATGAGTATTGTTGAATTTTTAGAAATGACAAAGGTGATTATTTGGTAAATAAAGCTTATTGAGGTTTGAGGCGCTCTTGAGAATAAATACATATTTTAAAGTATTTTCCGAATCATTCTTATGCTAACAAAGTAGTTCCATTAGATCTCAACCTGAAATTCTCTTAGTTTCTGTGCTATAGAGGAACTTTGCCTTTAAGTATTCCTGTATGAAAAATCATTTCAAATTACCATAATAGCTTCATGTCTGCTCAACTTCCTTTCTTCTTTCTCCCTTTATCATAAGATTTCAATGCAAATGTAAAAGGTTTATTTTGAGCAGTCAATTGCCACTGAATATTTCAGAATCTAGTACTTCTCAAAAAAATCTCAATTCATTATTTTTCCTGTTTTGTTTGTCTTCAAACAAATAGAGAAATGAAGTAGGAAAAAAATGGTATAGAAAACCACTATAAAACACAAAATGTTGCATCATTGAGACTTTGATCCAGACAGGGACTGGAATATAAATAATAAAGGATGTTGGAAAACCAGCTCCAGCCAGTTACTAGAATCGTTTAAGTACAGACTCCAGACCATATTGTTTTTATTTACTTTTTGTGGGGAGATTCTCCAAAGCAATTTCTGAGGGAGCCCTTGGAACGGAACCCTCTTCTGAGCAATTAATAACCAACGAAACAGAGACTTCAATCTGAGGTTCAAGGATGCTGAGCTAGTCAGGCTCAATGGGATCAGAATTCCCAGAGAATCAGAGAATCAGGGCACTGAGAGAATTCCCTATCCAAGCATTATCAGGTGATGCTTGAGAATCAAACTAGGGCTAGTGATTTGCACCATAAATCCTGTGTTTTCTTCTAACTCTGTGGCACTATTTTTCCTTATATAAAATGCATTAATTCATAGACCTACTATCTGCATACTGAGATATAAATGAGACAAGTAGGTCCTTATGTGACTGCACAATTTTAACACTGTATATATCTTGTCATTAATAGTCCAATCTCTTATGTGTCCTTTCTCCCCCTTCAGTTAGGCTTACTATTTAGAAGACTTTGCCCCCAAATCCTGATGGAATAACTCTCCTTTGAGACATCCTATGCCCATCTCAGGTGCATCCTATGACTAATAAATTGCTCTGGTCTGACTGTACTTTTTTTTCTGACTGTACTCTTGATTCCTTAAATTTATTCCTATGACAGATAAGAAACTGACACTTAGATGGCAGACATTCATCATTCTTTGGACCTGAAGATTCAAAATTAAAGCGACTCCCAACTTGAATAGTTATTCTTTTGGCTCTTCTGAGACTCAGAGGATGCAAAGGTTTGTTCTAAAGGCTAAAAACAATCAAGAGGATGTGAATATGGCCCTCATTTATGCTACAATAGAAACTGCCACTTTATACCAGTCTACTGAAATTCACCCCTAACCTACTTCCAGTGAAGTGGAACCTCACCTCCCAAGCTACTTAAAACAAGTGGTCTATACACATTGGAATTCTTAAAGGCAAGATAAAGAAATTGAGGCTATATAATTTATCAGAAAGGAATTTATAAAATTGTATTGTTGGTTCCATTATCTTTGATAAGAATAGAAAATTAAGTTTGGAGGTTTCCTCAACCTGGAGCAATACCAAAGTTATAGTACTGAACTAGTCCATTAAAAATCAGTAGCAATGGGCATAACTTTGTTTAACCAAACTAAATGCTATAAGATGTGTAAAGACTGTCATGGTATAAAATCAATAGAACTAAAAAAAGCTACAAATTCCAATATATGCAGTCAGTAGATGGGATTTTGAACTCTTCATTGATCTAGTTCTTCCTAACCAAAAAATGGCATAAGCAATGCTTGATAGAGTCTAATAAGACTTTGAAAGTAGAGAGAGTATACTGTGACTTCTATGATTCATTAGAGGGGATTCAGAAAAGATTCATAAAGGAGAAAATAATTGGTTGCTAGTCCATTTGTTTTGTTTCTTTGATAGTCTGGTTTCAAGTGATATATTACTTTCAATCATTTTGTAGAAAAATTTAACTGTCGCAGTGATGCATAGACATGGTGCTTGATAACACGCCACCATCTTGACTTGACTTAAAATATGGTGATAAAATTTACTGAAATTTAAAGTAAGAGTTAAAACTAGATTGTATTATATTATAGAAATGACAACACATCAGTCTGTGAATCTTCAGTGAACACAGTTAACCTTTTCTACTATAGAAAAATATCCACCAAAAAGCTATGGAAAATATAAAAAAGTCAGGTGAGAGATGTTGCATAGAATAGATAATTTTCTTATATGTGTGAATTCCTAGTTTTGATTCCTACCACCACCAAATCACACACACACACACACACACACACACACACTCACACACACACACACGGGAAGAGCAAAACATAAATAAAAGTAAGGACCAGAGTGGAACGCACAAATCTCATAGTGCAGATGGGGCCTTACACCTGAACATTGATTAATGGCCTGGCACAGCCTCAGAAGAATGGGCATCCTCCATTCACCCCTGAACCAGGGAAGCTATCTACGAAACTTCCAAGGGATATTTATAATAACACCTGAAGCAATCCTCTACCAGGGAAGACCCTACCATGGTTCTGACATCGACCTGCTCAAAGAGAGACTTCCCTTAGCACTAAGAAGACTTGACAACAACAACGAAGCTGCTTACAGGGACAGGATTCTCTGCATTGCCCTTTAATTGTGAGGTGAAACGAGAGGATACTCCTGGCACCATCCTGATGCAATATAGGATATGCAGATTCCAGAATCTTTAATACAGAAATGTTATACCAACAACAGAGACTGTGGAAAAATAAAAGTGTATTGGCACTACAGACAATGACCTGATTGGACAAACTAATTTGCCTGGAGCCTAGAGTTGGTTTTACACCAGAAAAGTCAGTGGGTAGGGTCTCCCTTGTATTTAGCCAAGCTTTCCTTTCCAATGTCCCTTCATATTTTGGTGGGCCTCTGCAAACAATAATTGCTACTCTAACACTGTTTTTACTGTCTCCTTTGACTCATAATCCCTTAAGAAAAACAACCCACTTAAACTTTTGAGGTTAACTTAAACTAATATGCATGTGCATGGAATGTAAAAAAGTACTTTGCCTTCAATGTTTAAGGAGTTACATAAGTTTTATGCCTTTAGATTGCTTTGTGTGCTGCTAAGAAATATTATGTGCTATAATCTGGGGACTTGAGGGACAAAGTAATTGTACATGGGTTCTGTTTTTATTTTCTAATTTCTTTGGCTGAAAGTTCAAAGTTAAGATATCAGCAATGGGACTATCTGAGAATTCTGTTTATGGGTGATTGTCCTTCCACTGTAACTTTACCTTGTCCTCTTTCTTTGCATCTTTTGTTCTCAATAATAAAAAAAAAAAATTAATAAAAAATAAATAAAGGAGAAAAAAAGTAAGGACCAGATTGATAGTTACACCAGGTAAGGCTCTGGTTTTGCATGTAATCTTTCTGGGTTTAAGTCCCTGGCAACTAAATTATTCTCTAAATGGTTTCTGCTCCTCCTATGAGTTCTCCTCACCCATATCTACCTCAAAAGCATTCCATAAGAAAACTACAGAGTATATGTTATAATCAACTTTGAGAAGTCCAATGTTCAGTGGGAATAAAAAATACAAAGTAAATCCATCAGGTCAATATTTAATAATAATTTTGTACATGAATAGAATTGCAAGATTACAGTATTCAAAAGTGCTATTTCCTTATCATGGAGAGTTCCATCTGTCACAAAGGAAGATCATAATACACATATGTGCAGGTGCTGACATTATATGGAGGTGAGTATTCCAAGTTTCAATTGGACATTTTTGGCTCTGTGCCTTGGTATCTGAGTTATTAGTGACAGCCAAACAAATAAGTATGGTAGCCACTAAATAAATGTTCTTTCATGTGACACACTTCAGTATGTGAATCTGTGAAAACAGTAAACATACCTCCTCTTCTCACAGGACATGTGTATCAGTCCTCAAACCACTATCCCCAGAGATAAAGATTTACCAGTGTTCCAATTAGTGTTGGCAGAGAGTTGTGTCTGCATGAGGTTTTACTAATGGAAAAACTCATTTTCATCCCGGGATAATGGCTGGTAAATGCAGAGTAAACACAACGCAGATTGCAAGGTTAATGATCCTTTTCTTAAATAAAATTTTCAGTTACATACATTTTTACTGAAAAAGGACTAAAAGAAGAAAAAATACGCCATCATTTTAACAACCGCAGAAAAATAACCAAATCTAAAAATTACCCTGATTAATTTTATTTAATATGTACATTCTATATATAGTATCAAATATGCATGAATATTTGGAATTGCTTTAGGTTTTATGCTTGGGGATTTCACATGCATTCCATCTCTGGCATTCTAATTTTCAAGGATTCCAGAATTACAGAATTGAGCTCTTAGACTTATTATGTTTTCTAAATTCCCCGTATAGATTGAGAATATCAGTTATTTCTTCAAGACCATTATGACCTGGTGAAGCCATTAGCATTAACACGTGTAAGCATAAGAACAGACTGAGGTCATCTCTCTAAAAGTTCTAATAACTCTTGAGCAAATAATGGCTTCTAAATGTTTCTACATCCCATGGTTCTTAAAAGAGAATGACTAAGCAGTTCCATTATAGTATACTTCTGTGATTTGTTAATTGTTATCTATCCTGGTAAATATTTAGGTCTTGCAATTATTTGACTAGATTATATATACACTGTGAACTTTGCTCATTAAGTTGGCCTCAGAATTGATCATTTTAACAGTACAGATGTCAGAAAAATTACTCAGAGTTGTGGAGGAAGATGGGAGGACAAGTGCCAAATGGACTTTTAATGAAGATGTTTCAGTGTGAAAATATATAAAAGGAAATGTCAGATACAGGCATTATGATAAACAAAAATAAAGTTCTCAGAAAGCTTACAAGTATGAGATCATTGTGATTATATGTGAGTGTTTAATAGTTATTTCTGGAGGAGACTTGTTCCACTCACTATTAATAGACCAGCCTACTTCGATCCTAGTACCATTTAAATAAGACAAACATTCCAGGAGATAGTGAGAAATATAGTTTTATTGTTATAAACAATTCATTATCTAAAAACCTTTTAAAATTCTGGGAACAATATTCCAACTTCTATACAATTGACTGACCCTGCAGAATACTGGAAGCCAGTGTCTAAGCAATCTGAACTCACAGTTAAGAATCTGTAACCTATTTGGGGAAAATAAAACAGTTTAAAATAAAAATGTCTTCCTTACAAAACCAAAAATAAAATTAGAACCATTCTGCAGTTTAAACCTTGAACATGTTTTTTTTTTTTTCTGAGAAACTTGAGCGATTCTTGAAAACCAAAATAAAAAATTACTAAAGGTTGACTGTCCACATGGACAAAGAAAATGTTTAGAAATAAGACCCAGCTAGGTTATGGCACACAACTGATGGCCACGGCATGAATAAATGGAAGATTCCATGGAGTAAATCAGACCCCATATCCCAACAGCAAATTTGTATCTCTAAGGGAGAATAACACATATAATACACTTCCTGTGTGAGGTTTAGAGTTGAGTAGAACTTAAAGCATTGTTTTCAATCTAATAAATCTTAAAATAATTTGTCTTGTGTAAGACAGAGAGTCAATACTATGACGTTATGGCCACTTTCCAAAGAGTCACTGGGTATCACTGTCAGAGAGTGCATTTATGTTCTCTAGCATATTAAATAAGAAATAGAAAATGTAGGTTACATTGCATATAATGAAAATTAACCCTGGCTGCACCAGATTTCAAAGCAAGTTTCATATTTTCTGCACACACACACAACACACACACACACACATTACAAGACAAAAGCATGCATTACAAGTCCATTGTTTTAGTATGTAAAAAGCTAAAGTACAATCATGGTTTAAATATTAATAAATAAATAACTTGGAGGAGGTTAATTCTCCAAATAATAATCACAGCTTTACAATGTTAGCCTAAACAGTGGATATTCATATGCAATGTGCTTACCACTTGAGAATTACTTAACACCACATGTATGACCCACCCAATGGAGCCAAAAGTCATAATGAAGATTCAAAGAATCATATGTCTACTATAATTGGTTCGAAATGTTGGTATAAGTTAACTTTTAAGTGTACTGGCATTTTAAATAATTACTTTATTGCCTATTTTTTAATGCTCTAGTAAGCTGATACTTATTGCAATAACAATTATAGTTTCTACTAATTTTAATTAGGTTACATTTTAATTCAGAAAACAGGAGAATTCAATTACATGAACTAACACATATAATTGAAAACCCACCCACCACAAACATACAAATTTCAGAGTATTTAAAAATAAATTATTAATATACTCGACATATATTTTATGAGTTATATATATGTATATTTATATATATATAATTATATTTGTGAACTTCATTAATCTTGCTTCCAGAAGCATGTCAGCGCTTGAGAACTCTACAGATCTGTTAAAACTGCGAAATTAGAAAAAATACACACACAAAGAGTTGCACAGAAATTCATTCATGAGAAAACATAGCATATTGTTTGTGTGTGTGTGTGTGTGTGTGTGTGTGTGTGTGTGTATGTAGAAACAAAGGTCATTTTAGGGAGGGAAGCAAAGCATAGGCACAGATCTTGGGTCCCACATGTGCTGTTTATTTCAGAAAATTACTTTAGAAAGCTGTGCACAGTGAGCTTCTCAGCCACTTAGTTGAAAAGGTAAGAAAGCATATTGTAGTCATTAAAGGGGGACAGAAAGTGCAATGAGTGGAAAAGTTAGGTCAGGGAGGAGAAAGTCAGGCCGCCAGGGAACAAAGGACTGCAGATGGACACCACCGGGGAAGCAGTCTTGGGAAAGAACAAGTAGGAACAGTTCTGTGTCCTCAAGATGGCTCCGATGTGCTCCACTGCCTTCAGCCATTCTCCCCTGAGCTAACACCAGTGCTGAGCATGAGAGGTTAGTGTGCTTCTCATCACACTAATGGGGCAGCTATTAAAATAGAGCATGGCCTTAGGAGGCAAGAAAACTCATTCTAGGAACGATAACTTGGTGTGCACCGAAATCAGAATAAATAGGCATTCAGGAAAACAAAACGCTTAAATCAAAGTTGAATCGGAAACCTCTGTCTGGCTGGACAAGTCCCTGAAGCCGCAGAAACACTGAGATTTTGGTTAGCCAGAATACCCGACACAGAAGGAATCTTTATTTGAGGGCATTAAAATGAACTGGGAGATTGGTTAAAAGCAAATAAAATTATCATTATTTTGCTGCTATCACAGGAGTTTACATTCCCCACTAAAGAGAGCATCAGGCACAGATGAATTTCTTCCCAGTATCTGAAATCTTGGGTAGTCTTGGGTCTGATATTTATTGTTTACTGTATATATATTCTCACATGTGGCAATAATGCAATACAGAGCTAATTATTTCAGGAGCAGGGACTTAATTTTATGAACAATTTCGGATGGCTGCTTTCATTTTCTTTCTTTTTTTTTTTTAAAAAACTTTATTCTGTCATTTGCCTCTTGATTCAAATTGTGCCTGAATTGAAATTCTGCCTCACCAACACTGACGTCTGTTATAGTCTGGTTAATCCAGGTGCTTGTATGAATGCAAATTAAATATGCCATTCCCTTTGCTTTCTCCATGTGTCTTATAATGTGTCTTATAATGTCCGAAAGGACATTATTGTCAGACCCTAAAACATTTCCCAAAGCCCTGTAGAGTGGTTCACACAACAACCCATCCTTCAAATAATGTGCACAATTGCCTGCTGGCTTCTTTTTGGCCATTTTGGGTCTGATATTGCCTTTTCGGCTAAACCCCAAGAACTCCCCTTTCTTTGGCGGTCTGCAGAGTTTCTCTTGGAGACTCGGGTTGCTCATGAATAGATTTAGCCGGCTGCATGCTGGCCTCTGTCATCCTTGGGCTTTTTTTCAGGTAGCTCCTTCCCTTTGGATGGAAATGGGACTTTAGATCCAGGTGACCGCCAGCCAGAGTGTGGGTGTCCTCGGCTTCTGTGACGGGTCAAATGGAAGAAGGAATCAAACAGGAAAAAAGATTTATTTAAAAAACCTTAAAAGACGAATAACTCTCCGTGGTCAAAACGGAAAGAGTACTGAGAATGTTGTTGATAAAAACAATCTGCATACATATGGATCTGCATTTTACATATGTAAATTTTACATATGTAATTACTCTGACCTTCATGCAATGAGTTCATGCTGTGACATTTTCCAGGAAATCGTACTAATTCTAGTGAGGTGTAGAAAATTGAAGTGACTACTCATTATATTACATTTGATTTACAGAGAAGAGTGGATTTGACTCTTTCAATGAACACTATATAATATTCAGATAAAAATATACTATAGATATTATGAAATTTAAGATTACTAATATGCATTAATGTTATATATGAGAGTATACAAGTAAATGCACATATTAATTATATCACATATATATTAATATACTATATTGTGTGCTATACTTCAATGAAGCTATTTAGTACTATACATTTAAAACTATTATACTATCATATGACTGCATACTAATAGGCTATAAGTATGACTGAAAGTCACACACATTCACAATTTATAAAGTAAGATATACAAGTAAATCCATTTTCACTGGAGACATTCAAATCCACCCATATTATGGCTTTTATACAAGCTGTAACAAGGCAACATGCAAATTACAAATTACATGATTATAAAGAAAAATACATACAGGCATTTGGGTTTCCTATTTGAAGAGATATCTGTAAGCTGAAGGAAAGCAGATAAGAAAAATTACATCAATAAAATTTAGATTTGAATTTTTAAAAATCTTTCTTGTTCCTTTGGTTAAGATATGGCATTCACGCTAAGGAGTCAGTGACCCAGCATAAGTCCATCCCTACATCATAGCAATGAACAAGAACTTCTGCTTATTAGGGGAGCTTCTGTGCTTCCTTTTCTGTGGTTTACAAGAAACATATCGATCTTAACAATACAAAATTACAGCATTCCACCCCCCCCAGAAGTAACAACTGAAGAAATATGTCTTTAAAAACCAGAATGATGGGGCCAGAGTGCTAGCACAGCAGTAGGGTGTTTGCTTTGCACATGGCCGACCCAGGATAGATCTGGGTTCAATCCCTGGCATCCCATAGAGTCCCTTGTGGCCTGCCAGGAGCAATTTCTGAGAGTAGAGGCAGGAGTAACCAGGAGTGCCCTAGGGTGTATTCCCAAACCTCCCCCAAATAAATAAAATACAAAATAAAAACCAGAATGATGCACCATTAATTCTTTTGTTTTGTTTTGTTTTGTTTTGTTTGGGGGGGCACACCTGGCAGTACTCAGGAATTACTCCTGGCTATGCACTCAGGAATAACTTCTGACAGGCTCAGGGGGACCATATGGAATGCAAAAGGATCCAACATGGGTCGGCCATGAGCAAGGCAAATGCCCTATGCACTGACTATCTATTGCTCTGGGCCCTGTACCATTAATTCTTAACTGATTCAGACTACACTATACTGTTCTACTACAGTTGTGGCTGCTTACAATGTCTCAACAGAAAATTAGCATCAGTATTTCCTAAAAGACATAATTTCTAAAATAAGCTCATATGAAGAACAAATCTATTACTAGCCTTAGGGCCTTCTATCATTAACATTATTTACCACTCCTAATAAAATGCCTGCATGCATATTTGTGACTCAGAATACCATTTACAGAATGTATTTTAATTGATTATTTTGATTCACATGTTACCATCTATTCTAGGGGAAAATCTATATATTCTTTACTTTCAGTCACTGCACTCCCTTATGTGGGATTCACTCAAAAAAAAAGTGCTGTCACATAAGCGAGACACTGGCTTAAGAAAACTAGGACAACAAGATCATGGGGTAAGATCCATTTTGGCATGGGGCCATGCCATGTGCCCTAGTTAGTAGTAATTCAAAAGGATAAACAGCAACACAGGCTCAGTTTCCTGATTCTTCTGCCTGTAGCTGAAGGTTTAATCAGGAGCAAACAGAAAAAAAAGTCTCTATGACTGAAACCCAACTACAATTATGTTCGTAAACATGGTGTTGAAATAAAGATATTAAAAAAAAATAAAAATAAAGATTTCTTGGGGGCAGGAGTGATAGCGCAGTGGTAGGGCATTTGCCTTGCACACGTTTGACCCAGGATGAACCAAGGTTCCATCCCCGGCGTCCCATATAATTCCCCATGCCAGGAACAATTTCTAAGTAAATAGCCAGTAGTAACCCCTGAGCATCACTGAGTGTGGTCCCCCAAAAACAAAGGTAAGTAAATAAATAAACAAACAAATAAATAAAATAAGATAAAATAAAGATTTCTTAAACAGACTTTTCAGGATCATGTCTCTCAAGAAGGTGAGATTCAATATAGTAAAGAAACAATGAGTGCTGGCTAGTTGTTCTAGATCCTAAGAGCACACAAAACTGAGTTTGCCAAGGGGGTGAGGTACGGGTGGGAGAAGACCCCAACATCATGGAGTGACACTGATGTTTGGGTGGCGTTGGAATATTGGAATCCTAAACCTTGATTGGTCAAAGTATTGCAAATCATGTTGCCTAAGGACAAAAAATGTAAAGGCAAGATGAAATTCTTGCTTCTGCTGTTAGAAAATCAAGTCATAAATGGCCCTATTCTTCCTGGCTAGATTTGGTATAAGATTATGCCTGAAGAGATTATGCCTGAAATGTGAACAGAAAAAGACACTTTTCTTAAATGGAAGTTGTAAATTGTTCAATACAGGAAAACAGTTGGGATTAAGTTCTAGAGCAAACCAGGCTGGTTGTTACTGGAAGCCCAAATCAACAGCATTTCTCCTTTTTGTTGGAATCAACACCACCAACAAAAATTTCCCAGTTGGCCTTCTTGAACAAATTTCAGGTTATATGTTCACCGTGCAAATATACAGGAATTTTATTTCTCTAGACCTACTACCTCCTCTTTTTTCTAAGCTTTATCAGATGTATAGATATAAACATATAGTTGTATAACTTAATCATTAGTTGCATACACATATAATATCCTTTGAAATTTTATGAAATTGTTTGCATATAGATTTGTACATGTATTTACTTATGTTTTACATATGTATATAATAAAGGTTTTTACATATAATATATATGTATAAGATCTTTTTCTGAAGACATAAAGGCTAGCAATATTCAAAGAGGTTACTACCCAAATTCTTTAAGAAATACAATTTTAGTGGCCTAGAGGAGAGGGCAAAGGGATACAATATATGTTGTAAGTGAGACCATGAGTTCTATATCTGGCATTGTGTCCCCTCTCCCCTCCCAGCACTTCTAGGTATGCTGTTGGTGGCTCTCAGCACTTGGTGGCACCCAGGACATGGCTGAGAACTGGCATTGAACCATGAGGTTGGGCTGAGATCTCTGCACATCCAACACCGCTGGAGAAGTTCTCCAAAAAGAAAATATAACTTAAGCACCTGAAAGTATCTCTGATGTATGGATCTTCCTGGGACCACCAAAATACAAATCTATTATGTCTACATAGAGGGACGTACATGGAGGTAGGTTATGATGTGCTGACACCTCACATACATGTCATCCCATAGATACCCCAACAACTGCGCATAGCTGTAGATCTATACATATGAGATAAAATACTGGGCACAAAACTGCCTCAACTAACTCTCGAAACATTTAGTTTGAGCTACTCCTCTTAGTGTTTGGGGGGCGGGGAACATGAGGTGCCAAAGAAATAATACAGGACTCCCACGGTCAAGTGAGAACTCATCTTTTGTGTCATATATTAGACATGAAAAGCAAATATATTCATATGAGTTTATATAAGAACAAGACGAATCCTTAGGTCAGGTGTCGGCAACCTGCGGCTCCGGAGCCGCATGCGGCTCTTTTGAAGGCTTGCCGCGGCTCCGGAGCCGATGTCAGAAAAAAAAAATACTGCTTTAATCTCAGCTCCGCTTCTCTCCGCTATATCTATAGCAGTGAGGCGGAGCTGAGGAGCGGAGCCAATGGAGGCAGCCGTACCTGGTGACGTATATAGCATTAAGGTAAGAAACAATATATGCAGTGTTATATTTGTTTTAAATGTTGCAATGGTTTTGCGGCTCCCAGTTTCCTTCGGAAACGGGTCCAAGTGGCTCTTTATGTCTGAAAGGTTGCAGACCCCTGCTTAGGTGGATTCCACTAATCACAAGGCTTCAAGAGATAGAGGACAGCAGTAACAATCTCATGTGCTCTCCCACCTGTGAACACAAGAGGTCACTATTCCTGCTGGCCCCAACATTGGACAGATGGAAAGTCTTACTAGCCATCAATCCGTGGCTCTGTTTCCTCGGATAACAACTACTTTGTCTTGTTTTTATTTACAAAGAGGTGGATATTAATATAAGATCCAAGCAAGCCTTTGATAAAAGGTTCAGGCTGCAAATAGAAATAACTTTGTACTGAGATTCTAACACACAGTGTCTCAGGCTATTAAAAGCTTGGATAAATTGGACACTCAATCCTCTTCCATTGTGTCTTCTATGTAAATAATAGTAATACAAATTCAAATTTTTACGTCCAATCTTTACATTTGTTCTCAATTATTTTCCCTCTGGCTAATTCTTCATCACAGATAATTAGTTTTGTCAATTCTATGCCTAGAACAATATCCTCTACCCATCTATCTCTCAATCCATGCTGCCACTTCATACCCTCTTAACTACCTCAGTAGAGCAGTCTTTTATCCCAACTCTCATACTTGTTTCTAGTCAATTCTCCACAGAGCAGTCCAGAATTATTTGCTAAAACACAGACTACTTCTCAATACAAACTTCCAATAGATTCCAACAGATTTCCTTGGACAGACCCATGCACCTTATGTGATTGAGAAAATGCAGAATGATCTGAATCCTTTTCATCTTTCTGACCTCATTAGTTTTTAACCATTCAACTGAAAACGTATTTCCTTACGGCACTTGATCTTTTCTCTCTTTATGCCTTGAAGTTTCCATTTCTGAATTTTCAGAGATGCCTGTTTTGTTATTTAGATCAAAATGAGGAGGTTACTTTTTTAAGTAAGTAAAGGCTCTTTTCTAACTCAGGCTAACATGAATATTTGATTTAATTTTTTTTTGGGGGGGCCACACCCGGCAGTGCTCAGGGGTTACTCCTGGCTGTCTGCTCAGAAATAGCACCTGGCAGGAGTGAGGGACCATATGGGACACCGGGATTCGAACCAACCACCTTTGGTCCTGGATCGGCTGCTTGCAAGGCAAAAGCTGCTGTGCTATCTCTCCAGGCCCTTGATTTCATTTTGAAGTTCTGTTTGGGGGTCACACTCAACAGTGCTCAGGGTTTAATCTGGTTTTGCATTCAGGGGTCACTCATAGGGAAATTTGTACAAAGATTGGATCCAAGTCAGTTGCATGCAAAGCAAGCATTCTACCTAATGTTATCCTTCCTTTCCCTTCACATGGATATTTGAATATCTTATTCTTTACCGTAGTTATTGCTACATGAAGCTACCTTTATCATTTATCATGCTCACCCTTCACTGAGAGCCGAGACCTCGTCTATCTAATTCACAGCAGTGTCTTTGACACTCAGTAGGTGTTGTGCCCTGCAACAAAGATGTGCTCAATAAATTACTCTTAGTCTCCATTTAGGAACCTGCAGGAAATAATAAATGCAATTCTTAAAATAATATTATCCAAGCTGTTTTGTGGCTTTCCATTTGAGCAGTTCTGTGAGTGATTCTGGCAGATGGGATATTAGGTCACTTGGTATCTAATTCAACAGCATTTTTCAGAGCAGAAAGACAAAATATCTGAGTAAGCATGTTACATTTTTAGAAATCAGCCAGGTGGGGAAAATGAATGGCCCAACGGGATTAATGAAGACACACAGATGTTGAGGCCTTATTTCAGAAAAGGCACTAATTGAGAAGACGTTTTTTTTTTCCTAGAGCTTAAAAGAATGCTAAAGCAAAAAAAAAAAATACCTCTTAAAAAGTGATTAATCTTTTCCGAAATTGCATCCACCTAAAATTTGCATTGCTGTCTGGAGGGAGTACTAAGGAAATAAGTAGAGAGAAAGGGTGAGAACTAGGAATAAGTGAAAGAAGGGGAATGAAGAGGATTTTTTGTAGTGGAGTCCAGAGTGAAGTGTTATTCCAGATTGTTCGGGAAGAAGACAATAAGGGCTGGGTAGAGATGTTTGGTTCCATCCATGGTATAATGGAGCAGGATGCTCTTCTAGATAAGGATGAGCACTGAGAATCCAGACATGTGGATTGCCTCAGTCTCCCTACATTCACTAAATTAGGCCAGCAGATCTGTAAAAATGACTCAAAGTCTCTCTTCCTAAAAACATCCAAGTTTGGGCCAGAGTGACAGCACAGTGGTAAGGCATTTTCCTGGTACGGGGCTGATCCAGGACTGAAGGTGGGTGGTTTGAATCTCAGCATTCCATATGGTCCCTTGAGCCTGCCAAGAGTAATTTCTGAGTGCAGAGCCAGAAGTAACCCCTGAGCACCACCGGGTGTGACCCAAAACAAGAAAAAAAAAAATTCCAAGTTTTCCTATATCCCCAGAATCACCAAGAACTTTTAGGAAGTCAGGACAAATATTTTCATTACTTTACTAAATGAATCCTGGTTTCTTAAATAAATATAATGTATATATAAATAAATATATATAAATATAATATAAATATATATAAATATATACTTACGAGCCAAAGCAGTGTGGAAGTGTGGACACTACACATGAAAACAGGAGGAACTTTATCTGCTTGACCCTTTCAGAAAACAATCATGCCACTTCAGTTGGCAGACATATAGGTGAAACTCCCTGGCAATAAGTTCTTGGGGTGTAATAAAACCAAGATGGGATTTGAAAAAGTTACTCAGTCACTGACCTTAAGCAGCTCGAAGCACTTTTAGCTAAAAACTAAAAGCTAAAAGCATTATTGCTGGATGCACTTTGTCAGCATAAGAACTGAGATCTGATAAGACTAACTGGCATTAGCCCAGGCCCAGAAAAGATTGTAACCTGCCTACAGAGGAAAGCTCCAGCAGGGACAAATAAGAGTGCTAAGGACAGAGAAATCCACCACCAAAAGTGTCAATATCTTCTCCTTGATAATGCTAGCCTATAAAGCCAACTCTGCAAAGATCAGCAGCACATGTCCCCATTCTCATCCTTCATGTGGGATGTTGACTCTCAGCTCACTCGCTCTCTTAATCTCTTTACTCAGAACCTTTAACTAATTCTTTCCCATCACTTTATGTCTCCTCCTGAAATTCTTTTCTTTTTTTTTGAATTTCCCTAAGAAATCAGGTGACAGGGATCATTTACCAATCTGTGTACATCAGATATTGACTTGTGGGTCTGAGTATATGTGAAGTCTATAACACGTAGGGTAGATAGCTGAATTCTGTCAGTCCTAGATTTTCCCCCCAAATAATTTCCATATGTGACATATGTGAGTAAAGACAGAAGTGATAGATTCCTTTTTCCCTTCTCCCAATTCCACATAAGTCACTTATGTTACTGGCAACACCACTCTTAGCCTTTTTAAGACAATCAATGGTTCCTCCTTTAGTCAACTCACTTCAGTCTGATTGTTTCTAATTATTTTTTGCTTTTGTTTTGGGGCATATCCAGTGGTTCTAAAGGCAAACCCCAGACTGTTCAGGGATCACTTCTGGTGAGGCATAGGTGATAGGTT
This sequence comes from Suncus etruscus, assembly GCF_024139225.1. Classification (NCBI taxonomy): domain Eukaryota; kingdom Metazoa; phylum Chordata; class Mammalia; order Eulipotyphla; family Soricidae; genus Suncus; species Suncus etruscus. The sequence continues at coordinate 6,709,732 of NC_064864.1, forward strand.
CAAACCCAGGTGGACCTTGTGCAAGGTAAGAACCCTACCTGCTATACTACTACTACTACTACTCCTCTGGCCCCAGCCTGATCAATTATAAATTCTTTTTTTTGGCTGTACTTTATTTTACATGAATTTGTCAGCTCTTCCCTACGTATATGGAAGGTATATCATGCCATATTTGGAATATTCTATTTACAAGCATATACAATGTATAGATGCATACATACAATTTTTACATTCACACCTAGCTAGAAGAGACAAAATGCCATCCAACTTTAATCCCATCAGAGCAGAAATGATGACTGGCCAAGCCTCCAAAACAAACTGAGCAGAGAGAACAGGCATCAAAATATCAATATAAGGAAAATAAGTTGGCACCATTTCTCCTCCCCTCTTCCTCTTTAATATTCCCAATCTCAATAAAACTATTTTACACATTACTTTAAACCTAAATACTTTATAATCATAGATGCTACTTTTTAATTTTAGAGGATCTTTCTTTTTTACTTTGTTTTTGTTTTGGGGCCATACCCAGTAGCACTCAGGGATTACTTTTGGCTCTATGCTCAGAAATCGCTCCTGGAAGGTTCGGGGGGGACCATATGTGATGCCAAGAATTGAACCTGGGTCAGCCACGTGCAAAGCAAACACCCTTGCTGGCTGTGCTATCACTTCAGTTCCTAATTTTAGAGTTTCTAACCACCTCAGTCAAGAGACTGGCAAAGAATTTAAAAAGCAAAATACTTCATCTTAAGGAAGAATTAATTATAAGCCCATGAAAATAAATTTTCATAGTCCAGTCAGAAGTAGAGAGACTAACAGTTTGAAAATCAGGCATATACCTTATATCTGGGCATTGTGACCATGTGAAACAGGCCTTTCCTGAAAGAGGATAAGATGGAAGAAGAGGACAAAAAGGGCATCTTTGCAAGGCACAGCTAAGCTAGATTCAACTCTTTCCTTACAAATGAAGAGAGCATCTGGAGAGATATCACAGCAGTAGGGTGTTTGCCTTGTATGTGGCCAACACAGGATGGAACCCAGTTAGATTCACAGCATTATATATGGTTCCCCAAAGCCTGCCAGGGCAACTACTGAGAGCAGAGCCAGGAGTAACTCCTGAATGCTGCTGGGTATGACCCCACAACAACAACAAAAAATAGATAAAAAAAAATTAAAGAAAGCATCCAGAAGGGGAATAAAAGTTCCCTTTCAAGAGAATTGCTGGTATAAACTCACAGACATTAAGAAAATTTAAAAACTATATAACATGGGTTTTTTTTTTTTTCATTTTTCTGGGTGGGGAGAGGATTTTAAGCAAAATTTTATTGTACTTTTCCTTTGGGATCTATTTTTTTAACATAAATTTATTTAAAGACAATGCATTACATAACTGATCATAATACATTTGTTTGTAGGTAACTGGGAATGCAATTATTTTAAAAAAAGGAAGAAATAAAATAAAGAATACAGCAACAAGAAAATTTGTGAAAACTACTGCATCTCGCAGTGAAGTCATGAAATCATTGTCAGAGGTTTATTGAACTCATGTCTCTAATTGATCTTTCTATTAGTTCTTTTGTTTCTGACCATTAGGTGGCTTCAAATACACAATGGCATCTAAATTGGTGCATTCCTAGTGGGATGACAGAATCAAAACATATGGAATTGGGCTGGAGTGATGGCGCAGCAGTAGGGCTTTTGCCTTGCAAGTGACTGATCTAGGACAGACCACAATTTGATGCCAAGGCATCCCATGTGGTCCCCCAAGCCAGGAGCAATTTCTGAGCACAGAGCCAGGAGTAACCCCTGAGTGTCACAGGGTGTGACCTTAAAATTTAAAAATAATATATGGAATTGCAACATGGCCACATACATATACAACCTCAGAGTCCAGGAATTTCAAGCATTGTGGCTGATAATGTGGCTTCTGTGGGACCAGTGGTCTGCTACCAGATCTTTCAGAAGTACAAGAAGACAAGGGAAGGTCAACCAAATAAATACACACTTCAAAAAAGGCCTGATGATGTCAGCCCAAACACTGGTGTAACTGGAGTTTGGGTCAGATTGGTGTCTCTGCAGAGAGGTGTAGAGGAATAGTGAAGCTGGGCCATAGGAGATAGGGCTTTTTTGGGTGGTGGGTGCAGCTGGCATGGTATCGGGCAGAGTGGTAACTTTGCCCACTTTCTCCTCCCAAAACTGCCAGCTTTCAGCAGCATGGCTTGAGTACCCAACTTTTTCATAGCTTGGGTTATGTCCCTTTTGAGAATAGATGTAGTCTACAGAGTTGGCAGGATGCAGACATGGCAACTGCATCCATGCAACATGGTTTCAGCACCAGGCCTTCCAGAAATACCTCAAATCTTTTTGATTCAAGTAGCAGCTTGAAGCTGTTTTGATTCCAGTTACCATGATTTCACAGATGTAGCAAAATTTCTTTTTACTGTCTTCTTTTATGCCTGTTCCATAGCATCACGGCACTTCTCTAAGGCTGAGCACTTACTATAAGCATGACATAGGATTTCTTTATTTCATACCTTCTGATTTCTTTCTTTTCTGCTCTCTCTCCCCCCTCCAATTTTACTTCCCTTGTCTTCCATCTGCTTTTCATTTCATTCTGTCTTGTATTATTTAACCGCCCCTTTTAATATTTAGATGAAATGTTGAGTTTATGCTCTGGAAAACGCAAACTAAACTTTTTAAAATAAATCAATAGGAACCCTCCTGATTTTCTTGGTAACATGCTTTCTATATTTTTCTTTTATATAAATAGAGATAAAAAGGGGGAAGAAGAATCATGATCTAAGAATCATTTCATCCTTTTGAAAAATTTTTATTTAATGCGTTAATATTTAAAAAGTGATTTATAGTTAAGTTTTAGACATGCAAGTTTTCTGCACCAATCCCAGCACCATTGTTAATCTCCCTCCATCAATGTTCTCAAATGTTCTCAATTTGGATTTGGTGAGTGGGTACTCATTCTTCAAATCATTTTCATATTTTGAGAAGAAATAAAGTATAAAGTTCAATAAATAATTGTAATAAATATCTTGGGGTATCAAAACTCCTTTGTCTCTTATTCCACCAATGAAATGATATACAGGTCCAATATTTTATTAGTGACCTTCAACAGAAATTGGGAATTCTTGATCTAATCAAATATTGGAGTCTGCATCTTCATTCAGATCTGATTCTGCTCTGGACTGTGAGGATTTCTTTAGTCCCTGAAACTACGTGTAAATTTGTACACAAAAATATACTCTAAAAATAAATACCACACATCAAATTTTCTGATTATTTTTTCATTGTCAGGGATCAAATATCAGGGATTTGCATATTCAAGGGAGGTGAGCTAACCCTGAACCAGATCCCAAACCCTTTTTCAAAGTCTTGTTGAAAATCTGCTTAAAGAATGATTAAGTTATCTCTCACACACATTGTCTTACTATAAAGAGGTGCAAAAGTAAATGGTTAGGGGCCAGAGTGATAGCACAATGGTAGGGCATTTGATCCCCAGCTTCCCATATGGTCCCCCAAGCCAGGAGCAATTTCTAAGTGCAGAGCCAGGAGTAACTCCTGAGGGTCACCGGGTGTGGCCCAAAAACAAACCAACAGACCTCCTTTCAGCTCCTCAGTGACACCCTCTGGATCCCTGTTCTCATGCATCAGCAAAGAACTACAACCAGCATGCCTACTGACTCATGCTTGATGGCCCCTCTCACCCCACCAAATTGTGGACTGTTGCACGATACAGGAATCGGCCTCAGCAAAACTCCCAGCTCAAAGAATCAATATGGTCTTGTAATGCATCAAAGCATCTCTCAAATTCAATTCCAAGGCCTGTGAATCGAAAAGTACCTTGGCTTTTACTCCCCACAAGAATATATCAAAAGACTTAATTGGGAGTCTTATATTGCCTATGGAAGCTCAATATCTGTATAACAATGCATCTTAAGATGTGTATTCCTAAATATACAAGTAAATAAATAAATAAGTAAAATATAATAAATAATTAATAATAAAAAGTAAGTAAATAAACAAAAAACAAACAAAAAAAAGTAAATAGTTAAATATTTTTGTACTGAGAAGTATTTCAGAACATTTTCTTGAGAAGCTCCAAATCAGGATAGAAGATTCTTTTTTTTAGGGGGTAGACATGGGATCAAAGCCAAATCCCACAGTGTTAAGGGGCTACCCCAATTCTGTTTCAAGGAGTGACCCCTGGCAATGCTCATGGGGCCTTATATGGTTTCAGGCTTTCAAATTAGGTTTCAAATTTCAAGGTAATGCAAGGCAAGTTCTTTAATTACTGTACTATCTCTTTAGCTTGCACACGAACCTAATATTTACACAAAAATTATTTATTTGGAGACTTCAGATGGTTATTTTTCAGAATATAAAACTATTTCAGCTTGATTGAAATGGAAAGGGGAGGCATAAGTGATTGTGAGGGCAGGAATCTGTTTACTTCATGGATCCCTTTTTGTAATATGGTCATGACCTGTGCAATGATTAAAATTCTATCTACAGAGTCCCCCAAAATCACTTCCTACCTCTTTTTCTATGTCCTAGATCCAAAAAACCCCACCCAAAACCTCACACATAGCAGCAGATCTGCATGTCTTACCGCATGCTCACTGATGTCATGGCTGAGGCCCGAGGCTTGCTGGCTCTGGTAAAACTCTAACTGTTTTTCTGCCAGCTCTACCCGTTGCAACAGATTCTCAATGAAATCCTGTAGTCGAGCTTTCCCTTGAACTTCCTTCTCAGCAGCTGCTTCCAGAAAATGGTTGAAAGTCACCACCTCTCTGCAAGGCAAAGGGTCACAAAGTAGAGAAATAAGATAGGCATCCATTCATTAAATACTTATTATTGGTGCTTATAGTATGTTTGGATTTTGCCTTAGACAGCTCTACCACAACAGGGACAAGAAAGAAGATTACATCTTAGTGATAGCATTAAGAGATTAGGTTCTAAAGAAACTGTGGTACATATACACAATGGAATATTATGCAGCCATCAGGAAAGATGAAGTCATGAAATTTTCCTATACATGAATGGACATAGAAACTATTATGCTGGGCCCGAAGTGATAGCACAGCTTTGCAAGGCAAACGCCGATCCAGGACCAAAGGTGGTTGGTTCGAATCCCGGTGTCCCATATGGTCCCCCGTGCCGGCCAGGAGCTATTTCTGAGCCAGGAGTAACCCCTGAGCATCGCCGGGTGTGGCCCAAAAACCAAAAAAAAAAAAAAAAAAAAAAAAAAAAGAAACTATTATGCTAAGTAAAGTAAGAAGGAGATACATAGACACAGAAATGTCTCACTCATCTTTGGGTTCTAAGAAAAGTAAAGTATATTATTGTAATAATACCCAGAGATGATAGAGATGAGGGTTGGAAGGACCAGGTCATGATATGAAGCTTACTACAAAGAGTGATAAGTGCAGTTAGAGAAATAACTACACTGATGACTATTGTGACAATAATAATGAGTGTGAGAAGTAGAATGCCTGTCTCAAATACAGGAACAGTGTGGGGGAGGTGGGAGAGGTGTCATTGGTGATAGGAAGATTGCACTGGTGAAGGGGGGGTGTTCCTTTTATGACTGAAAGCCAACTACAATTATGTTTGGAATCAGGTGATTAAATAAAGATATTATTTAAAAATAAAAGAGATTAGGTTCTAGTAGAAAGAGATCTCACCACAAAATACACAGCTAAATGTATTGTGTGATATGTGCAAAGAAGAAAACAAACTCCCAGGATACAAAGAGAATGGATGTGGACAAGAAATGATCTTAGAAAGCAAAATTAGCTATGTTGACTAACTCCTTCAAGGAGAGGATTGAATTTGGAGATCGTTAGGAAGAGCCAATGAAGTCTTTGGTGGGAACGAGGCTGTGAGGCGCCGAGAAAGTCTTGCATGGCCAGCATAGGATTTGAAAAGAGGAAGCAAGAGTGGGGCTCTGAATAAACCTACACAGCTCACTAAGTAGAGTCTCAGATCCCACTGAGTCAATGTGAGGTTGTATGACAAATGGAATGGGAGAATAGTAGACACTTTCCATGCAAGTTCTCACTTCATTGTGTAAGTCTAGTTAGCATACAGAAAATGGCTCCTGGGAAGGAAGCAAAAAGCCATGTTGAACACCCAACAGTGCAATGAGTTATCCTCTCCTATACACACACACACACACACACACACACACACACACACAAGACTTTTATCAAACCAAGAATCAGGTAATCAACACCACCAATATTGAACACTATCACAATTTTCTTCATTCAATATATCTCACTTAAAAAAATCATGAATAATTCATCATTCAGCCATCTCCTGTGTATTTTCTGCTATCTACATTGGGGCCAATAAATTTCTAATTTTATTATCTGCTAAATGCAGTAGTTCTTTTGCCTATCTTCAAAATATCTTTCAAATACCAAAGAGTACTGTCTCATCTTTCCTTCCATACTAAACTTAGGAAGATAGACAATGGACCTGGAGCAATAGCACAGCAAGTAGGACATTTGACTTGTTTGCAGCTGACACAGGTTCAATCCTGGGCAGTCTTTATGCCCCCTGAGCCTGCGAAGAGCAATTTCTGAGTGCAGAACCAGGAGTACCAGGAGTAACTAACCCCGTATTGCCATCTGCTGTGTCCCAAAATCCAAAAAAGAGAACACATTTTCTAAGTGCAGAAAGATAGACAATTATAAAAATAAATAACAATCATGTTCACCCCCAAAAAATCCTTTTATTTTATTAGTTCAATCTTCTTTACAGGTTTCCCAGCTAGCAATACTCAGAGGACATTCAATGCTGAGGACTGGATCAGAGCCCTGCATATTTTAGGTATGTGTTCTGCCTCTTATACAATCTCTGAAACTGCCTGACTCGTTGAAGTTTGGAGAGACGAGGACACCCCAGTGATGGTCAGATTTTGAGGGGTCACTCTTGGAGATACTGAACCTGTGGGAAGGCCTGATAGTTTAGTAGTAGGGCTCCACAACATAGTGCTTTTAACACCCAGAGGTCATCAAACAACTAGGGCCACACAATCAATTCTGGAGCATAGAATTGGGAGGTATCTTGTATGGCCAGAACTTCACTCAGGGCTTCAAACATGCAAGACATGTACTCCTCCCTTTGAGATTTCTGTCCTCCTGACTCCCTCTCTTATTTTAGAATTATTAATATACCCATTTTTTAAAAAAGTCTAATCTTAGATAATTAGATAATCTAGATAATCAAAACCACTGCTTTCTCTGCACTTTCTCAACCTCTACTTGATTTTTATTGGCCCATGATTTCTTGAAAGTAGAAACTCAGGGAAGTTTGACTGAGGTCAGTCATGGGCTCTTCTTATGACAAGTCACTGAGAAAGCTTTATAATCAATCATGATTTTTTTCTCATAGATATATCATGTGATATTTGGCTAACCTTTGCTGATGCTTCCCAGGGTCAAATGTCTCTACAAAACCTAGGGAAAGATATACTTATTTAAAAAAAAGATAGAAAAAGTTAGTTCTATAGTGATTCATTCAGAGAATTATTCATTAGACCAGCCTTTTAATTCCATTATCTTTTAGTGACTAAGAAATAGTCACAGAAAAGGAAAAAGTTCTCTGGTAAAGAGATTTTTTTCATTCTCCAATTCAAGTTCATTTCCAGATGCTTCTGTCTGAACAGAAGATATGTACTTTTCAAACTGTTCAGGCCATGGACAAAAGCCAGTTTTCAAGCTCCGCCATTTTGGGTTTTGATCACCCTTGTTAGGTGAGTCACCAAATTTAACACGCAGCAAGAGAGTGGCAAGTTGGTTCAGTCCATAAACCAAACCACTCCAACTTCCTACTCCTAGCTAGGATTCTTTGGATGGAGTATTTTCACACTCAAATAGCATAGATGCAAACAGAACTCAGGAAAATGGCTATTCCTTCCTGTTTTCAACATTAAGGCTTCAACTCATTTGGAGGCAAGCCCATTGTCAAGATTTCCTGGGTGATATTTAATGGTGCAAAACTGAATCATACAACAGTCTCCAAACTATACTTAGAGGGAAAACAACCCAGAGGCCATAACTTCTCTCTCACAAACACAAAAACAATGAGAAGAGCCAGAGGTTTGTGGGGTTTTTCTTTCCCTTCCCAATTTGTTTTGGTTCATAATATTTACTATGTTTTTCTCATTAAAAAATATTTCACATTTTCTATGTGAAAACCAAATTGAACTGGGGATGGGCTGACTCAGCTTTCTGTTTAAAGCAGTTGTGCACTTTAAACCCATCATTAAATACAATCCAAATATGACATATATAATAATTAATATTTGAAAAGGACAAGGAAGAAGGCTGGAAAGATAGCTCCTGTGGTAGAGCGATTGCCTACCTCCAATGTTCAGTCTCCCACTCAGCTGCCTGGGTCCCCTCCTTCTCTCCACCCCAGCACTGATAACCCCCCAAAGACCACCAGCTAAACTCCACCAACCATTAGAGCTGAGCTCCCCTGAATTGCCCTCAAGCAGTGTGTAGTGTGGTCCCTATAATAAAATGTTTAAAGGACAGGGAGAAACAAACAAACAAAAATGATCCATAATCCCACCAACCAGATATTATAATGTCAACGTGCTAGTGTAATTTTTCCATCCTTCTTGGTACATATTTACTATTCTTAGTTCTCAGGGTGCATGATTTAAAAATATAAAACAACAGTATTTGACAGCTTAATCCCATAGAATTAACATCACAAAAGCAGGAAAACATCTGACTGCAACCGTTTATGACTGCGACTATATTTTTAAATCATGTAACGCTCTGCTACTGGTTCCAAATAAAACTTTTAAAACTTAATGGGCATGCTTCTAGCTGATCTTAGAATGTTGTGTCATGTGATAGAGTTGCATCTTTTTTTTTCTAGACCTTCTTCATGCAATTATCTTGTGCCCTGAAGCTGAGAAGTGAAAACCCTTTGTTATTTCCAACTTGGCAACCTGGCACCAGTGTTAACCTGATTTGAGTTCACGAATGTTTCATATCAACTTTTCCAAAAAAGCAGTTAAAACAAGCTCGATGATTTCATTTTAAAAAGATAAATGAGATAAGACACTGTAGAAGTTTCTCATACTGAGATTGTGTTTCTGTGTCTACCATAGATAAAAAAAAATATTCAAAAGTCCTAGATTAATTTGGACTAGCCGTGTGCACATCCTCTGCTCCTCCTTTCACATCCTGTTCAGTCAGGAATAACAATATCCAGAAACATTAATTTTCCCTTAGGAAAATTGGTGATAGATTGAATGGAAAAGAAAAAAGTTTAACTGCTTTGTTATTAGAAACTCTTTAATTATCATATTTCAATCAGTAAAATATCCAAAGTACAAGACAAACCAATGGATTCCAGTGTAAGAAAAATGAGAAAATATGCATTGATGTGGTTTAATATTTAGACAGCAATTAACCTTTAAGAAATGCAACTGTCCAGTTTTGGCAAAACATCAAAAGCAGAATATTAACTACTCTCTGAAAAGCTATTCAGATCTTTCCCTGTTTTCCTACTGCATATCTTTACAAGGGTGGATTTCCCTCATGCTACTTCACCTAAAACAACAAACTTGCATGAGATTTAAGTCAGAAGAAATAATAACATTCAGCTGCTTTGAATTAAGCCTAAGATTAAAATTATTTGCAAAACTTATATAATAAATAATTCCAGTTTTCATTATATTATTTTTGGTAAATTGGGATTTTTTCCCTTACAGAAATATTTCCTTTGAAGAAGCAATGCATTATGACTGTTTTAAAATAATTATGTGTTTTTCCTTTCATTTCTAATATAGTAAATATCTATAAATATAATTCACCCAAAATACCTTTTTGGGTTTTTTAAAGCAAAGTCAAAAGTAAAAAAAAGAAAAGAAAAAGGAGATAATGGGGATGGGTTACACCTGTGGGTTGTTCAGGGGTTATTCCTACTAAAGTAGGAACCAATGTAGCTTTCAGTACTGGAGATTGAATTCAGGCCTCCAACATGAAAAACATGAGCTACAGCCCATTAACCATGTCCCTAATCCAAGACCAAAACATTTGAGAATTTCTGTCCTACTGTGCACATGAGTAGTAAGAGGTCTTAGGACTCTAGGGAGGGTGGACAGTGCATTCATAAGACACTGCACACACAAGCAAGATGCAGCCAGAATCCAGACATTTGTTCCATTCTTCACACAAATAAACTTCACACAAACATTTGTTCAATGATGTAGTGATCCCTTGGTAGTGGGAGAAGCTGATATTAAAAACAAGCAAAATCTTAAATACATATGTAATTACAAAGTTGGCTGACTGTGACTAAAAAAATAATATTAATATGATACTATCAAAGGAAAAGGATACATACACAACTTGTGTGGTTAGTGTTTAGGTTCTTGAACCCATGACTCAGAATCTAGTGTGAGGGCTGGGAAGGCAGATGAGAAGATAAGGAGACAAAAAGGAAATACAGTCTAGGCCTGGAGATACACCAGTTTAGGGAACTCAACTGATTGCAGCTCCTCTCATAGTATTTTTTACTTTGAAGTCAAGGTTTTGAGTTTCAGTAATACAAAAATGTTTAAGACACTATTTGATATTAAAGGGGGGAAATGCCAGTATAAAAAACAACTTAACGCTCATGATTGTGTTGAATAATTTGCAAGCCTACATATTTATTAGTATCCTATAACACAGAAGCATTCAGAGCATCTACCACCCTGTCACTATCCCATAATATCACCATCCCATTATCATACCACCCTCAATCTTATCTGGCAGAAAGAGGTGCTAAGGGAAAAGGCCTTTTAATGACTTGGGGGACTCTATGTGGTGCCAGGGATGAACTCAGGTGGTCTGTGTAGGCAAGTGCTCTGTCTACTTCTTGCACTATAACTTCAGTCCCCTTTTGGTTTGTTTTTAGTCCACAGTCTTTTAAAAATAACTTTCAGGAGGGGCACAGCCAGCAATGCTCAGGAGTAATCCTTGGATATGGTGGTGCCAGGGACAGAAGTAGGACCTAAGCACCTAAACCCCTAAAGTATCTCTCCTGCCCTGAAGTATCTATCCTGTAGTCTTCATGAACACGCATCACCCCCTGACCCCCTATCTGCTCTTGTGTGGTTTCACTCCCTTGATTCATTGAATACAGAGCCTCTTCCTCAAATCTCCCCCACACACCCTTTCCAACTCTCCACTCAATTTTATTTTATTTCTTTGTTTTGAGGGCCTAATCCAGTAATGCCCAGAGGTCTCTACTTTCCACTCAGAATCTGGAGGGGGTTCGGTTGGTAGTGTGAGGGACCATGAGGTGCTAGAGACTGAGCCAGTGCTTCCAGAATGCAAAGGTAGAGCTACTTATAATAGCCAAAATTTGGAAACAATCCAGACGCCTGACAGCAGATGAGTGGCTAAAGAAACTGTGGTACATCTACACAATGGAATACTATGCAGCTGTTAGGAAAAAAGAAAATTACCAAATTTGTTTATTCATGGATGGACATGGAAACTATTATGTTGAGTGAAATAAGTCAGAGGGAGAGAGATAAACACAGAATAGTTTCATGCATCTGTGGGATTTACAAAATAATAAAAAGCAGTATAATATTAATACCCAAAGACAATAGAGATAAGGGCCGGAAACCCATGATATGAAGATGACCACAAAGAGTGGTAAGTGCAGTTAGAGAAATAACTACACTAACAACTACCATGATGATGATAGAGAGAGAAATACATTGCCAGTTTTGGAGAAAGGGAGTGATGGGAGAAGAGGAAAATGGAGGACATTGGTGGTAGGAAAGTTGCACTGGTGAAGATGGTGGGCATTTTAATGTCTGAATCCCAATTGCAAACAAATTTATAGCCATGGTGCTTAAAAATTCATTGGAAATTTAAATGAATACAAATTAAAAAGAATGCAAAAGCCAAGTTCAGCCTAATTTCTCCTAATTTCAATAAATTGAAAACCTCACTTTTAATGATTCCTGTAACCTCAGGGGTCTCTTGCTAGAAAGTTTTCTGCCCTAAAATTCCCCAAACCCTCTCCAGGCACTCTCTCTCTCTCTCTCTCTCTCTCTCTCTCTCTCTCTCACACACACACACACACACACACACCACACACACACACACACACACACACACACACACACACACACACACACTTTTATGTGGGGAAGATGACCTGCTGTGTTCTATGTAAGAGGTTAGGGTAGAACACCAGTCAACCCCTGAAATAGTCAGTGAATTCTTTTTCCATGACACCCTCAACTTTGAGCAGGGGACCAGCACAAAACAGAGACTAAATTTCTGCTGCATGCAGGTATGCAACAATATGTCTAAAAAAATCATTCACTGATAAAAAAAAAAAGGTCTAGGGTTTCTTTTCATCCTTTTGAAGACAAAAAGTAGTTCAATAACCTACAGAAAGAGCAGGTCCCTCCTCCAGGAGTGGGGGCTACCTCAAATTGATGTTTCTCCTCTATTCTTACAGAACACTTTAATCTCAGGTTCTCCTCCCAAAGACAAAGCTCTACCAAGTAATTTAATTTTCATTTTACATTACTGATTTATAAACCCCTTCAAAGGTGTGCGAAATGGTAAAAATAACTCTGGCTAAAAATAGCCTAGCTATTGATCACAGAACACTTCGAGAAAGCCAGTAGGCAAACCCTCAAGCTGAAATCTATGAGTTCCCAGTTCCCAAGCTGTGAGTGTGTGTATATGTGTGTGTGAGTATGTGTGTGTGTTTATGTGTGTATGTGGTGACAACGTCAAGTTTAGAAGTCAGGGTCAACTCCTATGTAATCCACAGTTTCCCACCGGGTAGAATTTTGCATCCTATCTGGAGTCATCTTCTATCTCTTTCTCATTAGTCCTTTGCCTTATCTTGCTATTCAGGAATAAATTCTTTGAATAAACTAAAAAGAGTATCATTTTTAATATAATTTTTATTTTGAACATAGTGGCTTACATATTGTTGACAATAATATTTTAGGTACATATGTACATAAAATCAGGGGGATTCCCATCATCGATTTGTCCTCCCTACACCTCCGTTTTCGTCCTACCTCCCAAATCCTCATCTCTCACTCCTGTGGCTGCTAGAAAATGTGGTCCCCTCTGTACCTAGTTTGCTACTTAATAGTCTTGCACCTGTTTGAAGAGCATCATTTTTATTAAGAATGCAACAACTTTACTGGGAAGGTCAAATTATTTCCAATGGTAAAGCATACCCGACCATAATCATAATTACAATTTAAGACCTGCAGTTTAGAGAGAATGCGGTAAAAGGAAAGAGTCACTAAGGCCAGAGCCAGGACACAAACAAGAAATATTCCAAGTGTATTCCAAAATTTTCCTGGGCCTCCACATTTTACTAGTTGTTATCTCTAAAAGGGCATATCTAAAATCTAGTTTTTCCTACTTTAGTTTTTCAAAACTGCATGGAGCACAGCCTAGAAAGATAAAACCTCACTTATATAAACACATTAAAATGCATGGAGCACAGCCTGGAAAAGAGAATATCCTATTTATATGATCATATTGAAATGTAGAACGAACCCCACAGAATCTATGCCTAGTATGGTTTTTTCCTGTCTTTCTTGCTAGCTATGGATATACTCTAGAGCCCAAGTGGTCTCTGGGGCTTTAAACACAAAACATGAGGAAGAGGTAATGAAATGACAAAAGGATTTGATTATGCAAAGCAAGCTATCAGGTTTGACTTGACTGGTTAAAGAGCAGAAGGCTACAATTAGAACCTAAATGGCTCTGATCGCACTTACCCATTTTTCTATCATGTATCTATTGATATGTTCAATGTTGATTTTACCCTCTGATCTATTCTTGTCATAAAAGCAAGCACTGAGTTCATTTGATTTTCTACCAGAACCTAGAATAGCATCTGGCAGCATTCAAGCAGGTACTGAATAAAGATTTTATCTTCTAGGTGACTGGATTAGATGCAGGGCAAAGGATGAAGGAAGAAGGGAAAGATTGCACCTATCATAGTTAGCAAAGAAGCAGGATGTAAATTATATGTGGAACTATAAAGAGGCCCTCACCACAGTCAGAGTTGGCAGCCTTATGCTCCACCCTGACTGGGCACGGAGAGTCAATTTAAAAGCCTTTGTGGGGAGTTAAAAGCTCTGGGCTAGTGTTCCAGAAAGCTTAAGATCATAACCATACTTATGACACTTCCATATCCCCAGATTCTAGCACCTTTAATGTCAGCTGACATTTTCTTTAATCTCATCAGAAATAAAAATGATGTCACCATGGAAGTCCTCTCAAAATAGCAAAGCAGCAGCACATTATAAAACGGGACAGATTTAGTGTTACATAAGTCTTAGACTTAGAGCTTTGGGAAAATATCTCATATTCAAAAGTCTGCCTAAGACACAATAAAGGAGTGGGAAAAAGATTCAGGAGAGTGGGTTCAGTTGCCAGGTTTTAACACAGGAAACAGGTTCTAGTTTCAGCAGTGTCCCTAAATTTTTGTACTTGGGCAAGTCATTCCACTGTTCTAGGCCTTACATTTTTTAATATTTGTAAGATGAAGGTGGTTTTTGTGAGTCTTTTGTTTGTTTGTTTGCTTATTTGTTTATGTTTTCTTTCATTCATAATTTTTTAGGCCATCCCAATGCTGTCTGGGATTGAACCCAAGCCTCTGGCATGCAAAGCACATATTTAGTGGATTGAATTATCCAGTCCAAGATGAGGGTATTATTCTGTTTGTTTGTTTGTTTGTTTTGTTTGGGACACACCCAGCAGCGCTCAGGGGTTACTTCTGGCTCTATGCTCAGAAATCGCTCATGGCAGGCTCAGGGAACCATATGGGATGCCGGGATTCGAACCACCGTCCTTCTGCATGCAAGGCAAACGCCCTCCCTCCATGCTATCTCTCCGGCCCCGAAGGTGTTATTCTGAAGTAGAGGTATCTTCTTTACCTTTTTTAAAGGTTTAGAATACCAGCTCTAAAATTACATGATTCCTAGAGGGACCATCTGTCTGTCTTCTGCCTTTGCCTATTAAGACTACTTCAGGGGCCAAAGCAATAGTGCAGCGAAAGCGCGTTTGCCTTGTATGCAGCTGACTCAGGATGAACCTGGCTTCGATCCCCAGCTTCCCATATGATCCCCCTAGCCAGGATTGATTTCTGATGACATAGCCAGGAGTAACCCCTGATCATCACTGAGTGTGGCCCCAAAACCAAAAAGAAGAAGAAGAAGAAGAAGAAGAAGAAGAAGAAGAAGAAGAAGAAGAAGAAGAAGAAGAAGAAGAAGAAGAAGAAGAAGGAGGAGGAGGAGGAGGAGGAGGAGGAGGAGGAGGAGGAGGAGGAGGAGGAGGAGGAGGAGGAGGAAAAGGAGAAGAAGGAGGAGGAGGAAAAAGAAGAAGGAGAAGAAGAAGGAGAAGAAGAAGAAGAAGAAGAAGAAGAAGAAGAAGAAGAAGAAGAAGAAGAAGAAGAAGAAGAAGAAGAAGAAGAAGAAGAAGAAGAAGACTAATTTCTTCCAACCAGCAATGCAAAAGTTTGTTTGCTAACTTTTTTGGGGGGTTTTTTGGGCCACACCCATTTGATACTCAGGAGTTACTCCTGGCTAAGCGCTCAGAAATTGCCCCTGGCTTGGGAAGGACCATATGGGACGCCAGGGGATCGAAACGAGGTCGTGATCTTTCCTTGGCTAGCGCTTGCAAGGCAGATACTTTACCTCAAGTGCCACCTCGCCGGCCCCTGTTTGCTAACATTTTAAGCAACTTAAAATCATGGCTTATCCTTCAGTACTTATTCAAAGGACACTAGTTTCAAACATACTCATGTTCACAGACATGTTTATTCTTCCCACAGAGAGAAGTAGGGAGCTTATATGCTTCCCAGAGTCATATATATATATATATATATATATATATATATATATATATATATATATATATATATAACATTATTTGCAGTCTATACAATATAGGCAGACAGGCCAAAGGCAGCTGATGAAAAAGTGTCTGTGTTATCAAGTACCAGCCAGCATCAGACCACATGGAACTTTATATGTCCCATGGTCTGGTCTGCTATCAGGTATAAGAAACTTCATAAAATACTAAGTTCCTCAAACAAATATAGCATAAGTGCTCATTCATGACTTACAGCCTTACAAGCAATAAAATATACAAGCCAGTTCTGGATTACTGTTATTTGCATTGCTGTTCTCCAAAGTATAGGTGGCAAACTCATCCATGTTTCAGCTACCATCCCACATTCAGTCCCATCCCAAGGTTGCTAGTATTGATTTACGTGATTACTATGATTATGGGAGTTCTACCCTACAACTCTGAGTACTCTTGAATAAGTACATAACTTATTTCAATAGGACTTTCAGAGTTGCACAGACTTTAGGCAATTTGGGATTTTCATGCTAGAAACAGAAATATCTCACTACAGAGGTACAAAGAGGATCCCTATTTAAACTATTTATTCTGTAATACAGTTTAAATATAACGTCTACCATTCAAGCTGGTTCCATGTATAGATAGCCTCAGGGAAGAATTGATTCTGGAGTCTTTCCATTATAAGAAAGAATTTCAGACTTGACAGGAAAATCCATAAGCAAGAGAACCTTGTGTGAATGTTAAATACCAACTGTTTCATTTTTTAAAAAATTCCTTCTTACCATCTGTGTCCCAGAGTTTACGTCATCTGAAATGGAATTATAGCAACCTACTTACTTTCCCTTACCAATAGGACTTGAGGATTTGGCAGTTTCTGATGGGTTCCTGGGTCATATAGGGTCTTTCTCTAAGACACTATCAAAAGGCTGCCCCTTTCTTTGATGGCTCCTCTCTGTGAATGTGTGGAAGGAAGGGCTGGGCCCAGTCAGGCACGCTTAGGCACACCAGCTCCCAGTAGTCTGACATATGGGGTGCCTGCTCTTTTTTATAGCCATGGGGGAGGGAAAGTGGCCAGACAACACTACAGACACTGATATCTCTAAACACAACTGCCCTCTCATACCAAGAACTTCAGTGTCATTCATTGTAAATAAGGCTCTTTCAGTCCTATTTTTTTAGGTACAGAAAAAGTGATTATTTATCTTCAGCTCGAATATAGAAGCTAATGGAATGGACCAACAAAGAAAGCCAAAAGAAGAGAAAAAAAATGAATACTTTTGTTTCTTTTACATTAAAAAGTTTAAGTTTAAGGCTGTTATTATATTGTTTAAATTATTTTTTAAGTCACTCCTCTGTTTTTCTAGCACCAGAAAAATGCCATGCTGAAATTAAATTCAAATGACTTATTCTTAAGAAAATAATATTTAAGGATACTAACTGAGGCACTATTCTAAGACTAGGAAAATGAAATGAAGCGATGTATGCACAAATAACAGATTGATTAAAACCATTTAGGGTAGATCCACATCATAGAATACTATGCATGAATCAAAAGGAATAACACTTTTCTGCACTATATTATCAAAGAGGCCTATGATGTATGATATTAAGACATAAACAAATATCTCATAGTAATGGCAGACTATTATGCCATGATTCCATTTTGGAAAACAAGGCATCATTACATGTGCACAGAAAAAGATGTGTACTGTATGCATACAATAAAAGATCAGGAAGGATGTTCACTAAACTAAAACTGGTGTCTTTCTCCAGAGTTTGATGTAGGGTATGTCTGGTGAGAAGGGGGTAGGAGTTGTGTAGGGCTGTGAGTGCATGTGTGTTTGAGTATGTGATATGGAGTTTAGACCCAGGGCTTCATATGTGGGGAAAATGTGGACTTTACCATTGAGCCACATCCCCAAGGTGGAACTTTCTAACTTGTAACATGTCTTTGTGATTTTAGCACAAATGTATTTGCTTTTTAATTTTTCCTCAGGTAATAACTCTGGGTTAATTATATCTTATCATTATTGATCAATGCATTGCCTACTTTTACTTAAGCTAATCATCTATTTTATTAGTACCTGAATAACTGAAATAACCAGCACTGAATAACTAAAATCCTTGACAATAACCTAAATCTATGCATATTACTAGACCTAACTATATTATGCCATTATTATGATGCCCATACTAGATCTAGGCAATACCTACCTCAAACTCCACTTTATTATTATTAATATAAATGGCAGCTTACAAATAGAGAAAGCAATATAGTTACCTTTTTTAATTCACTACTTTTGAATCAAATATAAAATACCCCATATTTAATCATAGCTCTTTCTATGCAAACAGAGCAGTTCACCACTTCCACCATTGTCCCAATACTATACTGAAAGTCACTTAGGTGGCCCTGCAGTCCAGGCACTAACTTCCCAATTGGAGATGCCAAAATTTGGGGGAAACTAATTTCCATAAGAGCCAAGTAAATATGTGGCAGTCATATCCTTTATAACTACACAATTTAACAAAATGGCTAGTTGAGCATAGCAAATCTTCCCACAAGATAGAATATCAACATTGAACAATGGGTCAAGTGATGATCTTTCTAATATACCAGGTTTCTCAAGCACTTACGATGTAGGGGAAATGTTAATCTCTGTATGTTGTGTCACTACAAGAGTACCAGAGGGCAAAAAAAAATACAAAATTATGTCAATCTCATAATTAAACTCAAGTTATTTGGAAACTTTATGAAATTTTTTAGCATATCAACTTGGATGCCCTTTGATTTTGAGTTAAGTCTCTATTTAAAATTAAACCAATCCATTCATTCTGCATTAAGGAGATACTCTGCACATAAACTTCTAGTTTGTATTGAATCCATGCTTAGTGATAAGGAAATGCTTTATGATTCAAGTAGGATCATTTTTAACTTAATAGTTTCATTATCTTTAACTTGGAAAAAAATCAGTCTCTGCTCTTTGTGAGCAGACAAGATTTACTCTAGGACCACAAGGCTCTTTACAAGCAGAAGCTTCTCCAACTTAAATTACCGAAGTCTAGCAATATCAGAAAGCTCCCCTTGGGTTTCCTCAGCCTGCTTCCTTAGAATAAAAATTATAATTAAATAGATTCTCCATTATTGACATTTAATTAACGTGGATGGATGAAACTAAACGGCAAAGTAGCCATAATTATTGGCCAGAGCCTAATTTGGCACTTGAGTATAAAGCATTTTGTGTTCTTGTCCTCATGCTAAGCCTCACCCAAGCAGGCCTTCTGCATGGCCTTTCCAGTCAACTCAACCTTGGCTGCCATTGGCAATGGAGCCCTTCATTCACAGTGCCACCCCTGTCCCTCAAAGTATCATTTGTAGCTTCCAAAGCAATAAAAATCAGATTTTTTTTATTTTCACATTGATGGGTCGCAGACCATATACAAAGTAAGTTTGTTTTTCCCAAAAACATGCCTCCCGGTTTCAACTATACCAATCAGAAATAGAGTCAAGTCATCTACAAGTAGTACAAACTAAATCTTGCTTAACATTTTCTGGCAATTTGAGGGTAGTGGGTGGCTACGTAGGGCCATGGGGTAAGTTAGCATCCTGTTTGGGCACCACTTACTCTTCTTTCCTGAGAAGCTCCTCCTCGGACTCTGTCAGGCGTTGCCTCAGCACAGCAATCATCTCCACAGCCACATCCACTTGCCTGTTCAGGGCCCGTTCCCTTCTCTGAACCTCCTGCTTCTTCTGAGTCAACTGCACAAAAGCTGCCCTTACTTCCAAGAGTTCAGCAGTCTTCTGGGCTAACTCTTTGGTGAGTTTGTCGATTCTTTTCTCAATGGTCCTGTCTACAGCTTCCACCATTCGATTGAACTTTTCTCTCACGTGGGCCTCGAAAGAGGCTTTGGTGTCTGAGGTGGGAAGCCCAGGACTCGACCTCAAGCCTTCCAGGGCATCTGCATGCAGGTCAACTGCAGTATAGGTCTGCACATAGGACACAGGTCTCTCTGCCACCACCTCGAATGGCTTCCTGTCCTGGGAATGTTCGTGTGCAATACTATACAGGTTAACATAGCTGGGTTTCTGCTTCACCACGTTGCCACTGCATTGCAATTTTCCCTGTTTCAGGGGTTCTGAACAGCTGACGAGGTCTGTGTCTTTGAGGGATGGGAAGAGGCTGCATTTTGTCAAGAGGGTTCTTTCCTGGTAGCTGTGACTGAATTCGAGATGGGCCCTCAGCGATGACAGGCTTCGAAATCTGGTATGGTCTCCACAGCGTGGGCAGCGGAATGGCAGGCACACAGCAACATTCTCCAAAGATTCCTGCCAGGGGTATCTGCTTTCCTCAAAAGCCTTCTGTTGCATTACTCTGAAAGTCCTGTGAGGTGGAAATACAACAGGTGATTTGCATGTCTGCCGCTATCGCATGAACTGTTACCTCATCTCCATGAACTCAAAAGTCTTTCAAATGATTTTTCCAAGCTGACTAAAAATTCATACCTGAGACCCCTGGCAAAATCCAGGCACACCTACTCCCTTTGTCTACTTTTGCTTGTGCATCAAATCTGAGGTAAAGAGTTTAGAAAGAGACTGATACCCGCACAACCAAAACTACTTAACCTTTAGTCTTTACATACAAGTCTGTCAATACGGACCTAGGCTAAGGAAAAAGTGGGTGGAGGGAAGTATTACTCTTTTATTATTACAAATGAGGAAATTGGAGGAAGAAGGTAAAGTGATTAATCTGAGGCCAGATGGAAGGAGACAGATCCAGAAATGCAGTTCAAGTTCCCTACTGTCCTATATTTTGTACACTAAACTATACATGGTGCCTTATTTTATGGATACAGTCTTGATGATCATAAATACAAAAAAAAATGGTGACTTGCATGAACAGTCAAATTGGGTCCCAGAAGGACAGTTTCAGCCATTTTGCCAAATATATGTACACAGAGACTATATATATTATATGTTAGATTATATATATTATGATTATATATTATATACTGATATATATATATATATATATATATATATATATATATATATATATATATATATATTAGAACTCAAGTTAGGCACAACTATCATTACTTGATCAGCTGGACATTTTTCAACCTGAGATTTTACCTTTCATTTTGTTGACTTCTGCTATTAATTAAAACAGTGATCATAGCAATTACTCTCTCTCCTGCTTATTAAAAATCATTTCAAAATTACTAAAATTTGGAAACCTCATATAAATATACATATATATATATTTGTATATATGATAGTGAGGCCTTCTTTGTGGCCAAAAGTCACCAAAAATGGGAGTTCCATTTCTCTGATCCTGCTTTAATTAGATGGCAGTTAGAGATGGCCAAGATTTGACCCAGACAGGTAGTAGCCTAACTCTTTCTAACAGGAAGTTCTTGTTTCCTTGCAGGAACTGATCTGAGCTCTAGCAACAGATGACTTCTAACAACCCAATTCTGCAAGCAACGCATACCTCGTCCCTCCGGAAATGGTTTCTTATTAAATATAACAAACACTGCCCCCCCCCAAAGAGGAAGCTCATCTTGTCATACAGGTCCTAGATAGATTAGCTAGCTAGCTAGATTGATTGATAGGTGAATATATAGATTGGTTGATAGATGAATAGAAAGATTGGTAGATTGGTTGATAGATTAGTAGATTTATTGATAGATGAATAGATAGATTGGTTGATAGATCCGTTGATAGATGAATAGAAAAACAGGCAGATAGATATATGATAGATAGATAGATAGATAGATAGATAGATAGATAGATAGATAGATAGATAGATAGATGGATGGATGGATGGATGGATGGATGGATGGATGGATGGATGGAAGGATAGATGAATAGATGAACAGATAGACAGACAGAGACATTGAGTCCACCACTGTTTCCTCAACAACCAGAGATGCAAATAGTCTGCAGAGAACTGGGGAAAGCTTCCAGCTTAATCAACCTTGGCCCTTATTAGAGTCAGGAACCTCTTCCTGTGCTGCACAGACCTATGTAGCCACCGTTTCCTGGGATTGCAAACCCTGGCTGCCAAAGAGGGCAGGCTAAGTCACGGGGCTGTGGGAAAGGACTGGCATGCCTGGCTGGAGAAATAGAAATAGGGACCATGCACTCACCTGGTAGGCAGGCAGGCAGGCAGGCAGGCAGGCTGGAGGACAAGCTTTCCTTCCAGGGCCCAGTGAAACCCCAGTCTTTGGGTTAATCATCCAAAAAAAGACCCAGTACATTCAGCCAGAGTTGGTGGTGAAGAAACTGGTCTAACCCCTGGGGGTTTGTGGGTGGGGATAGGGGGATCCTCCCTCTTCCCAGCCCCCCACTCCACTGCAAGTAGCTCCAGGCCAGCGTGGGAAGGTGCGCATGAGTTCCTGCAGGTGGGGACTGAGAAATCCCCAACTCCTCTCCATGCAGCAGCAGGGGCAGGACCCCATGCCCCAACCCCAGAAGCTGCCACCAATGCTCAGAGGCAAGCAGCACTCACCCGACTTGTTGCTGCAGCCCTTGCTGCTTCTGCTTCTGCTGCTGCAGCTGCAGCCGATGCTGCTTCTCTTCTGCTTCTGCGGGAGCCAAGCAGTTTTCAGCAGAGCCGTAAGTCAGGCTGAACCGAACCCCCACTCCCGCCTCCCGCACACCCCCACGCCGGGACGACAGGAGAGGAGACGCGGCCAGGGCGGAGCGTGGCTGCAAGGGCCATGCAGGGCGGTACTCAGGGATGTTGGGGACCCCAGAGCTCGCTCCCAGAGCCAAGATTGATGCCCGGAGATGTCCTGGAGTGATGGCGGGACACCCTGACTCTTGCTCTGCTGTCCCTTTGCAAATTCTCCCAGGCTTGGAGCTGCTGGGGACCAGCTGGGAATTCCTGACATCACTGGGAAAGAGAGAGAGACAGAGAGAGAGGAGGGCTGGGTCTGTAGAAAGGAGGGGTGCATGCCCACCTTGGGGACCACATACCATCTTGCAGGCCCTGACAAGATTCCAATCCCATCCCTGGGCTTTCTTTAGCATCTGATGTTTATTGGGGGTGTGGGGGAGTGCTGAGCTGGATCTGAAGCATGACTGAGCATCTTTTTGAAATTCTTGCAAGTAGCTGCAGGTCATTCTCTTAGGATCGCTTTATCCTAAGCATGTCCTTCTCCATCCTCCTCCTCTTTCTCCTCCTCCTCCTTCAAAGTAACCTTAGAGGTGCTTCTTAGTTTGTGTGTCCTGGGGTTACATGACCTGGTCAGACTAAGTCTTGTCTGTGCATAGTCAAGGCAACCTCAGCTCTGTCCTTCCTCCAGGCACCTCTGTTCTCTGATGGATGGAACACACCCCCTTTCTCTTTGCACCCCAGTATTCCTCCATTCACCTATAAACCAAGGTTTGGTCCCCCTAAAGAGATTTTTTTTTGTTTATTTTCTTCCTAAGGACCTGGATGACTCATCTGCTTTTTATTTTTGGAAGACACGCTTGGGAATATTCCTCGTCTGGCTTGAAATAGCAAGTTGGGAGTTCTTGTCCAAGGAGAGAGAGATCTGTTCAGTTCATCTGCAGTCATTGAGTGCATCTCTGTTCTCAGAAATTGCAATGCCTCATTTCAATATTGATGTTTTTGGTGTACATATCTTACCAGTTACCTCATATTTAGTTTGGAGATTTTGTTTATTTTCATCATTAGTGACATTAAGAGCTCATAGTTTTGGGATTTTTCTTTATTTTTATCATTAATGTCCTTAGGAGTCAAATTTGCTTCAATTCCTTGTTGTAGGGCTCAAATCCTGGTGCTTTGATCTACATTAAGATACTGAAATTGTCTGTGCCTTAGATTTCTCATCTAAGAAATGAAACCAACTAGGACCTACCTTATGGAACCATCCTCATAGGCCATGAGGATTCATTGAGCAGATGGCTTTTTCTCTGACCCAAATATATACTAAAAAATCCAGTTATAACTCTTGTTGTTTTGATTGTATTTTTAATATTGTAACAAGAAAATGGTTGAGATAATAAAAGTTGTGTGGATATCTGTTTTTATTTTTTGACTTGGGGAGGCAACCTGGCGGTGTTCAGGGTTTACTCCTGACTCTGAGAACAGGAATCACTTTGATTGAGCTCAATGGACCATCTGAGGTGCCTAGGAATAGAACCCACTTCAGGCACCTGCAAGACCAGTCAGTGCTCAGCCCACTATATTATCTCTGTCCCCCTATTTTTTCTGAAAGAAAAAAAATCATTGATTTTTTTTAATTTTTTTATTTATTTATTTTTTTAGTTTTTGGGTCACACCCAGTGGTGCTCAGGGGTTACTCCTGGCTGTTTGCTCAGAAATAGCTCCTGGCAGGCACGGGGGACCATATGGGACACAGGGATTCGAACCAACTACCTTTGGTCCTGGATCGGCTGCTTTCAAGGCTAACGCCGCTGTGCTATCTCTCCGGGCCCTGAATTTTTCTTGACTCTTAAAAATGTATTAATTCCAACAATCTATTTAGATTTTATAAAATGTTTAATGCATTTAAAGTTTAAGTATTTAATCATATAATTGTTTAATGTTTAATTAATTTAATGTTTAATTCCTTTGGTCACTTGGCTTGATTAAAAAGGCATTCAAATAGTTTTCAACTGTGAACTTGTCTCTACACAGAAGACACCAAGACAGCCTTCTCCAAGGGCAAAAAATCTTAGTTTCCATGTCATTCATCTCATTTTTTTTTTGGGTGGGGGTCACACCCAGCGGTGCTCAGGGGTTACTCCTGGCTGTCTGCTCAGAAATAGCTCCTGGCAGGCTCGGGGGACCATATGGGACACCGGGATTTGAACCAACCACCTTTGGTCCTGGATCGGCTGCTTGCAAGGCAAACGCCACTGTGCTATCTCTCCGGGCCCCATTCATCTCATTTGTTCACCAAATTCTTTGCCTGTTCCAGTCTTTGTGCTCATCTCCTGTGAAATCAAAAGGTGGGTTTT
Source organism: Suncus etruscus (assembly GCF_024139225.1). Classification (NCBI taxonomy): domain Eukaryota; kingdom Metazoa; phylum Chordata; class Mammalia; order Eulipotyphla; family Soricidae; genus Suncus; species Suncus etruscus. The sequence goes on from NC_064864.1 coordinate 6,734,614, forward strand.
TTTTTTTTTTATTGAAGGTCTTTTCTTGTTTTAAAAGTTACCACAAATAACCCAATTATGAACATTTTTGTAACCATGGTGCTTCAATAAAGAGATTATTAAAAACAAATATTATCAAATTATTAAAGAGTCTTTTCTCTGTTGAGTCTAGCTGAATATTGCGAGAGATTCATTTTTGATTGAGAGACTTTTAGGGAAGTTTACAATAAATGTTACCAAAGTGATCATTGATCCCACATCCCCTTACACCTTTATCCATACAGCATCAGATGCCCCTGTTGATTATTAGAAATTCAAATCATCTACTTCACTTTTACTTTCAAAATCAGAACTCTACCATCTGGGAGTTATATCTAACCCTTCAGCTAATCTGGAGTAAAGTTAGCTTGAGAACCCCTGCTTTACAGGTATTTCTGCTTGCATTGTCTACAACAACCAGAAAGTCTGGCACTAAATTAAATGCTTTAATATTTTATTTAATATTTTAACAACCATGAAATAAAACTCCATGTACACCCAGTTTCAGCCACATTGGCATCCCCTTTCTTCTTCAGAATAGTCCATAGTAGTTTCTCATCCTTTAGGCTCAGTCTAAGTATTGCCTCTCTCAGGAAGTCTTTCCCAATACTGTCAGTCTAAGTAGAACCATTACAATACAGCTTATCACAATGGAATTGGTCGTTTTTATAGTTATCTGTGTGATATTTCTGTCAACTGTTAAATTGATAAATCTTGATTAAATCATAAGAATCAAGGGTTCTATCTTTTTTTTTGGAATAACTAAAACTTTTATTACATAGGGTTTTTCAGTAACAAGGTGAGAACTGGAAATATCAAATCAAAGAGTAGTGAACCCTGAAATTTAAAAAAGACTAAGTATGAGGTGGAGGATAAAAGGTAAAGGAAGATGAAAATGGTTCATACTATTCATTATTTCCCCTCTGTACACAATGTTGTATAGATACAACTCAATTAAATTTTATTTTTATATAATAACAAAATCCTCTAATGCAACCTAAAGTATAAAGATGGTGTCCAACTTGGGGGGACGGGAGTAAAAGCACACTTGATTAACAGTTTCACCCACACATTTTATAGACAATATTTTTTGCCAAGATTTTCATAGGAAATTCATAAATATAGGAAATGCTTTCAGTCCTTCAGGGGTTCTATCTTATAGCTCAGTCTAGTCCCAATATCTAGCACAGTGTTGGGCACATAGAAATTGTTCAGTAAATATGTATTGAATGTTGAACAAATGAATCTTCTTTCTACATAGAAGAATTTGAGACTCAAAGACATTAACTTTCCTGAGGTCTCACACCTAGAAAGCATTAGAGTTCGATCTCACAGTGCATTTAGCCACTATACTCACTGACTTTGCAATGTTAAATGAAGAAAAATTTAAAAAGTAGAGAAAGAAAATGTGTCACTTATTTTCATGCAGCTAATCAGTAATAGTATAAATGTTGGGGTCTTCTAACATTTGTGTTCTTCTATACTATATTATGAGAAGTTGAACTTTATGACTAACAGAATGAAAGCAAGGAATTCATGTAGGATAAAATTAGCCTATAAAAAATCCAGTGGGACATATCTACAAAATTCAATATCACTAGTACTTGAAAACTTAGTAAATGAATAATGGTCATGAAACCAACTCAAAGAAATTAGTAAAAAAAAGTTCTTCCTTAACTTACTACTCTCCATACCTTACAGAGATAAAGATTGATTTCCTAATTTTGTTCTTTCCAACAAACCTAATTTATGCTTTGTTTTGTTTTGCAGATAAACTACAATATGCATCAGAGAATCAGCTCACTGGGAATTTTACTAGACAGGGCTTTGACCAGTTATACGCCTCACTAGGAAATTTTATTCTTCAGTATTACTCTCAGTTATTCCTCTTCCCTCTCTAATTATTTTAAAGTAATGTGATTTACAGCTATTCATCATTTAGTTTAGACATGTGATGTTTCAACGCCAATCCCACCACCAATGTCAACCTCCCTTCACCAATGTTCCGAGTTCATCCCATACCTAGCCTTACACTCCCCCCCAAACACACACAGCATGCCATTATAATAGGCACCTTTTTATGTTTGGTTGTCAAAGTTTGGGTCTTATAATTTCAGTGATTCTGTAATTTGGATATTTAGTTCTGTCTTTCCTTAACACCACCAATGTATCTGAGTCTCCTTGACTCCTAATCTCAGTTACTTTACATCTGTCTTTCTTCCCCTCCATTCTATTTCTAACTTTCCTTCTTACTATTCTCTGGGTCCAAGAGTATTCTAGACAATGCTCACTTAATCTATTCCATTCCCTCATGAAGTTATTTTTAAATACCATATATAAATGATATCAACCTATATTTATCCTTCTTCTGGCTTACTTCATTAGCATAATATCTTCCAGTTCCATCGGTGTTGAAGCTAACTACATGATCATATCATTTCTTACAGCTATGTAGATTTTCCATTGTATGTATTCACTACATCTTCAAGATCTACTCATCTGTCGTTGGATAGGGCAACTCTTCGCGATTGTACTAAGTGAAGCAATGAATAGTTGTGTGCATACATTCTTTTTTGATTGAATGTTTTCTGTCTTGGGGGTAGATACCCCAAAATAAAATTGCTGGATCATATGACAGCTCAATTCCAAGTTTACAAATAAACCTTCATATTGTTTTCCATAGGACTTTAGGGGCCAATATACCTACCAGCAGTGGTTAAGAATTTTTTTTTTCACTACACCAGTACTTTTGATATGTGACATTCTCACTGGTGTAAGATCTCAACACTGAATGCCCCAACTCATTATAAGTACATTTGTAAATCACGGTGTCTAAATAACCATGATTTAAATATTAAAACAAAACACTTCTTGGGACTATGCAGACAATATGGTCACTCTGAGGACATATGTCTGCCATTGTCCAACTTACTATCTTGTTTTTAATAAACACCTTTGTATGCCCTTTACCGTGGAGCCATGGAGCCATGGAACCAGACCTTTGTGATTGTAGAAAAGGCATTTTATACCTGTAGAATATTTATAAAGTGCTTTGTTCTATGAAACATTTATACACATAAAATACTGCCTTGGAAGTATTTTTCTGAAACCTAAGAAAATTGTTAAAATGCAGATGTCAGGATTTTGGCTTACTGGAATCCATTGTGATGGATTTTACCAATCTGCATTTTCACCAATCTTCCCTATAACTGTCATGATTACTAAAGCTTGAGAAACACTACACTACTGAAATTTTATGCAAGTAATGCTTTGAAATGCTTTTTTTTAATGTAATGCAAGATGCTATAAAACACATTACTAGGATAATATTCTATTTATGTGTAATATATAATTCATTTTATAATACATATTATATAATATTTTATGGCTAATAAAGAAGGAAAGGAGGGCAGGGTAAAGGAAATAGGGTAGACAGAATGACAAGGGCTAACGAATTCTTCAGGTAGGTTTGTCAAAGATCCTTGTTGAAAAATTTAAAAATAGGATTACAATTTGTGAGTTGCCTTATATTTCTGCTTTTCTCATCACATTTACTCTTTGTGTTCAAGACTATCTTTAGACATGTCTTTATTTTGTTTATTTTTTATTTGTTTTTAAGCCACACCTGGTGATGCTCAGTGCTTACTCAAGGGTATGTGCTCAGGGATCACACCTGATACACTTTAGGGAACATATAAGGTAATGCGAATTGAACCCAGGTTGGCCATATGCAAGGCATGTGTCCTATCCACTGTACTATCATGTTGGATCCCTTTTCAAACATGTTTCTTAAATCCAACACTTTAGATTAAAAGTATACTTGTGCTACAGTTTCCCAAAAAGTGATCTTATAAACTAAAGCATCTTACATGTAAATAAGCTCCCCAAATCAAAAAGTAATGCTAAAAGCCCACTCACATTCCTTTTCATGTTTGTATGAAGCATTTGTGTACAATATAGTACCCTTGTTTTCAAAACTAATAAATGGACTGATATCTGCTACAGCCCTTTGGAATGATATTATTTAGAGAACGTGAGATAATTATGAAAATCCAGGGAGATTATGAGTTAACTTCCTCTAGATTCACTTTATTAAGTTTAGATACAAGATCCTTTCTCTACTACTACATATTCTCTTGAACATGCAACTACTTGCATTCATGTATTCTCATTCTGCTTCTTCAACCAGCTTTATGTTGTGCCTTCAATATACCAATGAATCGTTTGCACCATTTTAAGTTTAAGAGTTGGAACTGTTATCTGACTTTCAAGTCTCCTCCTGTATAACCTCGTTGAAATCTCTATTTTTATTAAATTTTGTTGGCATGGCAACCATCAACCGTCTTCACCATAGAGAATTCCTTAAATCTCACAGCAGTCTGTTAACCAGAGTGGGTCTGCAAAGAGTAAGTCATTTATAGAGTCTAAAAATAGACAATTTACAAGAATTCACATACATACACATACCCTTTCACAACCTAAAATGTATGACCTAACCTGTTACCCTTAGTGGTACAAAACATGAGCTGGAAGAAACCATGAGCTTATTTTCCACCTTGGAGTCCTCTCCAACCCAGTGCCTGCAACCCAAGGATTGACACCATCTTCATCCCCACTTTTGCAGTGTAAGACAATTCAAGTTAAGCAACATTTCTGCAGTTCAGGATCTCTATAGTAAAAGGAGATAGCTAGAGTTGGAGTGAACTAAAGACTAAGGGCTTTTCAGTGACACAATCTCAGATACTTGTAAGCCATTATTTTGTCATTTTCCTTGCCAGCATGAATGAAATTGTTGAGAGAGATTATGGCAGATCATTGTGATAGTGATGAATTTGTCAGTACTTGGTTTGACAAAAGTCCTGAGGTATCATTTTCTATGATAATAAGAGCCAACTTATATTGAGTGGTTAACATATATGAAGAATGGTTTTAAATTATTATCATCTATTTAACATGCAAAATTCCTTCCAAGGTGAGAGAAAAGACACTACCGGCAATTTTTATGTAGGAATAATTAATTGAGTAAAATGAATCATGAATAATTAAGTAAATTTCTGGTTTGTTTACAGAGGTACTAATTTGTATATTTAAGCTTTGAATTTCTATCTAGATTCAGAACCTCCATGTTCGATCATTATCACACTGCATTTTGAGTGCCTTTATCATTTGTTGCCTGAAATCTTAAGGGCCCTCTGAAGCTATTGAATATGCAATGAATCACTGCTATGCTAGAAGATTCTCTCTGCTTTTTATTCAACAAAGCTTCAAGCCCTTTCCTTTCTTGGTAATAAATAATACGAAGAAAAACCTTTAAGACGTCTCTCCTAAATGAAAGGGCTGTGGGAAAATTAGAAAGCGTGTTGCTATGGAAGAAAAATACAGAAAAAGACACAGTTAAAATAGGGGGGTTGTTAGATAATGAGTTTGAATTATGTAATTATGTGAAAAAATGAATTATGGAAGTAATGTTCTGTTAAAATAGAGCCTATTTTCTAGAAGCTAAAGTACATGGCCAATTTTATTCTACTATTTTAGGTGAAAATTATATTTGTTTTTAGCAAAGAAAAAAAATACTTATAACCATTGGCAGGAAAGAACTGAACCTGAAGTAAAATAGAGTCTATGGAAATAATTCTGAAGGAGAAGAAAGGACAATCCATACCATTTTCTTAGGTGTTTCCACCAGCCAGATGAGTGATTTCTTAGGCTATGTTAAGAGAATGGATTTTTCTTATGTAGCATAAACTCATTTATCAAAAAGTGCTAACTTCTATTATTATGTTTACAGATTTTACTTTGGGCACAAATCAAGTGTATATATAGTCAAAATATGATTTTAATGAACCGCTATAAACATATAATTCAATTAGCAGCCATAGGGAAGGAAGAGACTCAAACCACCTAAGATGGAGACTCTGGACACTGGTTTATTAGAAGCTACTTTGTAGTCAAGAGAATCCCATCCTATTTCAGTTCATAGAGAAGGTACTATTTCTCCTGTATGGTAGAAAGACCCTGAGTGGCTCTCATAGAAGCAGGTTTTGAAGAAACGTGAATGTGGGACTTAGGAGCATCCCTAATGTGGCATGTCATCATGTATGTTATGGAAACAACCTATTCATAGAATTTGAGACATGCAACACCAGTTTTTATTTCCCTCCTTCCTTCCTTCCTTCCTTCCTTCCTTCCTTCCTTCCTTCCTTCCTTCCTTCCTTCCTCCCTCCCTCCCTCCATTCCTTCCTTCACTCCTTTCTTCATCCTTTCCTCTCTTCTCTTTCCTCCCTTCCTTTCTTCCTTCATCCCTCCATCTCTCCCTTCCTCCATTTCTTCCTTCCTTCCTCCCTCCCTCCTTCCTCCCTCCCTCCTTCCTTCCTTCCTTCCTTCCTTCCTTCCTTCCTTCCTTCCTTCCTTCCTTCCTTCCTTCCTTCCTTCCTTCCTTCCTTCCTTCCTTCCTTCCTTCCTTCCTTCCTTCCTCTCTTTTACTTTCTTTTATTATTTTCTTTCTTTCTTTATTTCATTTTTTTCTTCTATCATTTGTTTTTGTGGGGGGGGGCTACACCTGGCAGTGCTCAGATCTTACTCCTAGTTATGAGTTCAGGTATCACTCCTGTTGGGGTACAGGGGACCATACGGAATGGTGTTGACCAAACACAATTTAGAACCATACCCACTGTACTATCTCTCCAGTGACCTCTGTTGCTTGCTAAAATGATGATATATCTGTTTCACATAAAGTGGTTGCTTTGATAACTAGCTCTTTATCTCTGTGCCTCTCTCTAGTTTTCCCACAACTTTACACCAGTATGGTGCCATTCCATCACATTAACAGATTCTACTTCTTCCTTAGTGGGATCATTATGTTAATTTACATAGTATTTTCAGAACTAAGATCACAGAATTAATAAAAAAATAGAGCTAATCTGCAACTTAATTATTATAAAGCAAAAATAAGTTGTTTTCTTTTGGTCTATTCAACTTCATATAAAAATGAGTTGTTGGATTACTTTAAGCTTCCTATTGAAGATCAATATTAAAATTTATGTATTGTAAATTAAATTTTTCATCTTTGAGAATTTTTACAATGGGATAAGCCTATGTGATTTGCTAATCTATACCAAAAAAACAAATAGCAATTCCATGCTTCTAAAATACTATTTTGTATGCCCATGCATTACTTCCATCACCTCAACTTTTATAACATGGGTTATACTGACCTTTGCATGCTTCATATATGGAATTATATGTGTCCTTTTTTGTCTTTGGCACTGTCTAATTAGATTTTTAAATGTTACATCATTTAAAAATATTAGAATATTAAATATTTAATTAAAATATTAAAAAATGTTACATCATTTCACTAATCTACCTTCTTATTTAATGTGTAAGAATTTCATTCCACAAATTTATTCCAAACCTTATAATTTACTGAGTTTTATAAACTCTCACTGGTTTAATTTAAGAATTCTTGGTACCTAATGAAATTTAAACAACTTTTCACTATTTTTTAAACAATATATACTCTTTTGAGTTGCACAAGTCTTTTTGTTTGTTTGTTTTTGGGTCACACCCAATGGTGCCCAGAGGTTACTTCTGGCTCTGTGTTCAGAAGTCACTCCTGGCAGGCTTGGAAGACCATAGATGTTGGGATTTGAACCACCATCTGTCCTGGGTCAGCTGCATGCAAAGCAAATGCCCTACCTCTATGCTATCTCTCTTGCCCCAAGAGTTGCACAAATCTTTTGTTTATTTATTTCTTTTGACTTATCAGACTCATTCTAATGAATAGTAAGTTTGCGTTTTTATTCCTAGATATGAGTGCATTGTCAATGTTACTATAAAATTTTTATTTATAATTAATTTCCTTTGTATCTTGCTTAAAAATATTTGCCTCCAAGATTATGAATACGTTTTCTTGCTCTCATCTAAAAGCAATATTATTTTATGTCTACCTTTTGTTTTATAGCTACAGTACACCTGGATTTAATTTTTGAGAAATGTTCAAGTAAGGGCTTTAGATATTTTCTTTCATATAACCAATTAAAACAGTAGTATTTATTGAAAATGCATTGTTGTTTTCTTCTGCATTTTGTTTTGGTAATCTATAAAATGACAATTCATGTGTGTGTTCTCTCATTAAAATCAGTGATTGGTTTACATAACTTTTATTATATCTTTATTCCTTTAACCTTATGATGGCCTTTTTTTCATAATAATTCTTCCATTCTTTGCTCTTTCTTTTTACATGCCATGGGTAGTCTGAACATTTTGCACTGCCTCATAAACTTTAGAATCAACTTGTCAATGTCTATAGAAATAAAAAATTGAAGGCCAAATTTTGATTAGGACAGTGATGAATTTGTTGATAAGCCCAAAAAGATAGATGTATTTATAACACTGACCTTTCTAACTTTTAAAATATTATTTCTTGTTTATTTAGATATTTATCTTCTCTCAAGTATATTTACAGTTTTCAATATTGGGTATTACAATTCTTTTGTTAAAATGTTTCCTAATATTTTTAGATACCAAAATAGTATTTTATATACTAAACTAGTACTTTTACATACTATTGTTATTATATTACTTTATATATATTTAAATTTATTAATAGATGACATAGAAATACCAGTAATATTTTTAAGATCTTTTATCCAGCAATATTACAGATTCACTTATTAATTATTTCAGATTTGAACATATATACTCAATATGTCTACAAATAATAATTGTATATCTTTATTTCAAATTCTAATATGACATTTTAAAAATTATAAATCTAGTGCCTCCAGGATAATATTAATAAAGTGATGAGTGATTCCCAGGTTTTATTAATAGGAAAGTTTTTAGTATTTTGCTAGTAAGTTGTTTACTGTTGTTTTGGTAGTATTCTTATTTATATTAAATAAGAGATATATTTAGTCAAGTGTTTTTTTCTGCATGATAAAGAGGTTCATATAAACTTTCTCAAAGATTTATTCCAGAGGAAAACTCCAGGACTGCTTTTGGAGTTGCTCAGGGAACTATGCAGTGAGACTGATTGAATCTGGGTCTTTTCTCTTCTGGGTCTCATAATGCAAAGTATGCTTTTTGCCAGACACATATCCCTAGCTTTTTCATTGATTGTTACATATTGAGCTTGCATTTCTAGAATAGGTTCATTTCATATGTCACAAGAGTGAATTCTCTTAATTTTGTTGACTTTTTTGTATATATAACCATGAAAGATTATTGGATAATTCTATTTTTGGTACTGTCCTTCTCAGAGTTTAGAATTGTGATTATACAAAGTCTCAGAAGAGATGTAAGTGGGAAAGTCAGAGATCTCTTCTTTTTTTACTCTAAGAGTCTATGCAGGGTTCCTGTTTGAAAATTTTTTCAGTGATAGTATTTTATTTTTAATACATATTTTTATGTATTACAAGTTTATTTGTAGTTGGGTTTTAGTTATATAAAAAAAGAACACCCCCCCTTTATTAGTGCAACATCCCCACCACCAATAACCCCTAATTCCTTCCTCCTCCATCCCCTGCCTGTGCTCAAGACAGGCGTTCTACTTCTTTCACGAGTTAACATTGTCATGATAGTTGTCAGTGTAATTATTTCTCTAACTGAACTTTGTGGTAAGCTTCATACAGTGGGCCGGTCCTTCCAAGCCTCCTCTCTATTGCCTTTGAGCATTATTACAATAATGTCTTTTATTTTCTTAAATCCCAAAGACAATACGATTCTGTGTGTCTCTCTCTCTCCCTCTGACTTATTTTACTAAGCATCATAGTTTTCATATACATCCATGTATAGGAAAATTTCATGACTTCATCTCTATTGACAGTTGCATACTTTTCCATTGTGTACCACAGTTTCTTTAGCCATTCATCTGATAAAGGGCATCTTGGCTATTGTAGATTCTGGCTATTGTAAATAGTGCTGCAATTAATATGGGTGTGCAGAAGGCATTTTTGTTTTGCATTTTTGTGTTTCTAGGGTTATCCCTAGGAGTGGTATAGCTGGATCATATGGTAACTCAATTTTCATTTTTTGAGGAATTTCCATATTGTTTTCCATAAAGGCTGGACTATTTGGGTTTTTATTTTAGTTTGTTGTTTTGAAGCCACCGTGTTTATGATAAAGACTTAGTTCTAGCTTGCTCTGTGCTCAGTGATTACACTTGGTATTTGGGTGCCCACAAGATTGACCTATACAAGGAAGATGCATTACTATCAGAACTGCCTCTTTAGCAAATTCCTGTTGAATGTTCCTTAAATATGTGTCAATTTTTTTCAAGATTTTTTATTAATTATTTTACTTAAGCACCATGGATACAAAGGTTATTCAAAGTACTGTTGTTGTTGTTTTTTCCACTGAAACAATTATTTATGATTTTTATCATGCAATTCCCAACACCCTTCACCAGGGCACATTTCCTGCCACCAGAGACACCAGAATTTTAACAGGGAAGCCACCAGACCCTATACTTAAGCTTGGGGGAGATATTTATGCAAATGATTAAATATGTACATTGAATATGAAAGTTCAGATTTTCTACTTCTGATAATTTTGATAAATTTTCTTTTCCTTAAATGTGCAGAATTCACCCAATTGTCAGGCTAGTGGTTTGAGTTCTTAATTATAAAGCTGTTGATATTATTCTGGATATATTTTGTTTATGGTTTTTACATTAATTCCATTGTGGGAAAACAACTCACAGGAATAAGTTTATATTTTGTAATTTATTGAGGGTTTATCATTTTGGTAAAAGATTCACTTGCATTTTAAAAGAATATCAAAACTATGAGTATTTAGAACTATATTTTATATAAGCAAATTACATAAGACAGTAGTCGGTCAATTATGTGCTATGTTTTTACAGAATTTTTGCTAGGATATTTTATGAGTTATTAAGTGAACTATGTTCCAGTATTTTATTATGAGTATGAATTTATTTATTGCTTATAGACATTTTATTTCTTTTAGCCTTAGTATTGGAAGTTATGTCATAAAGTACATACAAACTGTTATGACGATAAAGTCCTTTTGGAATAAATAAATACCTTTCATAATTAAGAAATATCCAATTTGTCTCTTGGTTTTCTTTTTATATTGATGTAGTTTGACTGATTTTAGCATAATTATATTTTTGCTTTGGTTTGTTTTGTTTTGGGGCCATACCAGTGGTGCTCCGGGGTTACTCCTGGCTCTGCACTTAGAATCACTCCCAGGAGGCTCAAAGGACTGATTATATGGGATGCCAGGGATGAAACCTGGGGGTTGGCCACATACAAGGCAAGTGCCTTACCTGCTATGCTATCACTTTGGCCCCTGTAACAACTTTCTCTTGCTTAGTGTTTAGGTTACTTTCTGGGCTTTTTCTTTGCTTGTTTTTTTTTTTTATTTTTAGAAAACTTGGGGCTGCTCCTCAGGGACTTTCCTGGCTATGTGCTCAGGAATGAACCCTGGTGGTTCTCCAAGAAATTTGTGAAGGGATTCGAACTAGGATAATCAATATACTAGTCTAGCTCATGAAGCCCTGTATTATTTCTCCTGTCCTATATTTTTTACTGTAACTGTTGATGTTCCTTATTTGTGTATGTGTGTGTGTATATATAGTGAGTCAAACCTGAGATTTCAAATTTGTAAAGCATATTTTGTGGTTTTATAATTAAAATGTGACTGTTAAAGCAGAACATAACTCCTGATGTTATTGTTTAACCCTTAGCCCAATCTGACAACCATAAACCTTAACTTCCTGTAGTGATGTCATTGACAAGTTTATATAATTTCAGATTTGGATGTATACATACCAAGTTGTCATCATTTTTTTTTAAAAAAAAACTGTGAAGGGACCAAGCCCTCTGTGCTCAAGTCTCTGTGCTCTTGGCTCTATTCAGTGGTTACCCCTGTCAGTCCTTGGAGTGGTGGGAGGAATCATATAAGGTGCTGGGTGGGGTTTGTACGTTAGACTACTACATGCAAGGAAAGTACCTTACCTGCTGTCAGCATTTTATTATATTATTTATTCTTCTTTTTCCTTTTTTAGTAACATCAAAACTTTTATTATTCTCTTTTATTACTATCTAGTTCTATATCATTGTCATTCTTCTAGATAAAAATATATTCAATTTATACCACACTAATACAAAATATACCTATCACTATACCTACCTATAGTTTATGTTATTGTTCTACATTTATTTTAAAATAGATGTGACATAATTATTATTTTATACAAAAATAGTAATTTTCTTTAGCATTTTGTTTCTCTGTGCAATTTTTTATTCCTACCTGCATCAATATATTTTATTTAGATAATTTCCTCTCTTATTAAAGATATATATATTTCATTTCCTTTTGTAAAGACATTTTCCTAAATAATTTTTCTTAATCTTGTCAGATAGTATGCTGACTGCACCATTGTTACTAAAATCTTTTTCATAATAAACAATTATAGAGATAAAATTATTTAATTTAAATTTAAAATTATTTGGCTTGTTAAATATTTTATTGTCTTTCAACATTCTTGTGTAAGGATTACTTTGAGTTTGAGGTGCTTTCTCCTTTTGTTCAGGAATGCTGCATGTAATGGAACACAGCTTATTTCCTTCCCAAAAATATTCCTTGGCTGAACACAATGTCTTATACTCAGCTATTGTATTTCTCCAGGGAGATTCTACATCTGTTAAATGTTTATATGACTTTCTTTTAAATATTACTACAAAGATGTTTATTGTAAATCTAAACCAAATTTTGATTCCTGAAATAAGTATATATTGCAATATTTAATTGTCTATTGATTTATTTTCAATATTTACATTGAAAATTATTCCCATTTATTGATTTATTTGATGTTGATGTGGAATCTTTCTTTAATTCAAGACATATTTGAAATGCTTTTGCATATCCAACATTCTCTTGATTTCTGATCAGTCATCAAATCACATTTCAACTTATCCCTCCCTTCAAAGATGGTTTCTTTATTCTTTATTCTTTCCCAGGTATTGTCCTTGACAAAAATTTCAGATATACTCTCAAGAGAAATATCTCTTAATGTAGCCCCAAGACTGACCCTAGGGTTTCTCATTCCTTGATAGTCTTTTTAGCATCTCCCATTGAGTTGGGGTGGAATTTTATAAGCAATGAGAACTGTGGGTGAGATAATGTATGACTTGAGACCCTACATTGTGATAAAACTCCATCAGCTCCTTTTAGAAGTCACCACAGAGAACAAAAAATAGTCAAACCCTATCCTTGCAGGGGAGTTGTCTGAAAATGAATGCTCCAGTGCCTGACAAATCTTCAGCTAATTTCAATTTCAGCTAATACTGAGTTCTATCTCTTGTGATACCAACAAGCAAGACTTACCAAACAATCTGTAGGCTGAATTCTAACCTTATGGAAACCATTAGAAATAAATACCATTTGATGTTTTGACCCAGTGGAGCTTTGGGAATGGTTTTTAACACAGAAGTAGAAAATGATAAAAAAAAAAAAAAGTTTAGCAACTGAAAATGATATGCTACTTTAATAAAATAAGTATGACCATGTTTTAGGCATATTTGCAATAGAGGTTTGTTGTTTTTGTGGGGGAGGGTCACACCCAGCAGCGCTCAGGGGTTACTCCTGGCTCTAAGCTCAGAAATCGCTCCTGGCAGGCTCGGGGGACCATATGGGATGCCGGATTCTAACCACCGCCCTTCTGCATGCAAGGCAAATGCCTTACCTCCATGCTATCTCTTTGACCCCACAATAGAGGTTTTAAAATAAAATAAAATAAAGTAGTACTGTTTACAGAGTCATATCTGATTTAGGTCATGTAAAAGCAACTTCAGAAAATGGAATTTATTAGCTACCCACTATACAGGCCAAATGGTGAAAATTCTCTGAAAATGAAAATGTTCTGATGTCTCCCTATATTTAAAAATATAAATAATAAATCCATTGTTTTATGAAGTGCAAAATCTCACAATAAATTTTACATATAATAGTTAAAAGTACAAATTTTCTAGAATAAAACAGAATACAATATTAAGATAGACAAATATATCTTAGAAAATATAAAGCACTAAAAAAATAAAACTAAATAAAAAATAAATAAAGAAGGGGTGGGCAGAAAAAAAATAAAGAAAAAAAAGAAAATATGAAGCACTAACCTTGAAAATGAATTGTAAGCCTAAGAAAATGTAAAGGCAATTTATATGAGGAGAAAATATCAACACACATAACTCAATTTATTCCCAGAATGATCGTATAAATCACATTGGTATTTGTATTCATATATTTTATATGTTACATATAAAAGCTTGGAAGTAAGCAAAAAGTTGAAATAGATATAAAAGTATATATACATATTGATCAATGAGCACATGAAAAAATAATATATATAATATTATTTAATATTAATTATCAGGTTAATACAAATTATAACCTTAGGGAAACACAGACACGATAGTGGCTAAGATGAAAATAAAGACCTGGTGATTGAAGCTCTGTCTCTCTTCACTCTGAATACATATCACTCATATTTTCCTTATTATGGACTATCTGTATCTTTCCTTATTATTCACATTTTGAAACTATAGACCCCAATATGAAATATATGGATATAGGGCTATTAAAAGATAATTAAGATTAGAAGGTGTCATGAAATTGGGGGAAATATAACGAGGTAAGCACCCTAATTAAAGACACCTAATTAAAGACATCATCATCTTCTGTAGTAGTGAGAATGTTGGTCTTTGTGTATATTTTATTTTCTTCAACAAAGTATTGATTATGTGTGTTACCACTTATACAAAACCTATAAGACTTATTGCGAGGCTAAATTTAAACATTAGCTATATGTTGGCTTAATTTTTTGAGTAAGAATATAAATATATATGTGTAGAAGTATACCTAAGACATATTTCACACTTTAAATATTCTTATACTCTCAATGAGGGACTATCAGGTATATTAGTTTCTAAATTCAAACATGATTGACAAACTATGGTCAATGGGTAAAATGTGCCCCATAATCTAGTTTTGTAATACAAGTACTTTCTAGTACATAATCATACCTCTATATGTAGATATTGTTTCTGACTGCCATCACACCACTGTGGCAAGTTTCACTAGTTACAACTGAGACTATATGGTTCCCTGAAAAAAAAATGGCTCTCTGTAAAAAATAACGATCTAAATGTCTAAACTAACAGAAATTGATTCTCTCAGAATTGTAGAGATCAGTAGTATGAAATATCTATCTAGAAGGCTATACCTTCGTAGATTAGAAAAAAATCTCGCTAGCCTAGGACGGACCGTGGTTCGATCCCCCGGTGTCCCATATGGTCCCCCAAGCCAGGAGCGACTTCTGAGCGCATAGCCAGGAGTGACCCCTGAGTGTCACCGGGTGTGGCCCAAAAAAAACAAAAACAAAAACAAAAACAAACTATTATTTGCTTTATATGCTTCTGGTAACTTGAAAATTACTTGGTACTTGATTTAATAATTTGAAGTACTATATGGCAATTATATTGCCATAGAAGAACACATGTCATTGAAATTAGGCTCTGACTCCCTCATCTCATGATCCTGTGAGCAGTTATTATGCAGAAACCCTATTCAAATGAAGTTGTAACGATATTAATCAATAAATCAAAGGATCCAGAGTGCCTGCATCATCACAGAAAGTGATGCTGGGGCTCTCCAAAGGTTATCTAAAGGCCTCATTGGTCTTAGGGTTTGAGAACTATACAAAGATAAACATATCTTCTTTTCTATTGTTCTTTCTGAATAAGCTATTTTGGGTTTGAGAGGTAACTGATTGCTTTGCTTGAGATCAAAAATGCATAATTCCATCTTCAAGGATTCTTTTTAAAAATAGGCATAAAAGAGTAGATTCTGGAAATACAGCATTTGTCTTGCATGGGGATGAATCCCTGACACAGGTTGGTAGGCAGAGCACCATCAGGTGTGATACCTAAGCACAGAAATAGTAATCAGACCAAAGCACTACCAGAGCAGACTCAAAACAACATAAGCAAAACAAAAAGTAAAAATAAGGCATATGGGCCTGGGCGTTGTGGATATAGATGTTAGGAAGAATGGCTTGTATTCTGTTACTCAATATCACATATGGTTCCCTGAGCATTACCAGGATTCAATCACCTTGAACATAAATCAGAATTTAGTTCTGGTCACTGCTATTTATATACCCCAATCCAAAATGAATAAATAATAAACCAATAAATGCAAGGTAACATCCATTTGTTTCCAGATTCAATACAAGAACATAACATTTTTAGAGTCTACCATTGGCTCAATACGGTCTCAAAACTCAAATGCTCATTATTTGTTTTCCAATCGGCCTTGCAGTTTCAGGCAAAGAAGATCATTTTACTTAGACAGAGAACTGGAAGATAAAAAACACATTTTTGTAGAAGGCTACTTTTGTCCTAAACCCTAATGTTGAATACAGTTTAGCCCAATTGTGATTATGTTAGGGATCCCCCCCCCAAAAAAAAAGGAGTAGAAGAAAAAAAGGAGAGGGAATTAACCAGTTTAAATTAAAAAAGAAAATCAAAGCATATAAAGGTTTAGGCAGAGGCTCCCAAATTTTTTGGCCTATCCTCCCTGCTTCAGTAAAAATAAAGATTCAGATCTCTTCTGAAAATTTACCCTCTTTCATAGAACTAGCAGAAAATGCTACCTCCTTATTGTACATGAAACTACTTTAGCTCCCTGGATATTTCTTGTATCCCCCAGTGTGGAAGCTAATTCCCCGCTTTGGGAAACACTCGACTATAGGAATACAAATGTGGCATTTTGGGGTAAATACAAGCAGCTAAAAATAACTGTTTTCTCAAGTACATAAGAGAGAATGACAAAGGACAGAGGATGAAGAATTTTATAGACTCTACATTTTGTATTTAATCCAAATTAGTAAGAAAATTATAGATTTTAAATTGAGGAGAAAAGCCATGAGATTTACATTTTCTTTTTTTGCTTTGTTTAGTTTGGTTTGGTTTTTTTGGGCCACACCCATTTGATGCTCAGGGGTTATTCCTGGCTAAGCGCTTAGAAATTGCCCCCTGGCTTGGGGGGGGGAACCATATGGGACGCCGGGGGATCGAATCGCGGTCCTTCCTTGGCTAGCGCTTGCAAGGCAGACACCTTACCTCTAGCGCCACCTCGCCGGCCCGAGATTTACATTTTCTAAGAATCAATCAGGACTGAGCAACAGTTGAGTCTACAGACAATTAAGATATTATTACTGGGGTCTAAAAGATGTTTTGAATGAGCCAGGAGATGGCCCAGAAGCAAAAAGAGCCTGATTTTGCAGTGGTGAGGACACAAGTTTGGCTCCCAGAGCTACCACCCACACCAAATGCGATCCTGCAGCTCTGCTTTCTGAAATCCATAGCACTTCAACTAACTGTATAATCTGGTACGAGTCCCACAGCTTTAGGGTACAACCCTTGGGGAGCAATATAAATAAACAGATACACGAGTGCTGCACCCAGGATAATTATCTCTGGGAATCTTGTATGTGAATAATACAACCAGACTGTACATGACCACAACAATTAAGTAGTGAGACTCCTGGTGAGCATGGTGACCAAGCATAGAAGCTCTGTTTGTGATTCTAAGAGAACACCCCATCTAAGAGTTCATGACACTCCCATCACTGCAATAATAGAGTGAAGGAAAGGGGAAAATAATTTTTAAGTAGAAGATGTAAAGATAAGGTGGTGGTGGCAGTGGAGGTCATGATATGGGATAGAATAGGGCAACATACAGATGTGTTGAGAGTGTGACAATAATTGAATTAAAATAACTACTGGATTTTTGAATTGGGAGAATGGTATATATTTTCACTATAAAAAGAATGCAAAAAAAAAAGTACATTGTAAAGAAAAAATGGGGAATTCTAGCACATGTCTTTTGGGTGGAGGTAGATACCTAACATTTGAACATGTTTGAGTTGGAAATAGCTAAATAAATCTATTTGAATCAATTTATTAAGTAATCTACTTTATGTACAAGCCTGATAAGATATATTAATTTTTTTATTTTTGGGTCACACCCAGCAGTGCTCAGGGGTTACTCCTGGCTCTATGCTCAGAAATCGCCCCCGGCAGGCTCGGGGAACCATATGGGATGCCGGGATTTGAACCACCATTCTTCTGCATGCAAGGCAAACGCCTCACCGCTGTGCTATCATTCTGGCCCCAAAAAGTTATATTATTAAATGGAAGTTTGATATATTAAATGGAAGTTTGAGTTTCATTATGATTTTATTTCTTTAGAAGGTATTATTTTATTTCCTTTTCTATTACAAATCTTTTCCACAGAGAAGTCAAGACTCATTTTTTTTCAGTTGACATTGTGAAAAAGACAGTGGAATGTCATTATTTACAACAACATTGTGATGTGGCCATTACTATTAGCTGATGATAATCAACATCGCTTCACTATTTCTCTTCCTACTTTAAAAACACTTATTAGTATTCAAATTACTAATGCATGGTGATTAAGAGCTGCCCAAGATTATTCATCTACTTCCTAGTTGATGAGAATACAATTTATTTATTCCAAACACACAGGAAGTGACTAATATGTGTTAAACTGCATGATGAAATAAGCAAAGCAAGTAGAATTCCCTGATTTGAAATAGGAAATAGGAAAAAAAAACTCTTTGGAAGATGTGTTCAGATATTATCCAAGGTTTTGTATTTACATGATCTAAGTTTGTCTCTTATAATACAATATATTAATAGTATGTATTTTAACAGTAAATTATGTTCTATTTTCTCTCCTATTGCCATCTTTTTGCTACTTGCAAAGGAAGACAGTTTGTGGCTTTAATTCATTTTTGTTTTTGGTTTGGGGACCATAACCAGTAGTGCTCAATATTTATTCTTGGATCTATATTCAGGAATCACTCCTGGCAGGCTCAGGGAACCATATGGAATGCTGAGGATCGAAGCTGGGTTAGCCAAATGCAAGGCAAGTGCCCTATTCACTGTGCTATTGCTCCAGCACCTCATTCTTTTTTTTTTTTAAAAAAAAATGTGCCTGAAGAAAAAAAATGTGCCTGAAGAATATCAGGAAAATTTAAGAGTCTCTAAGGACATGTCCTTCCACAGAGGATGTAAATAGACCAAACTATAGACCCCGCTTCAATGGGACTCTGGAAAGCAGCCAATGGCTTGCAGCAACCAAGCAAACATTTAATCAAGAAAAAGACCACTGAAACCTGGCAAGAACTCTCTGTGGCATTTTATCCTTCCTTTGCCCTGTCTCCTCCTTCCCATCTCAGTGGTATTCTGGCTTGTTTTCAAAGAACTGGATTGTCTTTTGACTGAAAAGACGAATGCAAAGATCATGCCTTTGTTTGAGCTAGTTTGGAAATCTTTCAAGACAACAAAATTGCAACACAGAGGAATTTCCAAAGTCTTTTACAAGCTTATTAATTGCTTTCTGACAGGACTAATTGAAAGGAGTAAGGCTATCAGTTGAGACAAACAATCAACACTCCCAAAGGCTGAAGAAAGACTGTAAAGTGAGAGGTTTGGAGTAATAAAAATTTTGAAATCTACAAATGGCTGGAAATCAAGATAACACTCTCATGTTTCACCAGTGAGAATGTAGAATGATAGTCTTCGAGACAAATAATTTGGTAGTTATTAATACTACTATATCACTTCAGTTTTAGGCATATATCCCAAGAATTGCAAATGAGCATTCAAATGAAAAAAATTTTTAACCTAACATGCTCCAAATTATTGCTATCACAATAGCAAAGAGAACCCAACCAAAACTTTTGGCTGGACAAATAAATGCGGCAGATCCACCCAATAGGTGTGTTATTTAGTAAGCCATCCAAAAGTCCTGTCAAAAATGAGCTCTTGAGGGGCCGGAGAGATAGCATGGAGGCAAGGCGTTTGCCTTGCATGCAGAAGGACAGTGGTTTGAATCCCAGCATCCCATATGGTCCCCTGAGACTGCCACGAGCGATTTCTGAGCTTAGAGCCAGGAGGAACCCTGAGCGCTGACGGGTGTGACCCCCCAAAAAAACAAAAACAAACAAACAAAACAAAAAAAACACAAATGAGCACATGACTGAACCCCGAAACACTATGTTTTTTGAAATTCAAGACCAGAAATTCTAAACCAGAAAAGTTCACAAGTTGATAACTCTTTATATTAAGTATTTTTATATTAACTTTATACTAATATAATGTTTATATTAATGTTTATATTAATATGAAAATTCATAAAAACAGAAGTAAAATTAGATGCCAAGGACTTAGAGGGAAATGGGAATGGGAGATTAATTGATGAATTTCTCGTTTTTTGGGGGGCTGATCAACCAGGGTAGATCATGGTAAAGGTCTGATAGGGAATGTTACAAAATTGAGATTATAGCCAAGGTGGGCGGAAGATAAGGAGTTGATTGACATGAACTGACCTTGAAGAACAAGACACTGTTACACAAACCAAGTTGCAGTCCAAGCTGATGGGGCTGGCCTTGAAGAACAAAAAGTATTTTGTGCTAATCTATCTAGTTGTAACTGCTATGATCAGTTGACTAGGCACCTACATGCTGCCCAGTTTGTCATTAGTTTCCCTCACAATTTAAAGTTATAAAGGTACAAAATGCCACTGAATGGTAACTATTATACAATAGATTTAGAAATAGGACGTAGAGATAGTGTAAAAGGTAGGGTGCTTTTAGGACAATGTGAGTTTGATTTCTAGCACCTCTAGGTAGTGCTTAATGGTGTTTTTGTACTGTTTCTCATGCCACTTCTGACTGTGGAGATTCCAGACATTGTGAAAGCCTTTGAGTGAGAAAATATTTCCTTTGAATATATACTCAAGAGTATAATTACTAGATCATATGGTAACTCAATTTTTACTTGAGGGGGAATTGTTTTACATATCCAGTGCCAATTTACATTCTTACTACTTGATAAAACTATGAATTTTTATTACTTTTTTAACATTTGGTAAAAGAATTATGCAAATTCTCCCACTATCCTTGTGATGGACTTGGCTATTCCTCTTTTTTAAGTGTGTATATTTTGTTTTATATATTTAAGAGATACATAACAAAATGCAATATACATATCTTACTGTGTTTTAAAAATCTTATTTGAACATATGCTGTACAGATAAGATTAAAGAATAATGTTGAATTTCTTGGATTTGGTACTATTACAGAGACAGATTAGAGGATTTATGGTTTAAATTTGCAATATTTTATAGAATTTGTTCATAGGGTAATTAAGAATATGGTAAAATATATTTTCCTTCAGATATTTTATACCAAACATTTATTCCTACTTATGAAAATATATATATAATAAATTAAGCTACTTGGCTTTATGTAGACAATTGGTTTGGCACTATGTCAAAAGGCCCAAGTTAAATATAGACAAAATATTCCTATTTTAAAGGAAGAATCCTGTAATGAACGATTTTCTACTTTTTATCATTAAACTTGATCAGAGTAAAGGACACTCCTGAGAATTTGTCAAACATTTCTGAGTTTCTTTGCAAGGTTGCTTTTAAAAGAGATTGATTCGGTAATCTAATAAAGAAGTAAATAATAGCTATTCTTAATGATATGTCTGTGAGTCATGACAACTGTTTGGGACCCAAGTAATATAAGAAGGCAACGAAGAATGAATGTATTGTCCCTGTCTTGAGCTTACACATCCATATTTTTTGTCCATTTGATATAAGTTTCTGCCTCTTAGGTCTACAGACTCTGGAATTTACACAAAAGCACTTCTGGTCCTCAGTCTTGAGTGGAAATTATACTATCAGCTTCCTTCTCAATCTTTAGACTATGATAGAATAATTGGCTTTCTTGGTTATCCAACTTATATATGGTAGACCTTAGAATTTCTTGGTCTCTGTAATGACAGAAACCAATTATTAAAATAATTTTTCTAGAAATATATATTACATACACACATATAAGTGTATATGATTTTGAAGAACTTTGCTCAATAAAAACAATAACAAAGTTACTCAAATATATTTTAGATGGCAGAACATAATGGAATATTAGGAGAATCCTGGCCTTGTCTTTTCCTTTTCAAGTACAACAATCTAGCAAATATAATGGAATAACTGCGTTTGAAAAAAAATGTGGAGGGATTATAGATCAGCATCTACATGGGAAAAGTAACCAAAATCATGAAAAGTATTATGAAGACTTGTGACATAGTTCTACTAGGAATGATAACAAGACATGAGGCCCCACAAAACTAGAAGAAAATCATGGAGAAGAATAATAGTACTACTATGAAGTGCAGAATTCTGGGAAAGGAGTTGCAGACCCAACTGAAGAACTTTAACAGCTGTGAATTAAACTTCACTGAGAGGAGCAAGAAAGAAACACAAACTCTAAAAGGAAGCTATTAGATGCTTTATCTTTCTAGAATCTTCTTTGTGTAATTCCTGAGAAACACAACTTACATGGCATAGTAATTGAAATCAAATAATGAGCCAAAGCCAGAAGGCAAAACATTTCCCTTCCTGCATCAGCTGCTTCTATGACTCCCAGTGAAACTTTAGCAACATTGGAAGTAATCAGACAACTCAGCTTCCTACTAGGTTTTCCCAAAGTCAGTGACTATGATCCCTGTAAAGAATAGCCCTTTTTCCTGCTATGACTCCATATATCTTTCTATAGTTCACCCTCTTACAGAACTTGCCAGAAAGTACAAATTTGACAAAACGTCCATCTATGGAATTGTCTAGGTAGAGACCAACTTTATAGTATCCTCACTCTCATCCTCTGGATTATCTTCAGACAGAGCTAGTGGTTCCCTGAAACACTCAAGATTGTGAGTTTCCTAGAATACACTCACCCCAAAAAGAGCAGAGCACGTGATTAGGAGGAAAGATTTGTTGACAACTATCAAGGACAGATATCATTCAACTCCCAGGGGATCTACCTAGGTATAGTTGCCTCTTCTTGGAAACTAGTCTCATACCAAGACAGAAACAAAATGCAACGTGAACCAATCTGCTAAGATTTTCCATAGCTGTTTCTGGAAGAAAACTCCAGCTGCAAAACTTGCTGAGATAAAAAAGCAAAAAACACAAACCAAAACTGACTCCTCAATTGCAGCCTGAGGCTTCTGAGGAAACTCAGTCAGTAGAATACACATTGAATAAATATTAATTGTGGATCCATTCCTCAACTCCAGACCTAACAAAGCTTGCTGTATCATTATTTTACCTTAACAATTTTCATGCTTTCTGTTTCCTGGACCATATCCTATAGGCCAGGATCTTGGACAAAAATTCCCATACTGGTTCTTAAATTACCATCATCCTGTGTAGTGATAGAAAGCTCAGCATTCAAGGCCAATATCTGGGGACTAATATAGTACAAATTCAATTTTAGCATATATATGCTACATGCCTTCCTATACATACTTACACCGAGTACAAAATAATGAGGAGACATTCACTTTAGTTTATAGAACAAGAAAAATTCCTTGGGGGGAAATAGTTTATGTAAACAAAACTGAACAAAGAACCCAAATAAAAATTTAAAACAACAATAATAATGAATCTCACTAAAATTAGGAAAAGAGATGAATCAGAAATAGGGCATTTTGAAGCATTCACAAATACAAACAAAAAGAAAGAAAGAAAATATAAGAAAAATAGGGATAATATAGGGAAAATATAGTACTATATCAAGAGGAACATTTACATTATAGGGGTTTCAGAAGTTGAAAATATAAATGGATAGAAATGTGATTACAATAGTAACTAAGAATTTCACCTAATTCACAAATGTAGGTAGATCAAAAAAACTCTGAATAGGGGCAAGAGCAGTGGCGCAGCGGTAGGGCGTTTGCTTTGCACGCAGCTGATCTAGGACTGACTGCGGTTTGATCCCCTCATATGGTACCCCAAGCCAGGAGGGATTTCTGAGCTTATAGTCAGGAGTAACCCTTGAGTGTCACTGGGTGTGTCCCCAAGACAAAGAAAAAAATCAAAAAGCTCCAAATATATCAAATAAATTCACGCTAAGACACATTATAATTAAAACTGCAATCATTAGAAACAAAGACAGAAACCTAAAAGCATCAATAAAAAAACAGAATCACATACAAGGAACCCTCTATACAATTTCTTGGGAATTTCTCTAAAGAATATTGACAGGTCAGAGAGATGATATAGTTTATGCAAAGTACTGAACAGAAATGTCTTCTAACAAAGACTAGCCATCTATATTAACACTACATTTCATGGCGTGATAAAGAAATTTATATGTATTTTTAAAAAATTGTTAAAGATTTCATCTCCAGTAAACTGAAACTTCAAGAAATACTGAAGGGACTGCTAGAAAGTGAAAACGAACCCCACTGAGATCAGCAAGATACCAAACACATAAAATATGGAGGAGGAGAATAATAAAAAGAAATTGCACGTATGAATTCAAGATTAATACTTGGATTGTGGGCATAGCTCAGTGGTAGAGCACTTTCCTTGCATGCTTAAGGCTTTGGATTTTGTCTGGCATCTTTCTTCCACCTCCACTCCTTTTCCAGGATGGAAAATAAATAACATGCCTTCAATTTAAAATAGCTATAGGCATGGAATTCTAGTTATAAACCTCATTTTAGTTGTAAACCTCAGAAACACAATAGTAACGGGGGCTAGACTTCAAAAGTTACTGACATCAATGAATAGAGCAAGTAAATAGCAAAGAAACAATAGACTTGTACAAAGAATTTGACCAGACGGACCTATCAGACATTTAGAAAGCACTTCACCTCCCCCAAGTGGACCCTTGTATTCTTCTCCAGTCATATGGAATATTACTAAGGTTAGGCCAAGTGTTGAGATAGCAAAAAAATGTATAAATTTATACAATCAGATAAACTATATTTTCTCATCACAATGATATAAACTAGGCATATGCAAGGAAAAGAAAGCTGAATTTTTTTTTAACTATTTGCAATGGAGGAATGGAGGATTCTGTGCTAAGTGGAAAACGTTAAGTAAATATTATAATACTTTACTCCTACATAGAATGTAAATAAATAAAACAAGAGAGAACAAACAAATCAAACCAAACACACCCTTGCATATGGACTTATTTTTACCAGGGGTGTTGGGCACAGGACCACAGAATAGAGGGGTTCCATTGGAATGTGGTGAAGGAGTATTAATATTTCACTGCTAAATGAAGTCTGTACCTCATGATCTGAAGAAAGTAAAGTAAGCCAATGTTTCCTAATTTAAAAAAAAAATTTTAATAACAAAATTTGATCTGATTGAGGGGAGACGTTCACCAAATAAATTTGCTAAGCTGCAATCTTTTATTAATGTTCTGAAATATCCTTTGTGATCATTCCCAGAGAACTCAATCAATAAGACTGTCAGCAAAAGTGACATAAAAAGAAAATGCCACTGGAGGACATTCAACTGAAATTTTCTAATTATAGGCTGATAATGACATAGTCTAATGGAAACTAATGTTTGTCCTTTATTCCATGAGTTTGAAAGTATTTTCAAGTATAATTTTGGATTGTAAAAATAATTAAAAACAGCTCATAATGGCATGAGCTCAACTCTCTATTGGGAATTAACTTTTCCCATTTTTTGTTTAGGAAACTAAAGTTGATAGATGCTGAAATTTTCTCAATTTTATAGTTTATCTATATAAGTTTTATACATTGTTTGTATATAGTATAATGATTACAACCATTTAGTAAGGTTCACTTACTACGTACAGGTCATACACCAAGCCTTTTCCCAACATAATCAACATCATACTAAGTCCTTATTAAATGTATGGACTTTATTTTCCATCTAACAGGTAGAAAACTGACTTCCAAAAATGTAGATGGCCATTTTAAAGTGCCATTCTAAGTGCTGTGTAACTTACATCTGATCTTGTTCTATATCCTTTATTCTGCCACGGTGCCTAATTAAGTAAATGAATACAGTAAAAAAATAAATAAACCCTTTGTTCGTTTTTTTTTTGTGCATCATAAAGTCATAGAATGACATGTGTTTCAGTTTAAAATTGTCATTTAATTGCATTCATGTAAGACAGTTTCTGAAAACCTTATCATAAACTTTCATTTTTTTCATTTTCTCTGCCAATTTCTCTGCTCTTGAGTTGTTAATTGGTTTAATTATTAAAGGAATGCTGACCTATGTTTTTAAAAAGAAATATATAATTAAAAGTGAATTGCTCACATCCTTGTCAAAGAGATGACCTCTGCTAAAATTATCTAGAGACGACCTTTGCTAAATTTATCATGTAGTCCTCTTCAGAAATTTTCTGTCCATACTCAGTACTCAGAGTATAACAATTTTAGATTAATATTTTGCACACTGATAGGTCCCTTTTTTTACCTAACACAAAATGGCATTTTATATAATTATTTGAAGTTAAAAGTTTTCATTTCATTGGCTATGTACACAGAGAGAATCATATGTATTTCATCTTATACATCCTCTAGGAAATCAATTTCTACTAAGATTGTCTCCCTGTTTACTCTCAAAATAAATTAGATGCTTAAAGAATCAAGGATTACCTACTAAGAAAATTCTAAATTTTGTTTGTTTTGGGCTCTCACTTGCTTATCTTTCTGGCTCTGAGCTCACTCCAGGCTCCAGGGCTCTGTCCTAGAAGTACTATATATTATTATTCACCACCTGGTGGGCAGCATACAACACTTACTGTCTCAGTTCCTAATTTTTGTCATAATAACAGAGCATACACTTTAGAAACACCCAGAAGGCAAAATGGTTAAAAATAATTATATAAGAAAAAGCTAATTTTATTTTTTTTGTTTTGTTTTTTTGCTTTTTGGGCCACACCCAGTGACACTCAGGGATTACTCCTCACTATGCACTCAGAAATCGCTCCTGGCTCAGGGGGACCATATGGGAAGCCGGGGGATCTAACTGAACTGCGGTCCATCCTGGGTCAGCTGTAGCATATGCAAGGCAAACGCCTTACTGCTGTGACACTGCTTGGGCCCTTAATTTTACTTTCTATTCAAGGCAATAATATTCAGGTATTTTACATTGCTTCCAGTCTATTGCTAGTCAGAACAGTTTCCAATGACTCAGTTGGCTGTACCTGCCATTATTTCACCAAAATGACTGTGGAAGTGTTTCCCTATGAATGACGTTTTCAAATAACTAGTAGGTTCTACATCTTTCAATGACCTCTTAAAGTAAAAATCATTGGGATTTCCCAAGTTTCTTATTTCCTTTATTAAAGTAATGTTAAACAGTATGTTGGAAAAGCTTATTAAACAGATTATTTTTCATAAAATTTGAAATTATTGTCTTTAATTTTGGGGGGTGGGCCCCTCTGGATGGCACTCAGGGGTCACTTCTGGCTTTGTGCTCACTCTGGACAGGTTAGGGAACCACATGGGATGAAGGAATCAAACCCAGGTCTACCACATGCAAGGCAAATGCCCTACCCACTGTGCTATCACTCCTTCCCCCATTGTCTTCAAATTTGTAGTAATATGAAGGTGTTCTTTTTGAGAAAATAGTGTGTAGAACCTGAAATGACTTGCTTGAAATAATTATCTCACAATTTAATATATTTATTTTTGCTTGAGATACAAGTGGATCATTAAATATATAGAGTGTGCAAAAGAGAATTTAACAAAGAACTTATTGGAGTAAGGGTAAATTCCTATAAGTTAAAAAACTAAGTCTATTTTTTATGCCTTTAAATGATTTTTAAATATTGTTAAAATACCCTTTAAGAACTAAGTTTACATACACAAAAATGTCTCTTAATCTGAATTCTGCATCCTTTATACATACATTCAAATCTCATACATTATTAATATTACAATTATGATAATATCTGTTAATATATCTATTACATCCTTAAATTAGAAATGAATTTTGTCAACACATATTTCTTTTATATATGAATTGCCATCTAACAATTTTTAGCACCTCAAAGAAAAGTAGGAAACTCATTTACTGATAGTTAAATTTAAAGATTCACCAGTTCAAATTCCCTGCAATAATTTTTTCTTACTCTTATTTTTAAACTTTATACACTGTGACTTAAAAAAGTGATTTATAACACAGTTGTTTGGGGCATCCAATATTCTCACACCAATCCCCAAATCAGTATTACCTTCTCTCCACCATGTTCCCAGCTTCCCACACACCCTCCAAGTCTGATTTCTAAAAGGGCACACAATAATTTATTTTATATTGCTTATTGAGACAAAATGGCTAATGAGATTATTGAAAACTACTGATGAACAATTTTATATTTCTCAATGGGATCATTAAAATCATTGGCTGAGGTTTCATGAAGCTGTTTATTGCTAGTTCTGTGTTATTGTTTTGTTTATTGAACTTATTTGACTACTGTGCTCCTTTTCCATTTAATTTTGTGTGTTCCTACTGGACTGTTAATATTCTTATATTTGTAGGGTCACTCTGGGAGCTCCAGAATCTGTAGGCCAATGAGTTTCAACAACTTGACGTAGTTTGCGTCTCTTCTGAGATTAGTCCTAAAACTGTAATGCTGAGTTGTTTGAATAGGGGCAGCTGTGGGATGTTGATGTGGCTGCCTAGATTTTCAACAGTACTGGGGTAAGATGGGGGAAGGCTGCTCACCCCTACTCAAGAAGATTCCAGAGTTCTCATTCCACAAACTTGTGTAATGGGAATTTTTGTCAGTTAGGCATCTCTGCAGAAATTAATTGTAAAACAATGAAGTCTTATTGTATGCATAGTTTGCATGACTTGCATGGAGACAACTATGGATTGTGGATGAGCTGCTGGGGTTTCTGCAGGGATGGCCTTCTCTCCTCCTGGGACACCCAAGAGTTTCAACCTGAGGACCTTTGTATTTGTGAGTTTTTTAGTGACATGGTTATCATCTCTTTCAAAATTAGTTATGGAGTTTCAAAGTTCAGCCTGATGTAAGTTCATCCTTATATGGCAGGGTGGGTCAATAAAGGAATTCTTTTAGTCTAGAGCAGTGGTCCTCAAACTATGGAAGGGTTAAACCTTAAACTGGTACCACAGTACATACAATGACCACTTCTAATACAGCACAGTATGTCTTCTTAGTATGCAGATGAATTCAGCTGGTATATTTTAGATCACAGATGCTTTCAATAATTCAGTCACATGGGAGATTTTATTTAATAACAAGTGATGAAGAAGAACCATGAGCTTAGCACAGTTAACTCTCAGTGACATGAAAATAAAATTTCTGAAATGGTAAGGTAGGAAATAAGATAGTATCTAGAGAGAAATCATGTGAAACAGAACATAAAAACCAATAGCCAAGACAATTCCATGCAGATGGATATGGGAGGCCTCAGACCAGTGGAAGACTACAGAATTTTCTACTGGTGGTGTTAGGGTTCAAATGACTATGACTAGAATTCTAGATCAGTGCTTCCACATTAACTTCTAGTTAATGTACTTACTAGTGTACAATTGAAATATGATTAACACATTTGTGGAGCTGCATTTTAAATGTATTTTACTACTTTACATTCAAATTGACACATTTTGTTAATTTACATTTATATTGCCCCATTTCATGTCCTATTGGGCAGTGAGGTTGCATATGTCAAACTTTATCCTATAAAGTGATAAAAGTGGATAATTTAGTTCTCAGGGAACTAGCTCAGTGGTTACAGATGCCAGGAACTGAAATCTCAACCCCACATAGCAAGTAGGATATTCCACAGTGCTGAGCAATTTTTGGCACTGAAAGACCAGAAAAAAATCACATCGCTCACTGGTCCTAACACTTATCCATGATAATGGAACATCATTATAGCCTGCCCTCCTCCCCCAACACATCCATCACTGCTTGAAAAATCCTCCCAAAAATGAACAATTCACCCTAATATGTTGTCTTTCCATCTGTATGCTCCAGAAATTTGAAATAAACTTCATTACTCAGACATTGATCTTAAAATCTCTAAAAAGCTATTTGTAATTACTTTTATAATCTGTCAAAATCTTGATATAGAGAACAAAACATCAGGAGCAGCAGCCTATTGGAGGTCTCTGGGTGGATGGAGAGGAGTCTATGAATAATAATTTATAACTTATGTCTTCCATATATTATTCTGTCTATAATTTTGAAGTAAAGGGGCTTATTAGAAGGAAAGTTCTAAGATTCCCAAGGTATTTACAATTTAAATCCAAGCATATATCTGTGTGTCGTGTTTTCTCAATATCTTTCATAATAGAAATTGTGTGAGAGAAAGAGGAAGAGAGAGACCTCTATTAACTTTTTGTAGTGGTAATAGGACACATTTGGGGAATGCTCTTTTTGAAAACTGCACACATTTTATTAAACAGATCTAAATGTCACAATGAAATATTGAACACTTCATCCATGAATACAACATTATAACTTTCCAAAATCAATTCCAATTCTTTAATTAGGAAATTAATCATTTGAGATTATTAACAAATATGAGGCAAGATTAAAATGATGATTTTCATTTCCTTATGGGCTAATTTTTAATATTTAACAAACTAGAATAATACTCCTCTCAGAAAAATCAAGATTGTATATGATATTTAACTTCATTATGTGGTAATGAGGGGTCGAGATTTTCAAACAATTTTTAACATTCCTACCTCTTGAAGGTAATATTGACACTAATATGAATAAAATTATCACTTATATACCCACGCAATAATAGTTCATAATTTGTTTTGTCACGTCAAGGACAAATAATTATTTCGAGGACACTTCATTGCTTGAGAAAAAGTTTTGCTTTCTTAGGAGAATAAAATTTGTTCTGCTTCACTTAATACCACTGAAATTGAAAATATACTATTTCTCTTTTCCCTGAGTCTTCAAAGGAATCTCCTATTCTCCACAGTTTATTCCAATTGGATCAGCAAGTCAAGATAAACCAGAAATTATTCTAATTATTTAAATACGTGTGTAAATTGTAAAATGCCTCTTCTCTCTAAAGTTCTATTCATGAATTTGTGTTTGTAAATTAAAGTAATATTGGCCTACATAATCTAATATTATTATATAGATTTCAAGTACACAGAATTATCAATTAAAAGCTATATATATTATCTTATGTTCACTACCAAATGGCCTATTTTGATTAATAAAATTGTATTTTGACACAAGTTATCAAGATCTTTCCTCAGCATTTTCATGTTGGCTGTACATTAAAATAATAATGGAAAGAAACTTTTAAAAACACAGATTTTGGGGCTAGGAGATAACATGTAGGGGGTTCATGCAACCGGTCCTAGTACAACCTGATTCCCCAGTGTACCCTGGAAGCCCCTGAGCATTACCAGGGGAGACACTGCAGGTCCCTGAGTTCCAGTGGGGCAGGCCTAATAATCTCTAACACTCCAGGACCCAAACAGCAAACAAGTGGTTCAAAAATTGTCACTTCCTTCAAGTTGTCTTTGGTGATGAGATTAAACCACTGGTTTGGTTGGTGGAGGACGCCACAAAAAAATGGAAAAAATTAAGATTAAAGTAGATATTCCTGAGCTCTACTCAAACTAATATCAATAAATATCATGGGGTGAGCAGGAATAATACCTTTAATGCCATTTGGAGATTATAATGACTAATATAATGCTTTTCTAATCAATCAACCCAAAATACAGACCCTTAGACTGAAGATCAGTTCTTCTAACATTTTTGCTGCCATTAGAACTGGAGCAGAGGTGATTTTCCAGTTTTAACATGATTCACTCGCATGTTAGGTCACTATCTGTTGTCAAGCGTGTCACCTGATGATACAAAACATGGCAGCGAGGGCAGGGGATTCTTATCTCCCACCAAAACACTTGTCACTATTTGTTTCATCAGAGGGCTCCATAAGAAGTTTGAAAAGTCACTCCTTCAGAAATCTGAATATCACAGGCTCATTTCTGAGATGTTTGTCCAAATATTTTAGGAGCCAGACCCTAATTCAATGATTAATGAAATGAACACTTAATGTAAGAACACTTAGAAGAATTGAGTATTTATTCTTGTAACATTTTCTCCTCGGTATTTGTGGAACTCTAGGATGCTATGCAAACCCAAATATTTGCACCCGTGAACAATGTATAACAGGTAGGCCTCTCAGGCCACAAATTCAAGTATTCAAATGTATTTCCTTTCTTTGCAAGATACGTTATTTCTATTTCTAAGTTTCATTACTGAGGTGATTAATATGCCAGTTTCTGGCCAAATGTGTTTCTAATTTTGGAGGGAGTTTTGGTAATTCCAAGACCTGGAAGAAGGATTTTTGATTCCTGGTCCCCATTCTGATTTTGACAGAATCCTCTGGTTTCTCCCCTCAGATTGTGACTAAAGATTTTGTTTCTTTCTGCCCATCAAGTCTTACAATGTCAGCTTTCCATTAGTGGCTTGAGCCTAGAGTTTGGTGTACCTGAAAAGCATTCTGTAACTCACCTAGGTTTTGGAAACCATGTGAGGCTGTTTCACGTTCGCTGAGCAAACAATTTTCCATCATAACCACTCTATAGCTTTCTCACCATGCCTCAGAGAGAAGGCCTACATGCTTCTTGTTTTGTTTCATGCTAGAAATGACCCTCTTTTCTGTTGCTGGAGCTTCACATTTTCTAAAAGGTATGTCTTAACTATAACCAAGTCACATGCTATAATGCTCTAGAAAACATCAGTAAGTCAGTGTCCCCTGATTTTTTTATTCTTAGCATATTGTAGGTAAACAAAAAACATTTTCTTTTAAAACATTATTTTGTTATGAAACCTTCAAAGTCCAAGGTCCCACAACACAAAACATCCTTTCTCAGGACAATAGTTTTTGTACCATTCCACAAAGCATTAAAATTGCTTATCTATTTTTTTCTGCTTTGTCTCCTGCCTCACTCCCCCAGAGGTCTTCTTTTAGTAGAAATGTAGAAATAAAGGAGAATGTGGATAAAAGTTGCACTGATACCTCAATATTGTTATATTTCTGTATATGAGTATGGAGCAAATATTGGCAGATTCTAATAAATATCTTGATTTTCTTTCCTTGCTATCTTATTCTTTTTCTCTTTGTCGCATATATGCTCTAGCCAGAACTAACTATATAACCAGCTCAAAATAAAAATGTCAAAGACCTCTCACTCAAAAATTATTACAAGTTTAAGATGTCTATGGCAAATTTTAATGAGCACAGGTATTTCAACATGTAATGGTCTTGAGCACAGATGCTGAAGTCTGTCTTGTTTCTAACACTTAAAGCATCTCAACTTGATTTTTATTGGGATAATATTGGTACATTCAAAAAAATACAGAGAGCTTTATTTGATACAAAAATTTTGTGGGCCACACTTTGCAGTGCTCAGGACTTTACTGAGACCTCTGTGCTTAACAGTCACTTACGGTGCACTCAGGAGACCATATGTGGTGCCAGCGATAAAACCCAGGTCTGTTGTGTGAAAAGCAAGCACCTGACCTGCTGTACTATAACTCTCTAGACACTTGATATAAATGTTTACAGAAAAGGAAGACTTCAAGATCAAGACTGGTATGAAGTTAAGTGGTGTGATAATTCAAGAAGGCTTAAATAGTCCAAATAAAATGATGTTTGGCCATTAAAACAGTTGGTTATGATGATGGGAGTTTTCAGACAATGGAAAATTGTCTATAAGTGACAGTTATGTACCATTTTAGAACAATAACAGGTTTTGTTTGATTCTCAGAGGCATTAATGATAAAAAGCTTAAAGTTTTTCACTCATGTACACAAATTGTGCTAGAAACAATTTTACATAAATGATTTCATTTGATTGTGGGACTTTCAAATTCAGTCTTTATTTTATTTCATCTTACACAGATAATCCATATAATTTATAGATACATACATATCTATATATAGAAATTTCTAAAAGGTGTTAGATAGAAATATAGTAATAGAAGTGAAGAAAATAGAATTAAAATAGCCTATCTGAGTACAGGCAATAATTATAAAATTAATTTTTGCAGAACAATTTGTAATAGCAAAATATTATTTATTAATCAACAGAGAAAGTTAGGTAAATTATGAAGAATCCTTACAATAAATTATCAAACCAAAAATGAGTATGCTATATATGTGTATATATATATATATTGTTTTGTTTTTGTTTTTTTTGGCCCACACTCGGTGACACTCAGGGGTTCCTCCTGACTCTGCACTCAGAAATCACTCCTGGCTTGGGGGACCATATAGGAGCTGAGGAATCAAACCGTGATCTGTCCTAGGCTAGCACCAGCAAAGCAGATGCCTTACCACTTCGTGCCATGCTCTGGCCCTGACTATGCTATATATTTTACTCATTTGTATATCTCAATGTTATATTTTTAGTGGAAAAAAGTTTAAAACAATTATGCTGCAGGAGGGGCACAGAAAAAAGTTATGCTAATTTTGACCTAAGAAAAGAAAAAAAAGAAAGATCAAATATATATGTAAATACATACATTTGCTATAGCCATAGTATTAACAAATTTGGAAAGGATATATAATAGAAAGCCAATTAAAATTTTAACATTGAGGGGATGGAGAGCTTGCATAGTTAACATAACAAGCAAGGCATTTGCATAAGGTCCACCCAGTTTCAATATCTTGTCCCCATTGTGGTCCCTTGAGCCCTGCCAGCAGTGATACCTGAGTACATCCAGGTAAACCCTCAGCATCACCAGGTGTGTCCCAAAGACAAAAAAGCAAATTAATAAAATAAAATAAAACTCATAAAATGTTATTTATTGAGAGAAAAGTTATTAGCTTCTAGAAATGAATTGGATTGAAAGCAAGGAAGCAAGGCAGCTTTTTCTATAAATCTCAGTTTATTGTTTCAATTTATAGATTATGCAAATATCACTCTAAAAGCATAGCATATTTTTAAAAAGCAAGAACCTGCAACCTATGAAAGTGACAGTATATTTCATGTACTTCTAAGTAAAATTATCAGTTTTTTACATTGATAATTCCCCTAAATAGTATCCGTTAGGGATAAATTAAGTCATCTCATGGTGATGGATTGAGGCCAACTTGATTTACTGCTGGTTATTTCTGTTTCCTGCTGATTAGACTTTACCTGAGGACATTCACAGCTGAAACTTACAACTTTACTGCCTGTCTGGCCTTTCATAATGTGTTCAGGCTGGACAGGTGATGCTACCTAAGGTATCCAAACCCTTTTGTGCTTCATCCCTATCAACCATCTTCCTCTGTTTTGAGATGAATCCACAACTTCTGCTGTCAAATCATCCTATCCAGGCCTATTGGTTTCCATTGAGCAATCTTGTAATATCACCTATACCCACTTCCTCATTCCTTATATACTTCCAGGAATCTTTGAAATGACTCAATCTGTGGCTTACAGGATTTGGAAGAGTTATGGAAAGATAAGCCTCAATCAACTCCATATCCATTTTGAAAGAAAAAAAAAACCTTCTAAGTTGGATGTAGCCAACTCTCACATGATTGTGTGGGAAATGAGCAAGACATATTTCTCCAGGACATTAATATGAATCTGGACAAAAAGTCCATGTAACATTGCATTATTGTCCACTTTTCTATAAATTTGGCTTTGGCACATAAGAATTATGTTTTTACACAATTAGTACTGGAGGTGATGTGGAGAGAAAAGAAATTCTCATTCACTTCTGGTGGGAATGTCGTCTAGTCCAGCCCTTATGGAAAACAATATGGAGATTCCTCAAAAAACTGGAAATTGAGCTCCCATTTGATCCAGCTATACCTCTCCTAGGCATATACCCTACAAACACAAAAGTCCAATACAAAAATCCCTTCCTCACACCTATATTTATTGCAGCACTATTCACAATAGCCAGGCTCTGGAAACAACCAAGATGCCCTTCAACAGATGAATGGCTAAAGAAACTGTGGTACATATACACAATGGAATATTATGCAGCTGTCAGGAGAGATGAAGTCATGAAATTTTCCTAAACATAGATGTACATGGAATCTATTATGCTGAGAAATTTCATAATTTCCATTATGAAGTTAGTCAGAGAGAGACACACACAAAATAGTCTCACTCATAAATGGGTTTTAAGAAAAATTAAAGACATTGAAATAATTCCCAGAGTTGAGGGCTGGAAGTACTGGTTCAAGATATGAAATTCACCTTAAAAATAGTGAGTGCAGTTAGAAAAATAACTACGCTGAGAACTATCATAACAATGTCAGTGAGTGAGGGATGTAGAAAGCCTGTTGAGAATACAGGCGGTGGGTGGGGGAAGGAAGAGAGGAAGCATTGGTGATGGGAAGGTTGCACCAGTCAAGGGAGGTGTTCTTGTTATGACTGAAAACCAATTACAATTATGTTTGTAATCACGGTGCTTAAATAAAGAATTTAGTTTAAAAAAGAATTATATTTTTAATAATCATTTTTCTTTCACTTCTACTTACAAGAATGGTTCTATTGTGAAATAACTGCAAATGTTTTAACACCCCTCTTGCATCTGTGGGATCTCAGATTTTCACTTGTCTTGACAAACTTCTGATAGCTTCTACTGATAAAGTATGGCAGAAGGGAAGCTCTGTAATTCTCAAGATTGGGTCATAAAAGGCCACACTGCTTTTGTTTTCCATATGTACTCACATTTTTCTTAGAACCTAGAGTCACCATGTAAAAGTATGACTTCCTTAAAATTGTCGTGATGGAAAGGCCTGGAGTAAGCACTATATACCTTAACAATTCTAGTTGTGTCAGACTCCAAGACATCCTTAACATCTAATCAGACAGAGGTGTGATAAAACCTATTTACACTGTCTAGACCAGCTGATTGCAAATTGAAAACCATCAAGCAAACCAAAAAACCCTAAAATTTTATAGTTATTGATTAGCAGATCACTGATGTACAGCACTGCTGTAGTTGATCAATAAGAAACAAAGTCACTAAATCAGAACTCACACAGCAAAGCAGAGCTACCCCTTGACTCTAGCTATTATTGATAACTTTGGTTCTTTTTTTTTGCTATCATTTTTATGAGGATAATAAAATTTTGAAAGTGTATATTAAAAATAATGGAGTCTGGTGACTTTTGACTTGTGTTCTCTGGGACTTTTAGGTTTCATAAGGCTTTATCATCTCATCTCATCCTGGTAGAGGAAACAATGAGATTTGGATGGAAAA
Source organism: Suncus etruscus (assembly GCF_024139225.1). NCBI lineage: Eukaryota > Metazoa > Chordata > Mammalia > Eulipotyphla > Soricidae > Suncus > Suncus etruscus. The sequence continues at coordinate 6,771,778 of NC_064864.1, forward strand.
GCCAAGGAGAATATTCTGGTACTATTTCAATCCAAATTTGTTCAACTTTTAGTAGCTTTGTAAATCTTGTTTATAGTTCACTGAAGGTGTCTTCTCTATAAAAAAATTTTTATTTATAAAATGAAATTAGTGAACAAGAGTATTTTTTTGTACAAAGTTCTCTTTTTAAATGGAATCTGACCCTTAGAAGCAAAATGCCTTTCCAAATGTATATATAGGTATTGACAAATCATAGTCTATATTCAAGTTACATTTTAACCATATTTACATAATAAGCCAATGTTAAGTGTGTTATGATGATCAAGAATGAGATTTATCAAATCAGTATGTGCAAAACAATGAGAAAAATGAGCACAGAGCCATGAGCACTCAATAGGAAATTATCTTAACTAATCATCCATTAATTCCTTTTCACTCTTATTCAGAGCAGGAACTATCAAAAGAGAAAACGTAAAAAGACCTATCATTTAGTCTCTTGCTGAAGCCAAATGTCAAGTTATAACTGGGGAAAAGGAAGGAAGAAAGCATAATTATGTGCCTATTAAGCACAGTTGGGTGATGTATAAATTGCTATAAAATTCCCAAAGAGAGTCTTACAAAATTTTACCCACTTCTTTTGTGGTTTATTTAATTTTGTTTAAGAGTTTCTCTCTAATTTTGTAAGGATTTTTTTTCTTCAAGTACTAAATGTTTCAGGGAGAAACAGTTATATAATATGTTGTACAAAGAACAAACCAAACATAGTTAGAAATGTCAGATAGTTTTGGGGGAAAAATAAACCACTTAAGAGAGTGTATAGACATGAGTTATTTCTAAACATTTCCTGGTAACAAATGAGATAACAAATCAAAACATCTTATTAACTCAAGTCATAAAAATTCAGTCCCTCAGGCAAAGCAATTGTAAAACTTGTGAACTAAATAACTTAATGACTGAATTAACACTGCCTGTCTTAATTTTTAAAGTTGCAAAGGGACATTTTAAACTAGTTTAATTTTAATAGATAAAATTTAATAGATAATTTAATAGATAAGACTTAATAGATAATTTCAGGCTTTGGTTGAACTCTTAAGAAAGTTTAATTCTAGAAATATTTTTTTTCAAAAACATTTTGTGGGAAGAAGAATGGGTGTACATCCTGTTATGATTTAGCACATAGCTCTGTACTTGGAAATCACTCCTGGTGGTCGTTAGGAATGTTTAGATATGTACTGACTGGCCATAGCCTGGGCCCTGCTCTCAGCAGTAAGAGTGAATATATCAGGAGGGCTGGAGAGATAGCATGGAGGTAGAGCATTTGCCTTGCATGCAGAAGAATGGTGGTTCGAATCTAGGCATCCCATATGGTCCCCTGAGCCTGCCAGGAGTGATTTCTGAGCATAAAGCCAGGAGTAACCCCTGAGCGCTGCCGGGTGTGACTCAAAAACAAACAAACAAACAAAAAAAAGAATGAAAATCAGAATTTCTCTCAACACTGGAGAGTTTGGGACAGAGGATGAGATGCTTAAGGCCATCTCCAGCTCATCATTTTGACCTGACCTTTGCATCCTCACATCAGCCAATCCTGGGTAAACCTGACATGATTGGTAAATTATAAATGCCTTTATTGTTAAAACATCTGCTCTGTCCTTGACCAATACCTATAAATTCTCTGTAAATAATGGGTTATCTAAATGGAGATTTCTCCAGTCTTGCTGGGCTTATGCAAAGTAATAATCCAAGTTTATTCAGCCATCTGGCAAGGTTCAAGTTGAAGGTGGAAAGAAAAACTATTGTTTTTCTGTAACTGACTGAATTAAATGTATTCCAATGGATTTACTAGTTTTAATTAATGGATCATGAAGGAACTAAAAGCTGTACATGCTATCATTAGTCTCACTAGGATAGTGGAAGCCAGAGCTTTATTAGGAAGAACTTAAACTGAACAGGACATTAGGAGAAGTAACTCAGAGCTGTTTTATGTGCTGTCACTGAACATAGTGGGAGTCCTGGGCCTCCTCTCTTTGTAAGACCTGTACAGAATTAGAGAGCTTATCCTGAGCAGCATGATTTCACACAGATGCCTAAATGCTCAGGAAAGCAAGTATAGTGCTACGATACTTCGGTTTCTGTTATTTATTTTCTGTGTCATCATCCCAGAGGGAGATTTGCCCTCCCAAGGATAGAAAGGACCATTTATTGCTTCAGAGCCTGATTCCTCTGTATAATTGTTCTGATCTTTTTCAGATGTTGATAACTGCAAACCCAAACCAGTCAATTGCCTGGACCCCCATTAAGAGCTAAGGTAGCATGAGAGTTCGCCACTTCTTATAGGTAGAGTCTACAGTCCTTTGTCAGACTGAAGAAGTTATAGAAGATGAACCTTAACCCACACTCCCCCTAATGACTTCTTTGTTTGTTTGTTTGTTTTGGGGCGGGGGTCCCACCTGGCAGAATTCCGGGGTTATTCCTGGCTCTGCACTCAGAAATCACTGACAATATGCCGGGGATTGAACCTGTGTCCGTCCTGGGTCAGCAGCGTGCAAGGCAAATGCCCTACCACTGAGGTGGTACAGCCCCACTCCTCATGACTTCTAAGGTGAAATCTCTAGCGAAAATGTGAAACAGGAAGGCCAGAAGGAAAGATGCCAGGAAAATAAGAGCAAGAGGCATCATGAGAACTCTAAGGCCAGTTTGTATCTTGCTGGTAGAGGGAATACAATTTTACTTTGTTTTATCTCAATTGTGTGTCTCGTCCTTTGACTCCTGACCCTAACACTTTTTAATATATTTGACTTATTATACATCACTTTTTAAAAATAGAAACAGAATGGCTATAAAAATGCATATATGATTTATGCTGATATTTTGGTGATTTAACTGACACACTAGAGGCAGGTTCAGCATCACATTACAAATAATTATTTTCATTGGCTATTAAAAGATATTAAAATGATGACAAATATTAGTATTAGTCTCTATTAATGTATAAACAAAGTCTATAGGTTTTTTTTTACACCAGGTGAGCTTTTAAAATTTATTTATCTAAAATGTAATTTTGTTTTCTTTTTTAAAGTAAAAATATTAAAATAAAAATAACTATTTTTGAGCATTCCTAGCAGTGCCCATGGCTTATTTCTGGTTCTGAGCTCAAGAATCACTCTTGGTTAGGCTCCAGGAATAAGGATTGAACTCCAATCTCCTGTCTGCAAGGCTAGTATCCTACCCACTGTATGATCTCTCTGGCCTCCTAAAATGTTATATTTTTAAATAAAAAAGTAAATTAAGACTGTATTTCTCAGCATGGAGCCCTATGATTCCCTAGGCTATTCCAAGGTGTCAGCAGATGAAAAATACATAAATGAGGAACCTTAATATAAGATCAGGGAGCCAATTTGTAGGACAAGGGAATCGTAGGAAATAGGCAAGTTTGGATGGGAGCCATGGCTGCATTCTGCTGTTCATATATCAAATTCCTGGTACTGAAGCATAACCCAAAGATGATATTAAGTATTTATAAAAATTGATGCTAAATGATATTTTGTAGTATTTTAGTTTTTTATTTCTACAATCTAAAGAAGATCAACTGAAAAACAGATTTGTATTATTTGTTCCTTATAACAAATTATAGTATATAGTACAGTATAGCTGGCACACAGAGCCAGTTACATGTCTTGCTTATGGTAAATTCTCCACTAAGAAACAAATGGATAAATAAATGGACAAATGAGTGAATTGATAAATGCCATCTATTTTCTATAGTTTAATGATTTCTTTTTAAGAAGGGAATCACATTTTTCTCAGACAGGTGTTTGCTCTCTCTCTCTCTCTCTTTCTCTCTCTCTCTCTCTAGTTGTACAAGCCTAACTCTTAGCATAAATGAAAGACTGCAGAGCAAGTAACAGAATGTCTGCTATGATACTTTTATTTGGGCCATTGAACATTTGAAGACAGTTTTTCCTGGTTTTCCCAAAAATTAAAATGGTAACAAGCTAAAACATGATAACTAGAAGATTTCCTTCTGGTCAAAATTATTGTCTCCCTACCTTTATTCCTTAGCACTTTTAATGGGCCTTAACAACCTCAGTCTCTCTCCTTCTGAGTTGACAACACTGTAAATAAGATTAAATTAACACTTTGGTTTTTGTTGTTGCTTCAGCCATATGTAAAGATGCTCTAATATTGTTCCTGCTTCTGTGCTCAAGGATTACACTTGGTGGGACTCAGGTAATTATATGTGGTAAATGAGATAAAATTTTAAAAAATTGCTGTGCCAGATAGTATAGAAAGATTGTACAGAAGGTAAGATGATTGACTTTCCTGTAGATAAACCAGGTTCAACAGTATATATGGTACCCCAAATTTTACCTCAAACAATCCCTGACAATAAAGTCAGAAATAAGCCCTGAGCACAGCCAGTTGTGCCTTCCCTGAAAGGACCTATTTTAAATTTTAAATATTAATTTAAAATTACAACCTAAATTTTAAATGACATAAAATCTCACAATTTGTTCCCTGCCCCTACACTTTGTTGGTCTGTGGTCCAGCTCTCAGAGTTATTGAAAACTTCTATTACAAGTCCACCTCTTATATTAGCCTAATATTGTTTCCATTAGTGAAATTATAATCATGTATTAGTAAATGAGTAATATTCTGCCTGGCTCTTTGTGTGATTTGGAGAGTTGAGGTAGCCACAGAGGAGAAGAGTCAGTGGGGTGGTGGGTGGGTGAAGAGAAAGGAGAACAGATTCTCTTGAGCCTGGCATGTACAAAACATCTGTTCCTTTACATTAAATAGAAAATTATGCTCACCACAGCATGATGAACCAACCTCTGAGATATAATTGGGTAGTTAACAGTTCAAAAGAAATAGTAAGTGCTGTAAAAACAAACAATTTTCCCTTGACAAGTAGAACTTTACTTTTGAAATTTTGTATAAGATTAAATAACCTCTTAGCACCATTTCTACACTGGTTTCAAAACAGAACTGAATGTATTTTGTACTCATGTGGCCTTAAAATGATAAACAAACTGAGTTTATTTATAAGTTATCGTGGTGATAACTTTTTGTTTGGTTTTCCTGTTTTGGGGTCACATCTGGCAATGTTCATAGCTATCTTTTGGCTCTGAGCTCTGGAATAATTCTGAGTGGGGCTCAGGGAACCATATGGGTTGCCAGGGTTAAAACCTGGGTTGACTGCACACAGGTGAGTGATATACCCACTTTACTATCTCTCCAGTCCAAGTATGTAAAGACATGTATGTTAAACTTACATTTACTAAGCAGACAGATGTTATATACTCAGTGAGCTGGGCTCAGTAGAAGACAATGTTGAAGACCAATGAGGAGCCTCCTTTGGTGGTTACATTCTGTTGATCCATGACTATGTTTACCTATCATATGATAAATGTTTATGCAGAAAGATATTAGATATAGATAAATTTAAATATAAATATTTATAGTGTTAAAGGATTAAAATTGGTTGATTTGATTGTGACTGATCTGAAATCACTTGGGAATCATGTAATGGATAGCAGTCATCTCCAAAGAGGTGTAAATTAAGAGAAATTGGAGTGACAAGAAATGGCCAGCAAGCAGATCAAGGAATTTCTTTCTTTAAGAAAGAGGAATATCTATGTCAAAATTTCTACTGTAAAATAAACAACAGACATGAAGACCACAAAATTCTATGATTAGAGTAGAAATAGCAAGGTGGTAGCAAAAATATAAGGGCCTACCCAAACTATAGCAAGGGGAAGGAAAGAAATTGAGTGGAGGAGGAGAAACACAAATAGAAAAGAATGGGGACAGAGACCAAGAGGTCTTAGGTGCATTGGTGATGTTAAGAAAGGACAGAACTTACTATAGAAGTCAGAGGCAACAACAATGAAATCATGAGACTCAAAGTTTAACAATTAAAACTTAAAATTAGCCTGTTATGCTGGCAGGTTGTGGGGCATGGAATGCACTCTGAGAACATTGGTACATTGGTACATTGGGAACATTGGAGGTTGACACTGGTGATTGGATTGACACTGAAACATCATACATCTGAAACCCAACTATGAAGAGCTTTATAAACAAAATTTTTTTTCGATAAAAAATGTTGTACAAAGAATTTGTAACTTTATTTGTAATTAAAAATTGTTTTATAAAAATAGTTTTAAAAGAATATAAGAACCCAGATTTTATAGTCTAAGATAAAAATTTAGATTTTATTATAGTGTTGATATTGAAAGATACTACTATTTTATTTATTCACTGGCTTATTTATGGATAGTGATTGTTCCCACTGCTGTTTTAAAGAGTTTTACAATTTAGGGGTGATATGTACATCTCTAAAGCATTTGGATATTCATATTTGCCTAACTAACATGTTTTATATTTGGCTATTAATACTCTACATCTAGGATTTTATTACATGTCCATTTATTTTTTATTTTAAAATGAATGAACTTTCTTGGAATTTGGAGGATAAAACAAATAAAATTATTATTGTTAGTATTATATAGCTCAGATGCTCTAGACACCTTCCTTTTGATATTGCAAGATTACTCTCAACAATTCTTTATCATGCAGCTACTGTGTGTGTTGTATTTACACAAAGAGTAAAACCCGGTGTCATCTGGAGTTCTGTTGGATCTGGGCAGTGAGAGGTGCCATTAAAATGTTGGAAGAGTGGAAGGGAGAGAGAGTGGAATTCTTGGATCCTAAATGTATGCTGAAGTTTACAATAAGCACCAAGCAGGTTGTTTTCCAAAGTGATTGCACCATTTTGTGTTTTTATCAGCAATGTTTAAGAATTCTAATTTCAGTGCACTGATAGTATTTTTTCCCATTCCAATGGTTTAAAGTTATACCCCATAGCATTGTAATTTTAGTAGGAACATCCCAAGTGTTTAACCATGTTTAACATCTTTAAATATATTTTATATATAATATAATTAATGTATATTTACTGTATATATGTTATCCTTGATTTGGTGTCTAGTCATATTTTTCTCCTTTTTATTTGGGAGTTCATTTTGTTATTGTTAATTTAAAAATTAATATATACTGAATATTAGGTTTTGGGTAGGCTATGTAATTTGAAAACATGTTATCATCTTTAACTATTTTGTGTTTTTATGTTTTTAATAGCATCCTTCAAGTTGTTTTTAATTAATTTTGCAGGGGAGGCCTCACCTGGCTTTGCTTAAGGTTTATTTCTTTGTTCTGAGCTCAAGGATAATTCCTGGTAGGCCAACACCAAACTTGGGTCAACTGGATGCAAGATAAGCACCTTACCTACTGTATCTCTCCAGCACCATTTCCCAGTTATTTCTATTGATGTACCGTATTTTCCGGCGTATAAGATGACTTTTGAAACAAAAAAGTCAACTGAAAATCAGGGGTCGTCTTATATCCCGAAAAATGTTTCAATATGCTGCTAAACGGAAATTGTCTGAATATTGCCACAAAACTAATTTTCCAACTCGATCCTGCACCAATCATTGCCAAGCTTCTCGGACCGCCTTTCTAACTCAGCCAATCCAAGCAGGCTTTTGATGCATGCAAATTAGACAATGTTCTGGATCCAAATCTACACTGTCAAAAGCTGTTCAGATGGGCCAGTGTCAGAGAGGAAGTCTATGACAGTAGAACCTTTGAACCTTTGCTTGTTGTGACTGGCTCACTGTGGTACATACAGGAATAGGTACGTGCAACACAGGAACGTTCTGTCTGATACAGCGAATATAGGCCTAAACCTATGTTCTAACTGCAAAATTAGGGTGTCGTCTTATACGCCGGCAAATACGGTATGTAGGTTTCAACAGCTTCCCTATTATTGTTTTATATTTGAAATATCACATCACCACATTCACCTGAGAGTGTAACTAACCCTCCATTCATTTCCCAAGTTTTATTTTTCACCCAAAGGGAAAAAAATGTAATTTCTACATTTTCTACCCTTTGTTAATGCTGTTATTCTCACAGTTACTTAGCTTTAGTGTTCAAGACATAATTTTGATTGATAATAAACTTTATTGCAGTGCCAGGGACCACAAAAAGTTTTGCCACAGGAATTGTATTTGGCTTTGGGTGGGGCGATTATTCCAAAGATTAGAAATGAACTCAATGTTCATACTAACACAGTCGGCATTCTAGGCTCCATTTTAATTTCATCAATTGGAGTCTAAATTGTGAAAATGGTCTCTTCTTCTGAATCACAGTTTGAATGACTTACAAACCTGTCCCTAGCCACAGGTAATAAAGATAATTTGTGATCATAGTTTAGGAATGGCGAGGGGATACTTATAATACATTAAGTGGGCACTCTAATGGTTTCCAGTCTAAATACAGTCCAAGAAGTTAACAGTAAGTTGTAGCCAGCCATATGATAAAAAGTAAAATTGAAGCAATAATTTCTGGGTTTTATTGAGTAACAAATATTAAAAGAACTTCTTAATGTTGTACATTTCAAAGGTGGAAGAGATTCCTTCTCAGAGTGGCATATTAAGGTAAATTCTTTTATTCCAACATACTAAATTGTAGTATTAGTCTCTTCTTTTTGTTTTGTGTATTCTATTTCACTGACTGTAGCAAGTGAGAATCTACTTAATTTAGGAAAACATCAGACCAATCTGCTTTCCCAAATAATTACCTGGGTTCATCTACAAAATGTTGGGACACTCCAATAAAAAGTAAATACAAAAATATGCTTTAAATAAGACATGTGTGCCTTTTCATAGTTTCATATGTCAGATTCACAGAGAAAGACCATTATTCCTCCAAATGAGTTTTCTGATCATTTAGACAAATAGAACATTCTGTTCCTCTCATTACTTGTCATAATGAATGTTTTCAAATTGATGTATCACATAGTTAATATGTATAACGTGGTTGTTTGCTTATAAATTTGCTGTCAAACTTTGAAATAAACAGGTGCATAGCAACAGAATAGATATGTAGCTTGAAATATTTTTCAAAGCTCATTTCTAGTCTATGCTTCTAATTTCTGAAGAATAATAGAAGCATAATAAATGTCTGCTCTCCTGAATATAATTTCCTGAAGCTAATAGTAATTCAGAAAGCTAAAGATGTTAAGCCAGAACATGGAAATCTTTCAGTGTTTGTCCAACAAATATTAGGTTTCCCTCATGTTCAAATATTGACTTGAATAGATATTAGATTTTTCTATTGTTCTTGACATTGTGTTAGAATAGTGAAGTGGTATGAGATGAGACTATTCATCACTTCAATAAGGAAATGTGTATTCTAAGATAAAATTTATATGTCCATATATATGTATATATGTATGTTGTATTTTGAGCTATTCCTGGTTATACTCAGAGTATACTACTGGAGGTATGCTTAGGGAGCCATATGTATTTCTGGAAATTAAACCTAGGTTGGACAAATGCAAGGCAGTCCTCCAGGTATATTTTATACAACTATTAAGAAATATTTTATAATAATTAAGTATAAAATGGAGAAGGGTGTTATCCTTGAAAAGTACTATAATAGCACAGTTTAAAGTTTAAAGGTCAACCAAGTATAACTCTGTAATTATTAACAAAATATACTAAGAAACAGTGATACATAATTCTTTGTTGTTGAAAACAAATAGATCAGGGCTTGAGACAAGTTTCAGCAGTACATTTTTATAATGCTTGTCTCCAAGTGTGAGACCCTGAGTTTATGTACAGATTTTCTCATTCTAAATAAAAACCAAACAAAACAAATGAAACTGCCACCAAGTTAAGAATGATTAGTAATCTAATTCAAGCATTTTAACCTCTCATCATAGGATCTTGATCTTGAATAAATTTTATTCTCAATTCCTACATCCCTAAATAATTTATACTCTTACTTTCTACTCTTTATCAATTTTATTCATTGAAGTACAACAGGAACTTAGGAACTAATGTTTACATAGTAATGAAATATATTTATATATTCATTACATGTGAAATATATTAAATATATTCCAGCATACTAGAAAATAAGTGTGAATGGATACTAAAAGGCTCAAAGGGATAACAAGATAATGTCAGTTTTAAAAAAGATATATTATCTAAACAAAGCAATGCATCTCAGAAAAGTACCAAATGAATCTCTGACTTTATCCATGTATTTTCTTTGAAAACCCAGAGAGGGAAAATCATTAAAATGTATCCTGGGGCCGGAGAGATAGCATGGAGGTAAGGCGTTTGCCTTTCATGCAGGAGGTCATCGGTTCGAATCCCGGCGCCCCATATGGTCCCCTGTGCCTGCCAGGAGCAATTTCTGAGCCTGGAGCCAGGAATAACCCCTGAGCACTGCCGGTTGTGACCCAAAAACCAAAAAAAAAAAAATGTATCCTTAGGAAAAGAGTTGCTAACTAGAGGTAGTTTTAGGACCTACTGTTTCAGCACTAATTCAGTAGCCAAATCAGTCTCTTGATACACACACACACCTCTTCTCCAACAACTAAAAGTCCTACACATACCCATGATCAGGAACAAAAAGTGGGTTCTCATTATGGTCTCTCTTATTCATAGGGGATATAGTCTTTTATTAAGTTGACCTCTACTTATTTCTCATAAAACAAATTTATATCATCTGACCCCTAGTTGCAAAGGAGGCTAAGCAAATGTATATCTTTGGATGCTCACCAACATTGTGAGATAATAGAGACTCGTTAAGAAAAGCGAATCATGCTCAGAGGAAGAGGAAGAGAATTAAGCTACTCCCGCATTATTTTCCATGAATGTTTGCAGGAAACCTCAATCATTTATTGAATTCACTTTGATTTCGCCTTTCTCTCCTGCAACCATCCTGATAATTCAACATAATAATTAACATACTTCTCTCTCACACACACTCATTCACTCTCTCTTTCATAGCTCCAGGGGTCAAACCCAGAACCTGATGTGTGTGTGTGTGTGTGTGTGTGTGTGTGTGTGTGTGTGTGTGTGTGTGCTTTACATCTGAGCTATATCTCTAGTCTTCAATTGTTTGATTTTGAAATTTTATCTTATTATTTATTTTTAAGTTTAGTTTTTATTTGTTTTGGTTGGGGGCTACACCAAGCTTCTTTTACTCAGTGCTTACTACTTGTTCTTTACCTTGGTCACTCTTGACTTTAATGGAGTGGAGTTGGGAAAATACCAGTATCATAGGCAATGCCAGGAATGGTGCCCAGGATAGCTGCATGCCAGGCAAGCACCTTATTTGCTCTAATCTGTCTCCAATCCCAAAAAATTTCATATAAAGTATGCATAGGTACTTAAAAGGTAATTTTTAGAACTTATTTAGTTTCTATTTTTTAGATAGATTGACTCAAACATGCATGTGTATTAAGTAAAGTGTATTTGCACTTACAAAAAAGGTAACTCAGTGATTAATCTTTCAACTAAAACACCATTACAATTTTTCTTTTGTCTGTGTATTTTTTTTAAGTTTTATTTTGACCAAAGTGGATTACAAATCTTTCACAGTAATTTTTTTAGGTACATAACGACATTGAATCTGGGGTATTTCCACCACCAATGTTGTCCTCCCTCCACCTCTATTTCCAGCATTCATCCCATATCCCCCTCCTTTACCCCCAGGTTGCTAGTACAATTTTAACATAAATAAATTAGTTAACATGAATAAGGTAGTATTTTGTTGCTTGTATCTTCATCTTGTTTCAATTTTTTAGACACATTTTTTTAGAGTTGAAAATTAATGTGATCTTTAGCACCATCCATTCTATAAATCCATGTCATTATATTGCTCAGTTTTTAGAAATTTATTTTAGAAGGTTATTGGACATAAATACACAAAGCTTCACTTCAGTTGAATGGCAGACTGGAATTAAGAACTTTTCTTCTTTTCACACACACACACACACAGACACACACACATACACACACACACACACACATATTAGGCTGCTTCCAGTAAAAATGTCATTCTTTAGTGAAATTTTCAGTGACTAACTTTTAAAGTTAATTAGATATTCTTTCCAATTTTTTTTCTAAATTATGTTGCCTTTTTCCCATCAAAACTATGACAGATGGCTTTTTTATTTTCAAATTTAATTATAGCTATACATATGAGAAGCAAACTTGTTACTGCCTTTTTCATGAATGTTCTCAACAATTTTTAGGCAATTTTATGAATACTAAAACTTCTTAGACTTCTTGACAAATTTGGAAAATAGGTATCAGCAGGGCAGCTGGACTAATTTAAAATAAGTTGTATAAAAATGAGTCTATGAGCCCATCACAATTTGTACTAAAATATTAAATACTTCAGAGTATAGTTTCTATGCTGCCTTAGCTCATCCTCTCACTTCTATCATCCTAATCAATTGAATATATCAATTTGGGGGCTGGTTATAAGTAAATATTTTAATTTACAATGCATTCTACAAATATTTTATCTACGTATTTCATCATCAGCATTTGACAATTTTCCTTTAGAGCAATAAACTTGTGATTCTTGACTCTTACACAGAGTTTACCTTTTTATAACACTATTATTCTATTCTATTTTATTCTATTCTGTGTTTTCTCTTTTATTCTTCTATTCTATTGTATGATATGCTATTCTGTTATATTATTGGAAAAGTTATAGAACAGAATTTTTTCCATTGTAGGCTTTGATCGTTTATCACTTATCAACTACATGGACATAGCGAGTTACTTAAGTGCAATCTTCTTTTTCTTATTCTTAGATTTGTGAGGATGAAATAACAAGGAGCATGCCAAATTTCAAGCATCATCATTAAATTAAATACTGTTTCCTATTATAATTACATAAAACATCGAATTTATATGCTACCATAGGACTACAGAAAAGATTGTAATCATCTAAGCAGATGCAAACTTCATTTGAAATGAGATGACTATTTAGTATATGTAAAGATCACATAAAAATGATATACTTTTCTTTTATCCCTTTTGTTTATGATACATTTTCTTTTTCTTTTCTTTTTTTTGGTTTTTTGGCCACACCTGGCAGTGCTCAGGAGTTACTCCTGACTGCTGTCTGCTCAGAAACAGCTCCTGGCAGGCACGGGGGACCATATGGGGCACCAGGATTCGAACCAACCACCTTAGGTCCTGGATCGGCTGCTTGCAAGGCAAACGCCACTGTGCTATCTCTCTGGGCTCTAAGCATACCATTTTTGGACTATACCAAGACACAGAAATAAGTTAAGAGTAGGGATATAAGGGATACACTAAGTACTATTAGACAAATATATAGTTTTTATAGAGACACAGATGAGAATATAACTGACTCCTATTAAATTAAATAATAAACTTAAAATTAAGAATAATTGGTAGAATTTTAAAGGAGAATTATGTTTTCAAGATAATTATTTTGCTTATTTTTATTCTTCACTTAGTTCACTTTATTTTTAATTTTTTCAACTTATTTTTTCTAAAATATGTAACACCAGGAAATAATTACCAAAAAATTAAAAAATAAGGACTAGTCATACTTAGTTAATTAATGGGCAACTAAATTTTATATAAATTACCACTAGAAGTATGATTTGTTACTACTTTAGAAATAAATAATCTCTAGTTACAACATTTATTTGCATTACACAGATAGTTCACTTTTTTAGTCATGATGACTTGGCAGTTGATAAAGTGGTACATTTTAAAAACACATAAAGAGAAAATGACCTTTCTCAAATATATTAACCATGAAAGAACTTACCCCTTCATCAGAAACCCAGCATCTCTTTCTCATACCTAAAAATTCCAAAGTTTAATTTTTGCTTGATTTTTCAAATCTAAATTCAGTAGTTTGCAAGAACCTGTGACTAAATGCTTACTAAATAAATTGCAGGAAAATGTGCTAAAGTCAAGTCAGATTTAATTATTAGCTATTCATTTATTTGACATTTTGGACCACACCAGATGCTTAGGGCTTATTCCTGACTCTGTTCTTGAGTTCCTGGTGTAAATGTGTAATGAGAATTATGGAATCCAGGTTGGCTGCTTGCAAGGCAAATGCCTTATCATTGTACTATCTCTCCAACTCCAGGGTTGAATTTTTAATCTCATGAAGTATAATCTAAATTAATGCAAGATTTGTGTACAAAACATTGAATCAGAAAAATCTAATCCAGAGTACAAAATAATTAAAATGTTTAAGTTTTTAATATTCCTTTACATACTTTTAATAAGTGCCTTGAAAATAAGTTTTCTCTGATCAATAGTGTAACGATGAAAGAATGTTTGTACTATGAAGTCAAATATGATTAATCTTACAATGAATCAATTTTTACGAAATGTATTAAAAGTAGAACTAATAAAATTACTGTGGTATTATCATATTAGTACACAATAATTAAAGAGAAAATGAGCATATCATATTTAAGAGATGAAAACATGATTTATAATATTCATAAAGATTAATAACTTACAAGTGAATAGCTCATTTCTTTAAACAGTTTGGGTTTATTAAAAAATCGAAATGTGAAGTGGTTAGGACTCATTTCATATTGGCCTAATTTAGAGAAAAGCAATTTGATTATTGAGAGAGAAAATGAGAAACAAGAGAAATAATCTATCGTAATTAATCATTAATTAATTTTGACTGGTTATTCTTGCTAGCTACTTGTATGAAATTATTAATAATGAAAGTACTTCAATAATTTCAACAAGTAATTAACATAACTTATTTTAATGATGCATGAAAGACAGCTTGTTAACTTTATAGAATGGGTAACTTTATTTTTATAATCATAAATATGATCAAAACATATATTAGATAGCCTCGTTTTTTATTATTGAAAACTGAAATCAAGTTGACATTTTACCTACTATCTTTATCCTTTTGATATTAATCTTATTCATATTAAGATTTTGAAATGTAGCTACAGAATAAAATAAACCAACTGATGAGAAATAATTTAATTTAATATGCAGAGTTTTCAAAAATATATGATCATTTAAGGACAGAGGGTTTTAGGTTAGCAATATAGTTGCACTTTCCATCTGCAAAAATTAATAAGAAGATTAAACATTATGTTTTGTTATACTTGTAATGGGAATCATTCACCAACAAAACATGAAACTCTCTAAGCAACTAGAAAGGTCATTGAAATAGTGAGAAAACTCTGACTATTCTATATTAAAAGCTAGATCTTGTTTTTATTTTTGCAGAGAAAAATGTTGTTTCTACAAGGCAGAAACAAAGCATTTTTTCTTAGTGGTCAAATAGATATATTTGTCCTATGGGGTTTATCCCTAGGACAGTATGAAAGAACCACTGAGATTGATTCATTAATCGCATATAAGCTATAGCAATTACATATGAAAGACAGAAAAGTAAGTACACCACAGGCTCTTTTCAATGGGCATCTTTTCTTTCCCCAAATCTCTTTTCATTTAACTGTCTACACCTGCCATAACACTTACAGCTTTTAGCTTTCAGAGGTGGAAAGACGCATCACAGCAAGAGCCTGTCATACACACCTATAGTAGTAGCCAGGAGATAGAACTAAGATATGGCCCTTAGGGAAATCAAGTATTGCTACCTGGTTGAAACTTTTGCCAATGCTGAAGAAATCATTTGGAAAAGATTGGAAAAAATCTTGTGATAGTTCATCATTAACAAGCAATTCATGTCCTTCTATAAATGCTGTCACACAAAGACCACATCAAAAAAAAAAAAAAAAAACCAACACTTTGTGAAGTGTTCTTTTATCAAAAGTAAGAAATGTAGCTCAAGAGGCCATATATAAATATTTATGTAAGTTAATAGATAAAATAATACATTATAATGTAAAAATATTATACTTTGAATATAAATAATAATAAATGCTAATATGAATAATAAATGAAAGCTAGTAATTCATTATGTTACTAAATATTTTTCAGAGGAAATTTTCAATATGACCTAATTACATGTAGCTGGTAGTTAACAAGTAAATTATTTTGGCTTTATAGAGTTTCCTAATAGTTTCAGTTTTTATTCTTTTGATTAAATTATATAATAAACTGAACAATTATTTTTTTTTTTTTTTGGTTTTTGGGCCACACCCGGTGGTGCTCAGGGGCTACTCCTGGCTGTCTGCTCAGAAATAGCTCCTGGCAGGCACGGGGGACCATATGGGACACCGGGATTCGAACCAACCATCTTTGGCCCTGGATCAGCTGCTTGCAAGGCAAACGCCACTGTGCTATCTCTCCGGGCCCGAACAATTATTTCTAAATTATGTTATGAGTTCATAAAGTTATGTAATCAATTTTTTTGCACTAAAGTCCTATAATTTATTTTTTAAATTGTCAGAAAAACTCTGAACTGACTAATCCATGAAGAACTAACACCAATTTGTATCTTTTGTTGTTGTTGTATAAAACATTTTATTTTGCACCTTACAATAACGTAGCATAGAACAACATACATTTCACCAAATGATATTTTCTAAACATTCAAATTTAAAATACTTATGGTAAAAACTCTAGTTATTTAAAAGTTTATTAGTCATTCCATTAAAATGAATTTTTTGGTACAACTTAAATTTGAAATTTTCTCTAAAATACTTTGGCAAAGTAACTTATTTGAACAGTAATAGATTTTGTTAACATTCCTAATATTTTATTAATAAAATTATATATATATTTAAAAACCAAAATACACTCAGAATGTATTTATTTATTTATTCCTTATTATAGACATTTTCAAGACATAATTTTTTAAATATATATTGTGTTATAAAGTAATTTATTACCTTTATATTTTTACTTTTTTTAACTTTTAATTTTATTTTTTTTTAATTTTTATTGTGACCAAAGTGCATTACAAATCTTTCACTGCATCATTTATGGTACATAGTGACAATGAATGAGGGGCATTCCCACCACCAGTGCTGTCCTCCCTCCTCCCCTATTCCCAGTATGCATCCCATATCTCCCTCCTCTACCCCCCAGTATGCTAGTGCAACTGGTCTCCACTTTACAGCTTGTTGTAGATTGAGCATCTATTCCACTGTCATTGGAGATAGAAAGGTTAAAAAAAAGGGGAGAAAAAAATTTGGTGACAACTACCAAAAAAAGAAAGGGGGGGAGGGGGGGGGGGAGAGAGAGAGGGAGAGAGGGAGAGAGAGAGAGAGAGAGAGAGAGAGAGAGAGAGAGAGAGAGAGAGAGAGAGAGAGAGAGAGAGAAGAAGAGAGAGAGAGAGAGAGAGAGAGAGAGAGAGAGAGAGAGAGAGAGAGAGAGAGAGAGAGAGAGAGAGAGAGAGAGAGAGAGAGAGAGAGAGGAGAAATGGAAGAAAAAAGAAAAAAATGGACCCGGCAAATAAAAATAAAAATAAATCTCTAAATAATAACCACAGAGTGAAAAAGAATGAGAAAAGTGGAAGAAAAAAGAGAAGGAAAATAAAGTAAAAAACTAACAAATTAAAACAAAACAAGAAAAAGTATGGGTGCTAGAGTGGTAGGGTTTGGCGTTCCCCCCACTTTTTTTTTTTGCATAGGATCAGTAAACATTGGGGAAGAAAGGGAATTCCCGTGGCCTAAGAGATTCAGGGTTTCTCCATCCTTGAAGCATACCATCATAGGATCAACCCCTGGCTCCATATACACTCATTACCCCCATCCCAAAGGCTTTTTTGTGATGCCAGGAAAGTTTCCTCTCGGTTATGTGTGAGAAAATCAAGCCACTGTAGCTAGCGATCTTGGTATTTGCGCAGTTTATAGGTCAGGGTCTAGGATAGAGTCTCTAGAGGTTCCTATCCATCGTTGTTGTGGTGTTCAGTCTTCTGTAACATTTGCTCCCTGTTTTCGTTCAGTCCCTAAGCCGAAGCCTAGGATATTATGGATCCAAAGGTTCTGCTCAGTCTCTGTTGTCCAAGTTGGACCTCTGCAATAAGACATCTTGTTGTTGTTGTTGTTTATGTGTCCTGGACTACAGCCTAGGGTAGGGTTTTCCTTATTAGTCCCAAGGTAGGCTCTGTTCAGTCACGGTTGTCAAAGTCAGTTTTCTGTTGTTGGTGCTCTTATTTTTCACAGTTCAAAGGACAATAGCTCTTTTGATTTCCATTTAGTGTTAGGTGATGTGTTAGGACAGCCTGGTCTTAGGTCAAGTTTTCCTTTCCTCGTTGTCATATCAAAACTGGCAGAAGTTGGTGCCAGAGTAGTGTTATAAATCTCCCAATGGAGCTTAGTTCCTGGTGGTGTTGCCCGGAGCTGTATCATTTCTACGTCGGGTATCTGGGGTTTCGGATTGGACTAACACTGTCTAATATCCTGGGGGCTGATTTTATTCACATGACACATGTTCAGGATGGGAGACACCCTTCTGCTATAAAAAGTGAGTTCTTATCCATAGAAGATAAGCTCTTGTTTCTGTGTCTATGGTTTCCCCTTTTTTTACTGTGCCCATACAAAAATGTATGGTGTAATACTGTGTTGCTAGTGCTATTCTGGGTAAGGATGACAGGCTGCACACACAATCTCTGTCGTCTGATTTTGTTCTGAGCTTTTATCCCAGCCAAGGCTTTTTGTACCAAGCAGCACCAAAAATGGTAAGGATAGAGAAAAAATGTATATATTAAAATAGAACAAATAAATAAAACTGAGTTAAAAAGAAAAGGTATTCGAATAAAACAAGTGGTGGAGGAGGCTACCTGTATATTTAGGAATACACATCTTAAGATGTGTTGTTATACAGATATTGAGCTTCCATAGGCATTATAAAACTCCCAATTAAGTCTTTTGATATATTCTTGTGGAGATTAAAAGCCAAGGTACTTTTCGATTCACAGGCCTTGGAATTGAGTTTGAGAGATGCTTTGATGCATTACGAGACCAATAGTGTCTTTGAGCTGGGAGTTTTGCTGAGGCCAATTCCTGTATCATGCAACAGTCCACAATTTGGTGGGGGTGAGAGGGGCCATCAAGCATGAGTCAGCAGGCGTGCTGGTTGTAGTTCTTTGCCGATGCATGAGAACCAGGGCCCAGAGGGTGTCTTTCACTGAGGAGCTGGAAGATGGTCTGTTGGGGCAGGAGGTCAATCTTGGTGCCTACCGAGTTAGGAACTGAGGGTAAAGAGGGTTAAATTAGGGGAAGATAATGGATCAGGATTGGGAGATGAGGAGATAGAAGAGACACAGTGGTAGGGGAGAGGCAATACATGACAGGGGCTATTATATATATAATATATATATACATATTATATATATATATATATATATATATATACATATATATATATGGAAAGTCACGTCCATAAAGATTGACTTTAAAGATCTATTTGAGTGTTATCATCCAAATCTTTGGTATTGTGTTTACTTTCCTAGGAACCGTCTAGAATGAAAAACATTTTTAGATAATGCTTAAAAAGTATTTGCACCGTGGTTATAAAAATGAGTATTAGTAAGAAAAGACACCGCTGCAGAGGGTCCAGTATGAATACGGGAGGAGTTTCCCTCCTCTCCCCTCCCCCCAGAGCCCAGTTGCCAAACCTGGCCCTGAAGACCAGTTTGGCAAGGGAGGGATCTCGGTCTCCTGAAGGCCATTGGCCAGCTGTCTGCCCAGATTCCCAGCCATACCCTAGTAGGAGTTTTACTTTTTTTAATTCTACTTTCTTTAATCATTTTTACTTTATTAATTTATAACAGTCAATAAAGATAAATTTAGATTCATGAAATAAGTAATGCTCAGTGGAAATTGATTTTGCCATAGATGATAAGATCAATATCATTTTCTCTGCAATTATAATTAGTTTGAATTATCATTAGTTTAATAAGATATCATTAAACAAAGAAGCAAAGTAGATTTTAATTAAATAAAAACTATGGGAAAGAGTAACATTAGGCATTAATGTTAAATTTAAGTAATTAAAAGAAAATTAATTTAGCAGGAATAGTACCTGGTGATGGTATAAGTTTTAGTTAGTTAGTGATTTAAAATTTTTAAAAAGGGAAGTAATACAGCTTAGCCCATTTAAAGATCTTAAAAAATAACCGCCTGCATCTAACTTTAATTTAAGTCAGGTTCTTGCCAATTTAAATGTGTTTTATTGTTTTCCAGAGTTAATATTTCAATTGCAAAATGTTTTACACTGTATTTTAATGTATTAGTCTGTTTTTAAAATGTATGTTCTGTATTTATGCTTTTGTGCTTGTGTGTAGGAAAGGTTAATAGGAACAAAAAGTTCCCAAAAATAGTTTAAAGGTATAGGAACAAAAACAAGTTCCAGAACAGTGCTTGATAGAAAGCATTGAAAAAAATTTTTTAAATGTTTTATTGAAATCAATGTGAATTACAAGTTTGTTGTTGTTGTTGTTGTTGTTGTTGTGTGTGTGTATGTGTGTGTGTGTGTGTGGTTTTTGGGTCACACCCGGCAGTGCTCAGGGGATTTTCCTGGCTCTGTGCTCAGAAATTGCTGCTGGCAGGCACGGGGGACCATATGGGATGCCGGGATTCGAACCGATGACCTTCTGCATGAAAAGTAAATGCCTTACCTCCATGCTATCTCTCCAGCCCGCATTGAAAATATTTTAAGTTACAGGTGTATGGTATATTTTGCAGAAATGTTATATTTTTGAAAAAGGCTAGTATGTTAATTTTCACTTTATTACATTTTTGCTATGGAAATATTACCTGCCTTTGGCTAAAGGCAGAGTCAGGATTGCAAAGCTTATTATCATTCATTTATATTAAGGGAGGGGCACCCTGTGTTTAGGTTAGAAGTTTTTCTTTACATTTTCCTGTGATGCGCTTATGCAAACAGCTGCTCTTTTATTATTGACTAGTTTGTCCTTTAATAATTGTAGACAATATTGTTTGTTTACTAAAAACAAATGGGGGAATTGTTGTGTATGTAAACATTTTATGGGATTATTATATTACTGACCCTATCCTGATTGATGATTGTGCCCTATCCTAGGGTGTGACCTGGCATTCTGCCCCCACCCTAGGGTGGTACCTGATTCTGCTTCCACCATTGGGTGGTATCTGATCCCACCATTGAGTGGTACCTGATTCTGGGGGATAAAAATAAGAGTCTGTGGAAGGCGAGGAGCTTTAGGCTGGAACTGATGCTGAGGCTTTGGACTTCAGTCTTGTCCACCGAATAAAGCTAATATTTCCACAAGCTAATATTTCTGCGAGCTGTTTATCCGCCGTTTCACCTCACAACCACTGGCTGAACAGGGTGGCAGATGCGTGCTTCGAGCTGGAGGGGAAAGACCTCATCCACCACCCCTCCGTCAGTCAACCTCTTCAGGGGCTGACTTGCAACATAATAGATTCCACATACATTCATGTACAGAAATTAGAACAGTGATAGCACAAAGTTCACTATTAAATATAACTGTTCAATATCTAATTTAAATATAGCTAATCAATAAGACAACAAAATTAATCATGATTCCTTTAGATTTTTCACCGAACAACTAGGAAATAGATAAATAATTCATTTTAGTTGTCTCACAAATGAAAGAATTTAATGTTTCATTATAACTATTCCTCACACATTATCATAATTGTGATTATGCCAGTCAATACAGCACTTCATTGATTTAACATGAAAGCCCACATTCACTGCCTGAACTTATAAACTATTGTAAATAAAATAAAAAAAATTCTATAGTACCCAGAGTTCCTTCTCATAGATGGTTTTAGTGACCACTGTAGAGTTTCTATTAATGAATAAATAAACAGGCATAATCATATACTCTGGAAAATAGTCATGGAATTTTTTTCCTGTCTTTAGATTTTTAGAAAAATAATAGGAACAGGGGCCAGAGCGTTGGTGCAAGTGATAGGGCGTTTGCCTTGTACACACTAACCTAGGACAGACCATGGTTCGATCCCCCAGCATCCCATATGGTCCCCCAAGCCAGGAGCAATTTCTGAGCACATAACCCGGAGTAATCTCTGAGCATCACCAGTTGTGGCCCCAAAAGCAAATAATAATAATAATAATAATAATAATAATAATAATGATGATGATGATGATGATGATGAAGAAGAAGAAGAAGAAGAAGAAGAAGAAGAAGAAGAAGAAGAAGAAGAAGAAGAAGAAGAAGAAGAAGAAGAAGAAGAAGAAGAAGAAGAAGAAGAGTATTTTTACAAGGTTATTTCTCAGTTATTTATTATCTCTAATTTGGTACTACTATCAATGGAATAGCAGGGTTGAAATACCAGAACTCAAAATTGGGGGGTACAGGAAAAGAAAATGATGTTTTATTTGGGGGAGGGTGAGGATTTTAGCCTCCCACATCTAAAGGTGTTCTGGATTTACTGCTGGCTCTGTGCTCAAGGATAAATTCCTGACAGAACTTAAAGATCCAAATGGGGTTCCAGAAATCTGTCCATGTGGGTTGCATGCAAGGCAAGTGTCATTTCAGCTGTACTCTCTCCAGCCCCCAAAATGGGACAACATTTAATATGCTTAACTTTGGAATTTATGGAAAGACAACCTAATGCTTAGTTTGATATAACATGAAATCAAAAGCAAATTGTATTGCTTTTCTACTAAAATTGTTTATCATTTAATTTTATCGGTGACATAATTTCTATAAATTTCAAAAGACTCCCAAAGCATCTCTTTTAGGAAAAATGGGCAGGGTCAATTGGCATACCCAGTTATTTCAAGTGCCTGCCTAACTATGCTCAAGAATCGTATATAGCACCATCCCCACACTAAACAAGTCCTTAACCTTTGTGATATCTCGCAGCCCTCTCCTAAAGAGACTTTCATGGACTCTTTATAGAGGTTTATAGTGAACAGGTATTTTAGATAGAAATGCCACTATTTCATGCCTAAATGATCAAGTCATTCATTCCACTGTTATCTGATTTAAGTATTGTGTTTTCATAACTTCTCGAGTGTCTTCTCCTTGGAATTGGTATAACTTAGATGAGAATAAACTTATTCAATGTTGTTCATGATAATGCTGGCATATATTTGCACATGCTTTGCATTTTTCCAAACACTTTCATAAACACTGGTTACCAAAATAAGCTAGTGAAACAGAGAGGAAAAGAATTATTAGTGGGAATAAAAACAACTTTGGGTTTGGTACCTCAGATGAGTTGACACATAGTATTAGGTGGCCAGGTAAAACTATAAATCCACTTTCTTAATCATCTTAATCAGGATGCATTAATACTACAAGGATATAAAAAAAAAGATCTCAAGAGTTGGAGGCTTGAACAGCAAAGGCATATTTACTGTTCAAGATGTCATGGGGTATCTTAAGTTATCTCGACTGGAAAACCAGAATACAGCCCTAGTCACTATCTCAAAAGTATCACTGGAATGAGAACAGGTGGGTGGGAGACTGGGGTGAGAATCACAAGTCACATACTTGCCAGTCAAGTGAGCCTCAGTTGGCCATTCATTATCAGGGCATGCCTTGGGGTTTCTGAGCATGGCATGGGAAGTCTAAACAAAGATTTTAAAAGGGAAATTAATCATTAGAAATATTCCCTTTAAAATTAGAAGAAAAATATCCACTCTGAACTATTCCATTTAATACCATTCTATCTGCTTGTTCTAGACAGTACAGTGAGCTAAAAAGAACAGTAATTAGAACATAAAATTATTATTATTATTATTATTATTATTATTTTGGTTTTTTTGGGGCCACACCCGGCAGTGCTCAGGGGTTACTCCTGGCTATCTACTCAGGCACAGGGTACCATATGGAACGCCGGGACTTGAACCAACCACCTTAGGTCCTGGATCGGCTGCTTGCAAGGCAAACACCGTTGTGCCATCTCTCTGGACCAAAAATTACTATTAATGCTACATAGTTAACCACTTAAAATAGCTCTCCAAACCTAACGTTTTTTTTATTAGAAATAGTGTGAATTTATCTATGTATCTAGATATAAAATCAATAGGCTAACATCTTTTATATTTCTATGTACTTACAGAAGAAATATTGTCAAAGGTAGGTGGATGAAAGGGAACTTGGGAACATTGGGTTGGGAAGATTGACATGGGCAGTGGGATTGGTGCTTTAATATTATATATCTAGAATCCAACTATCAATAACTTAAAAATTATAAATTTTTAATTTAGCAAATAAAAATGATTATTCACAATAACTTCTGGAGAAGTAGGTTTGGGATAGAGCTCATGCCTTGAATGTTTTTGAGGCTCTGGATTTAATCCCCAATAACACATACTCAACACATATACACTCAAACACACAGAGAACACAAAAATATATGTAATTGACTATGTACTGGTCTATCAAAACCAGTTCAAAACTAAATTTACAACATGTTCATAGATGGGAATGCCCAATATCCTAAATATTTCTGTTTATTAAATGCAATTTGTTAAATATTTATTAAATGCAATTCTGACTGAAATGCCAAGTCTCTGATTCCTTAGAACTTAGAAGCTGATTCAAAATTTAATTTCTCAATTAACATTTTATTTAAAATAATTAAAGTAACATTGACATATTGTATTATGCAAGTTTCAGATTAATACCTTTGAAAATCAACATGTATGTGAATTATATTAAATTTACCACTAAAAATACTTTATCCTTCATTATATAGTTGTCTCCTTTGTTTCAATTTATACACCCTCATTTCTTATCTGGTAAACACTAATTAGTTATATAATCCAAAAGTTTATTTTTGTTTTAGTCAGTTCCTTTATTTGCTTTCCCTTTATATTACATATGAGTGAAATCATGTGGTATTTGTCTCTCTTGAAAAATTTTACATGAGAGAGCCAGGATCCACTAATGGCTAATATAATTTTATTTTATTATTTTTATGTTTGGGGTGACACTTTGTAGTCAGGGGACCATGAGGGTCTGAGGATTGTACCTGGTTCTCTGTATGGCAAGTTATATGCTTAGCCCTTTAGGTTCTCTCTCCAGTTCCTCACCAAAATAATTTGAGACAGAAAATGATGGTGAATATTTATAGACAACATTTCCATGATGTTAATATAGCTAGAGGAAAATATTACCCAGAATAATTCTGACTATCTTAGAAACTAGAAATATCTAGTAGAGACTGTGATAAGGGCAAAAAATATTTTTTTTCTCTTCAGTTATTCAGTATTAAATAATGCTAGAATGAGACAAGGCTCAACATAAATTTAATCTGGCTTTTAGTTTTATAAATATAAGACTTAGCTCCTAGATATTGCTTTTAGCAATCTGTACACCAAATCATTTTCATTGTTCTATTTATATTTAGATGGTTTACATAATCCTGGAACAAAGCAGTGAGAATGGGGAAAGGATGAAACCTGTTTTCTGGCAGGTAAGGAAAGAAAAGGAAGAGGAATCTATGTGAAGTTGGAGAGCAGGCAAATTGTTAGGTGGATAAATTGGAGTCCTGGGCAATGGTTTTCTTACAATTGCATAAACCTAAAGAAGTCTTTGAAAAGCTGTGTCAGCTGAAGTTTGAGGGACACTGATTCAAGTCATTTGACTAATTCCTCTGGTTGATCTTGCACAGTGAGAATACCTTTGAGTTTAATGTCAACCTAATTGTAATAATTCAAGTCCACATAACTTTGACCCCATCTGCAGTCAAATCTTTCATTTCTTACAAATTTCTCCCACCTACCTTCAACTCATATAACTTTTATATGATGTTACAAGTATCTATAACTGTGCACTTTTACTGTTATATTCCACTAAGTAAATAATCACAATTATTCACCCACCCATTCTCATTCATTAACCCAATACTTATGTTTACATAATATTTTGGCTCTTATAAGCAATGTCCTGTTTGTTCTGTATATGTATATGTAGACACAAGAGTTATTGATATTTATTGATCTAGTGACAAAATATAATTTCCCAGTATCTTAATATAAATTTAAAGTCTAATATTAAAGTTGATTTTAACATTACACCAATGCCACATTTTATTTAGCATTTGGATTCACTTATTTTTGGGGGGGGGGCCACACCCGGCGGTGCTCAGGGGTTACTCCTGGCTATCTACTCAGAAATAGCTCCGGACAGGTACAGGGGACCATATGGGACACGGGGATTCGAACCAACCACCTTAGATCCTGGATCGGCTGATTGCAAGGCAAACACCGCTGTGCTATCTCTCTGGCCCCTTTTGGATTCACTTCTACAATACATCTACCATACTTTTACCAATTTAGTTTATTTTTTTTTTTGTTTACTTGTTCATTTGGCCACACTGGTGAAGCTCAGGGGTCACTCCTGGCTATGCACTCAGAAATCGCTCCTGGCTTGGGGGACCATATAGGACACAGGGGAACCCAGCCCCTTAGATGATTTTATTTTTAATAATTTAGGTTTTAAACCTTCGATATAATCTCGGTGGTCATTATTTTTAGAGGTTGGCTATATATTTTAGTATTTATGACTCTTTTGCATATCCCTTTTATTTAGTTCTCAGATTTTTGTGGGTTCTTCATTGCAATTGCTCAGAGTATTCATGTCTATTTCCTGTAGTCTCATATTTGTATGGGATAACCAGTTTACCAAGTACTCTTAAAATCTTATCTTATTGAGTCACCCAACAACATTTAAAAGACAAGCTAGCTATTATTATTTTGTTTTTCTAGATAAGGACAGTGAGTAGCTTGCCCAAGGTTAGATTTAATAAGTCTTACAACTCTGCATTCTATATCCTGTGCATTATTTTCTGGTGCTTCAGCAATTTGTCAAGCATGGCAAATGCAGCACTTATGCTAAACAGCATCTGAATTCTTTTGATTTACAGTTAAAAATACAACTCTCCTCTGAGATGCATTTCAAAGTTTTCTACAAGATACCGAGTGAGTAAAGGAAGCATCAAGTCTATTATTATTTTTTTGGGGGGGGGAGCACACCAAATGGTGCTCAGGGATTACTCCTGGCCTTGCATTCAGAAATTGCTCTAGCAGGCTCAGGGATTGGATGTCAGGGATCAAACCCTGGGTCTGCTGA
The DNA here is from genome assembly GCF_024139225.1 of Suncus etruscus. Classification (NCBI taxonomy): domain Eukaryota; kingdom Metazoa; phylum Chordata; class Mammalia; order Eulipotyphla; family Soricidae; genus Suncus; species Suncus etruscus. The sequence continues at coordinate 6,798,640 of NC_064864.1, forward strand.
ATAGCAAGGCAAATGCCCTACCCACTGTGCTATCATTCCAACCCCCAAGAGTATTTTGTATATTTTATCTTAAGTGTCTAGTAGGATGCTAGAAGTCTACTTGTTTTGAAGCAATTTACAACTTTAGAAATAATTGTCCTATTGTGTGAAAGAAATGAATAAAGATTTATATTTTTTTTCTTCATTGGGACTGTTAGATAGTTAAAAAGAGGGGATAAAGAGAAGAAAAGATATTTTAACATTTATTAATATTATTTATTCCAGCAGTACTATGCACATCAAATTTTGTATTTTATAAGTTAAATGCTTAACACTTATTTCTCCTATTAGGTATATCTAATACCTTAATTAATACTAAATGTTAAATTCATAATTGAAAGCAATATTGCTAGGATAATATTTCTTATTTTTCTTTAGGATAATATTTCAATCACTCAACTTCCATCTGAAGCTCCAATACCTGCACAAATGTGGGTGACAAGACACATTTAGACTTTATGTGGGTGACTTTAGACAAGACAACTTCTAAAGTCAAAGCCAAATTTGCATTAGACAGAAATTAGAGGTAAAATGAGAGATGCCTAAATATTATTGATGGTAAAAGGTATTTCATACTTCTTACTTCCTCGGTTAAATTTAATCATTCACTTTCAAGCTACTATAGTTTTTGCTCTATAAAATGCACCTGACCATAAGACGCACATAGTTTTTAGATGAGGAAAATAAGAAAAAATATTCTAAGCGAATGATATACTAAAATATTTAATAAACTATAACAAAGCAATATTTCAACCATGTTAAATGAACAGCAGTCAACATGACATTAAGAATCATTTGTCACTAACAAATGGAGAAAGATTAAGTTTCTAGTACTTCTCGCTTTCTGGGAACCCCAAAAACTCCTCATCACTAGGGTTATCATTCTCTCTATAAGACATACAAACATTTCCCCCCTTTATGGGGTAAAAGAGTGAGTCTTCTGGTTTTAAAAATAAGGTAATTGAATTTCTACATATGATATCTTAATGTATGGTAGTTTCCAAAATTTATTTTATCCTTATGTACAATTCATTCGTCAGAGAAAACTATATTTTATGAATCTGTAGATCAATAAGGAAAACAGTATTCATACTGTCCATATTCCTTGGTTCTGGTATTTTGCTCACCATATAAATAGTTATATGGTATGCACTTGGTGGTATGCACTTCTATTTGAAAATAAAATATTTTGATGAATAATAGAGATAGGTCATAGATTTTTCTAAAGAGAAAAGTTTTCAATAAGAACTTTTCTATAGATAATAATGAATATGATCTCTCCTAAAAATTCTTGGGGCTGGAGAGATAGCATGAGGTGAGGTGTTCGCCTTGCATGCAGAAGGTCGGTGGTTCGAATCCAAGTATCCCAATATGGTTCCCCGAGCCTTCCAGGAGCAATTTCTGAGCATAGAGCCAGGAGTAACCTCTGAGTGCTGCCGGGTGTGACCCAAAAAAACCAACCAACCAAACAAACAACAACAAAAAAAAAGAATTCTTAATACAATATGCATTTTCAGTCATATACCCAGTATTTGACTATCCATCCATTTAAACTTGGCTAATTTGAGTTTATTTTCATTAGATGATTGCATCCGTAAGTATTTTGAGCTATGAGCTGTGTGTGTGATATGAGAAATAATAGACATCTGATGATGAGTTCTTTGTGTGTATTTCTTTTATGAGTCAGGTACTATAACTATTCTAAGCTCATGCAGCTCTCTTTGAATAGGGCATAATTATGCCACAAAGTGGTAAGCAAAAGAGAGCTGTGCACAGGGGAGGGTGCCTAATGACTCTGGAACTCAGATTGGAGAGATACAAACACAAGACTTGTGCAGTTCATTTGAACTCTAAGTGTACTGTACAGTGTGAAGTATAATGATTTGTTTCTCCTGATCAATACATTCCTAATGGAAAAGGAATGCCATTCCCTACTCTAAAGTTCCTCAAAAAAGTTAAATTCTCATCTGAAAAAAATGCAATTTTTTAAAAAAAAAAATTGAGACCAAACTAAATTACAAGTCTTTCACAGTTGTATTTTAGGTACCTAGTGACAGTGAATTAAGGGCCATTCTACCACCCTCTGTTGACCACCCTCTGTTGACCTCCCTCTGCCATAGTTCCTAGCATGCTTCCACCACTCTTCCCAGCATGCCTCGCATACCCCCACCCTTAGACCCCCTGAACTGCTAGTGTAACAGGTCCCTTTTGTGTCTAGTTTGTTGTACTTTGGGTACTTGATTCTATTGTCGTCGGCTTTGGTTTGGGTATTTAGGTTTGAACATTATTTTATGAAAAAATGCAATTCTATCATCAGAAATACATCTATCAACCAATAATTTATAAAAGGGTTTGTGATATTGTGATATTGTGAATGCCTCTAATGCAATCCAAAACTCAACTATCCACTTGGGATAGTTGATAGCTGAGAGGGCACCATCAGTGGGCAGTTGAGCACAGGCTCAAGAGAGACTGTCTCAAGCAAGAAATAAAAGAAGTTTGAGTTCTAAGAGGGGATGCTGGGAAAAAATAAAACCCAAAATCTCAAGATACTATTTTAAGGAGAAAATCAAGATAGATCAAGGACAATGAGTTTTAAGAATGCGCTAAAACTGGCACTTTAATTTTAACTTTAAATTTTAATTAATATTAAATAACTATTTATTAAAATTATTAAAAATATTAAATAGGGTTCCCCCTCATAGACATTAGCACAGAGCAAAGCTGGAGTCTATTATTCTAGATCTTTCATACAGTTTTCTTTTTGCCTGTCCAGAAGCCTTGGCCTCCCTGGTCCCAACCTTCAGAAGTTATTACCTGTCTTAGAGACCAAGGGCTTTATTTTTTTTCAAATCATTCTTCTATTATCCCTTCTATTATATCATTTTCCACACTCTCCCTGCACAACACCCTAAGCTAGGATCTTCTAATATCCAAATGGTGAAATCCTAAGTAAAATAAAGTTCTCGCCTAAGAAAAATTGTTTCTCTTTGAAGGCCATAGGATCAAATATCAGTCACACTTAAGACAGAAGGATTTTCCTTTTTGTTTTTTCATTTTTTTCTCTCTCATCTCTGTATCGACCCTCAAGATATTTAATAGCAAAAGGCCATTTCTACCTTTAAAGAACACCCATCATATTTGCACAACAATGGCGAAAAGAGACTTCTCTTTTGGATGGAAGTTAGAAACAACCAATTAATCAGCCAGAGATTCCACATCCAGAGAACCACATCACAGGGCACAGGAGATGAGCATTTCCCAAAGCTGAGATTTATTTTTAATTAAATATTAAATAATTAAAATCAATATGAATTTTTATTTTTAAGGATTCCATACTTTCCCACCGTGCTCAATAACAAAACTCTTCCATTAGTCTTCCTCCTGGCTTTTAGAGATAGCCAGAAAATGGACTGGAGAGATGGGAGTGACTGTCATTCCATGCTGCTGTCACCGTGGCTATTAAGTGGGAAAGCAACGCAGAGGCCAATTGCAAGTCAAAACAACGCAAACTTCTTGGGTGGAAAACTCTGGAATCATGCAAACACTGGGAATGGGGAGCAAAAGACCCTGTGAAAGGCCAGGAGCCCAGAAACTGCAGCTTTCTTTCGGGAAGAGGCTTTGGGATGCTTTCCACAAAAGTCCAGGTCTGGATATGCTCAGTTGCATCCCAGCCAAAGACCGCGCCTCCAAGCCTCCAAGGCCACGCCCCCTAAATACCTAGCTAATCCCGTGCACTCATTGGCCAGAAATTGCCCCACGACCTGCTCTCATTGGCCAATCCTTGCGCAACGACCCGCCCCACTCACTGTCTACCCACGCCTTCACACGTCCAGGCCCCGCCCACAATCACTATCCAATGACCTGTGCTCATAGGACAGTCCATGCGTTAAGACCCGCCCACTCAGCCCACTCACTTTCCCCGGTCCCGCCCATAAGCCACCACAACATGTGCTCATTGGCCAGTCTTTGCGCCACAGCCCGCCCACTCATGGAGTAGACACGCCCACCCCGCCCAGGCCCCGCCCAGAAGCTCAAAAGAGCTTTAAGGTGGCCGCCGGCTCCTAGGGTCTCAGGTTTCCGGCTCTGGAGGCGGGGGGGCGCGCGGACTGCGCACGCGCAGCTTCTCCCAGGCCCGGCGCGGGCTTTTCGAATCTCCGTTGGCGCTGCTCGCTATGGAGGACCCCGGATGCGGCCTGGTGGGGCGACCCGCCCCGCAGGTGAGTCGGACGGGAGCGAGGTGGGTGTGAGGCCCCGGATGTTGCAGTGATGCTGCAGATGCAGGTGCCTGGTGGGTTGCAGGATGCACCTGCCCACCACCCTCCCACTTTATTTCTTTTTGATTTTTGATTTTATATTATATATAAGATCTTATAAGATATATATTTATATAGGTCATGTATAATATATGTATACATTTAGTTTATTTATATGATATATAAGATACCTATAAGATCTTATAAGATAAATACTTGTATATTCAGTTTATTTACATTATATATAAGATATCTATAAGATCTTGGGCCGGAGAGATAGCATGGAGGTAAGGCATTTGCCTTTCATGCAGAAGGTCCGTGGTTCGAATCCTGGCATCCCATATGTGCCTGCCAGGGGCGATTTCTGAGCTTAGAGCCAGGAGGAACCCCTGAACGCTGCCAGGTGTGATCCCCCAAAAACAAACAAACAAACAAACAAAAAACAAAAAAAAGATATCTATAAGATCTTATAAGATATATATAATGATTTTATTGAGTTCAGTTCTTTATATTATATTTCTTATATATAAGATATGCATAAGATCTTATAAGATATATATTTATATAGGTAATATATAATATATTTAGTTTATTTATATTATATATAAATATCTATATGATCTTATAAGATATATATATATATATATATATAAGATAATGATTTTATTGAGTTCAGTTTCTCCAGGGAATCATAGTTCTATGCTATCACCAGACTTGATTTATAGATTCTTAAAGAGCATTAAGGAATTTTATAAAGTTATACCCATGATACATCTATTGCTATTTATCTAAAATACATTATTGAATTATTTGCAAAAACATAGGCACTGAATGGAAATACTTATCTATATGAAGCATCATTCCCAGAACAGAATTTATTTCCCCCAAATGTGCCCTTTGTTTATTTCTGAGCGAGGCCTGCAAGCCCACAGGTACTCTGGGGCGAGTGAAGAAACAAACTGCAATCTCTGAACTTTTTTGAAAAGCTGCAGGTTTGGCACTGCATTCTTTTCCAAATAATTAGAAAGGAAAGGACTCTTGAACATGCTTAGGAAAGTATTTTGATGATGGCTCTTTAACCCTGTGACATGTATTACAAATACTTTTACTTAATACAGATCAACATAACATTGTTTCTTGGAAATCTCAGTTATGTTATATTATACTTCTTTCTCTAAGCCCTAAGTTTAAGCTTTGGAAAGAAACAGAATATGAATTCTTGGTTACATCTTGCTTTCCATTTTTACCTATCTCAGATGTAGATTGAATCATTTAAATATCACTTTGCAGTCAAAAAAATTGGTACGCTGTTAACAATTCATATGGTGCAAGCCATTCTGTTAGAAATCTGGAAATTTCCTCAGCCAATACGAAATTGTTTGGAAGATTTTAGAAATACTGTGAAAATTAAAGTTGCCCATGAAACACTTAACTACCATTATTCGTAACTTGTGCCTTTCATATCAATATTTTAAAAAAGTTCAAAGAGTTTTATGTGGGGCCGGAGAGATAGCATGGAGGTAAGGTGTTTGCCTTTCATGCAGAAGGTCATCGGTTCGAATCCCGGCGTCCCATATGGTCCCCTGTGCCTGCCAGGAGCAATTTCTGAGCATGGAGCCAGGAGTAACCCCTGAGCACTGCCGGGTGTGACCCAAAAACCACAAAAAAAAAAAAAAAAACAAAAACAAAGAGTTTTATGTAAAATACTTTTCCTATATCATAGCCTTTGCTTTGGCAGTCTTGGTAACAAAATCTTCTAGACTTCCAGTTAATTACCTATTGAGGCGTACACTTAATATAAGTTTGATGCAGTCATTTAGTTGTGCTGTTATTTATCTTGAGCTGTGTGCAGCAGTTATACTTAGGAATGATACGGGAGCTAAGATCATGAAATATGTGTAGCTCTTTGAGATTTAAGTAAATAAATATACAAAAAGGCTGTCTTGTTTACCTGTAGAAAGGTAGAACATTAAATACTTTTATAGGTAGCAAGAAATTCAACTAATTTAGTTGTGACATTCCTTCTGTTTGATACTGAAGGAAAATAATAGGGGCTTTAGATAAAAAGCAATGCAAGTTCAATTACCTCCTCACATTATGTACCCCAGAGCAGCATAACAGTCTTAAGTACTACAGACAATGGTCTCCAAATGGCTAAATGTAGCTAGGGGGGTGGGGGGGGCTCACATCTTCCCCTAATTGCAAAGCATAGTTATTGATTTCTGTCTAATAGGAATATTATAGATTAGTAAACGTTTTATACTTGGCTAATGCTGAATTTTTTTTTTTGCTCCATTTACTTTAATATTAGGAATCTGCCATCTGTTAGGAATAGAACAAACAATATTTAGGTGTCACAGACCCTAGACTCACTCAAACTTGGAGTCATGTAAGATTACCTGTAGCTCTAGGATTGGCTTTGTAGTCAGACTAAGGTCAAATCTCCCTTACCTGTTGTATAGTGATGCTTATGAATCTGTTACCTGTCTCACCTGAGTCTCAGTTTCCACAGTTGGAGAATGGGCATGATGTTCTTTTATTCAAAAATGACTTGACTTTAAGAACTCTTTAAAAGTATTTAGCATAGTATCCAACACTGCAAATATGCTTGAGAGAGGGGAGAGAGACAGAGAGAGAGAGAGAGAGAGAGAGAGACAGAGACAGAGACAGAGACAGAGAGAGAGACAGAGAGAGACAGAGACAGAGACAGAGAGAGAAGAGAGAGAGACAGAGAGAGAACGCTCTTTTTTTCTGGTTTTAGTTCCATTCATCTAAACAAATTGGGACAGTCACCTACCTTTGCACACAAATATTTAAGCTTTTGAAATTTTAATAACACCTGAGAAGTAATGCTATCATATTAAACTGTAGAGAATTATAAATTTTAACAATTTTCTTCAATCCCATTCCCCATAATTGGATCACTATTAACAATTTCCAATTTTTTTGAGAGCATGTATAGTTTAAACTCTACTCCACCTTCATCACTTAATTTGCTTGGCTTAACTTCATTTGTTAGGTGAAAGATAATTTCTGTCTAGGTTAATTATCTTACTTGCAGCAACCCTGATTTTTTTGTTTTTGTTTTTGTTTTTGTTTTGGATCACACCCAGCAGTGCTCAGGCAGTCCTTACTCCTGGCTCTGTGATCAAGGATCACTCCTGGCAGGTCCTGTTGGATCATATGGCATCCCAGGAATTGAACCCAGGCCCACCTTATTCAAGACAAGTGCCATACCCACACTTTTATATGTGTAAGTGTGGTTTAAAATTTTGCTTAATGTTGGGCCAGAGAGATAGCATGGAGGTAAGGCGTTTGCCTTTCATGCAGAAGGTCATTGGTTCGAATCCTGGCATCCCATATGGTCCCCTGAGCCTGCCAGGAGTGCTTTCTGAGCATGGAGCCAGGAGTAACCTCTGAGCGCTGCCGTGTGTGACCCAAAAACCAAAAAAAAAAATTTTTTTTTTTTGCTTAATTTCAACAGTGGTTATTTATTTTTTTGTCTCATTTGCCTAATAACCAACAGTGTTTCTCAAAGTGCCCCACAACTGAAGGAGGCAGCAGTGACCTTCGGTACAGTATGGGGTGTTTTCTTTTTGCTTAGAGAAAATTTATTTCCAGGCAGTGTCATAGGCCAAATAAATTAGAGAACCCCTTATCCTAGTTCTTAAAAAGTATAGCTTTGTGGGACCAGAGTAATAGCACAACAGGTAGGTTGCTTGCCTTTACTCAGCTGACCCATCCTATAAACCACCCTGAACCCATCAGGAGTGATTCCTGAGCTTGGAGCCAGGAGTAACCCCTGAGCACTGTCAGGTGTGGCTAAAAAAACCAAAAATTTTTAAAAAGTATAGCTTTGTTTATAAACCTTTTCTGCATAGTTGTTCAGTGCTTAATCAATATCTTTTGGTTGCATTCTCAGCCTTGATCTGTCCATTTATTTTTACCAGCCTGATTTTAAATCTAAGACTAGGATTATGTTATACTACAGGTTATTGCTTGACTTGATTACAAACTCTTATTTAAAATATTGAAGAAAAGGGGCTGGAGAGATAGCATGGAAGTAGGGCATTTGCCTTGCATGCAGAAGGATGGTGGTTCAAATCCCAGCATCCCATATGGTCCCCTGAGCCTGCCAGGGCAATCTGAGCATAGAGTCAGGAGTAACCCCTGAGCACAGCTGGGTGTGATCCAAAAGCCAAAATACATGTATATACAAAAGGATAACTCTCTTGCAACTTTCTGCTCTTCTGGGGACTCTCATTCAAACACTCTTGAATGGAATGGATGCAGGGAAACAGGCTTTAATTACTATGGCATCTGACTCTATGACTGAGGCCACAGCAGTGATGATTTAATTTATTTTTGCTCTTTATGCAGTGGGATTCTGAGTCCACATGATCATTCTTCTCACTCTGGATAGTAGTAGGCAACCACTTCTTACCCCAGAAACTTTTCTCACCCACTATTATCTAAAGATAAGGCTTCTGAATCATAAATCCTCTTTTAGCCAGAACTACCTAGCACAATATCATGCATGACTCCTCTTTTGTTTCTGCTCCAGATGCAAATATTTCTTCTGCTTTTGTCATTTCTCCCAGATCCAGCTGGCTCATAGTAAGCCTTGGAGGTAGCATTGTAGTTTCTTATTTAAGTAAATGTGGCCCAGTTAGTGAATCAATAATTTCTGTAAAAGGACACATAGAAAATAAATTCAGCTTTCCCTATCACAGTCTGTTAAACTTACTTAATCTTGATATTTTAGCTTAAAAAGTAGCCAGTGGATAAGAATGGGCACGATTGTGTGCTAATAAAACTTTATATAAATAGGCAGAATCTGGGTCATAGTGAACTGAAAGATGATAGATTTCTAATATTTATTTCAGAGAGAGAGGTCACTTTTCATTTGACCAATGTTCAAAACAAACCCAAAATTCTGACTTTTGACTTCTTTGACTACTTCCCAAGTCTCTCTCTCATCTGGCCAAGCTTTTATCCATAAGTGATGAAGAGAAAAATGTTTATTTACAAAATAGAAACCCCAGATACCCAAACTAATTTCTTCCTGTGGCAGTTATCCACCTACTGGTTCCTTAAAGTTACTACAACTTTGCAGATTGCTGTAAAAACCAGCATCATTCCTGACTTCATTCTTTGCCAAAGGAAATTTTTTTAATGTTCAGACTTGCAAAAATCCCCTGGTTCTGGTGTAGATCATAGGTTGGGCACTTGGTCATTTCTGACCGAGGTTCAGTCAGAGTACAGAACCAATGTCCCAGGTCAACTGATTGCCTGATTTGAGCATTCTAAAACCAAAATTACACTCCTGGCACCAGATGTGTATGTTTACATTTGAATTATTAATTAAAGCTCTTCATCCCAGCCTCAAGTTGCACCCTTGAAAATAACCAAGCCTGCCAGACTTAACTACATATGAGAGACATATGGATCACAGAGAACTTTTGTAATTAATTACGTTTTACATTAAAGAAGAATCGACTTTGAGGCTGACGAATCCTAAAAACATGTTAGGGAGGTGTTTAAATTTAGTCACATGGAAAGAAGGCAAGCCAGCAAATCACTGCATTTTTATAGTACAGTAGTTTTGAATTATATTGCAAGATAAAGTTTTTATGTGGCGATTAAATGAGGTAATTACAGAAGGTAATTAAACAGATCTGGTTTTTTTCTACATGTGAATAGTACAGTTGATTAATTTGGCTAGTCAAGTTCAATCCTCTGTAATTTCTCTTTTCTGAAAATCTTCATGAACGATGGCTCTCTTAAATTTCAGCTTTTCCTCTTCAAAAGACTGTATTTATAATATTCAGAACTTTTGTTACTGGCTTACATTCATTTTTGATCCCAATTAAAAGGTAAATTATATATTTTTCTTTTATGAAAAAAGCTATAGTGGTCACTTGAATTTAAGGAACAGACATACTGGGGCATTGCTGCATAGTCAACAAACAGTGCCTTACAGTTTATAATTAAAAAATTAAAGAGCCACTATGAAATAATCAGAGCAATATGTTTTAGTTTATGGAATTTTAATCTTGCATTTTAAATGTACATGCAGAGTCAGACCCTTATAATAACATTATAATAAATGCCTTTCAAAACTAAAATTATTAAATTGTTTCAAGATGACTTTTAAAACTAAAACCAACATATATAAAACTTTATACCAAGTCTTTGTTCCAGGTGGTTACAGCTTCTTACATTTTCTAAGCATTGTGCTTCCACTATACGTGTTTCTGAGATTTTATTTATGCTAAAATTTTACTAAAAATTTGTTCAAGTTAGCAAAATTTATTTTACCAAAATGTTCCTGAGTTTTTTACTTTTGTGGATAAATGTGACCAAGAGCCTGATTAGAATCCAATTAGAATCCTGATTAGAATCTATTTGAACAACTGCTCCTTCAGAAAATTTTTTGTTGATTAATTAATTCTCATTAATATATCTTGACATCTCACAATGCCACTATCTAGTATGTACATGTGGTATATTTTGTTCATATCAATGATTATATGAACTTTCCTAGGTAACCATAGCAAAGTACCAAGACTAGCAGTGGTCCTCAAACTATGGCCCGTGGGCCACATATTGTATTTGTATCTGTTTTGTTTCTTCGTTGCAAAATAAGATATATGCAGTGTGCATACAAATTCGTTCATAAGTTTTGTTTTTACTATAGTCAGACCCTCCAATGGTCTGAGGGATAGTGAACTGGCCCCTTGTTTAAAAAGTTTGAGGACCCCAAAGCAATAACATTTTATTTGGGGTATTTATTTATCTTAAAAATATTTTTTTAAGGAATACAGCCTTCAAGAAAAAATTGATTTTGAAATCCGGATGCAAGAAGGAATACGGAAACTCCTTTCTCTGAGCACTCAGAAAGACCAGATTCTGCGTGGAGTTAAGAATCTCATGGTCTGCAACACTCGAATCATGACTTATACATCAGAGCTACAGAAATTAGAAGATCGAATGGTAAAACAAACTGGAAGATGGTAAGTATAATTGACCTAAGGATTTTACTTTTAAAAAATGTACTGGGGTTGGGTAAAAAAAAAAAAAAAAAAAAAAGAAAGAAATGTACTAACAATGAATCATTATTGCCCAATGAGTAATGGGAATAGATCTAGAAATTAAAAAGCAAACTTAAAAAGGCAAAACTTTATAAGTGGCAGTAAACTTAGAAATGTGCTTCATTCTCTTCAAATGGTGGATGCAAGTCATGCTTGAAACATAAAAAGAGGTAATGAGTTATTGGGTAAATAACTAATAACTAATAAGTCATTGTTAAATAACTTGTAATCCATATTTGCTACCCTTCTGCCCTCTTGGAAATAGGTTTCAGATTTGTATATGAAATGCATATCATTTTAAAACTTTTCTTAATGGTGAGACCTAAATACTCAAACCAAAGTCAATGACAATAAAATTAAGAGACCCTAACTATCACAAGCTATACACTAAATGAACCTGTTACATTAGTAGTCCAGGCAGCTAATGGTGGAGGAATTGGAGGTATGCTAGGAAGAGTGGCAGAAGCATGATGGGAACTAGGGCAGAGGGAGGTCAAACTGGTGGTGGGAATCGCCCCAATTCACTGTCACTATGTACCTGAAATACAGCTGTGGAAGACTTGTAATTCACATTGGTCTCAATTAAAAAAAATAATTTTTTTCTTTTTTCTTTTCTTTTCTTTTCTTTTTTTTTTTTTTTTTTTTTTTGGTGACAGAAGGCACATCTGCAGTGCTTAGGGGTTACTCCTGACTCTGCACTCGGGAATTATTCCTGGCCATGTTTGGGGGTCATATGGGATGCCAGGCATTGAATCTGGCCAGTTGCATACAAGAAGAAAAGTACCCTATCTGTTGTCCTATCTTGTCACCCCCTGAAAGTTACTATATCTTATATGATTTGCAGTGTCATTATTATTGAATCTAAACATTAATTTAATGAAATGTTGATTTCTTGTTTAATATCAATGGTCCTATGTCCATTGTTCATTGGTCTTTAAAGTCTAGCACAAGTCAAAAGTAGTGGCTTTGGGGCTAGTTAAAGTGCACTGTCCCTAAATTCTTGAAAAGTAAGGTAAAAATGAAAGTCCAAAAAATTTTTTTGTGAGAATTAAATATTGGTTAAACTTTAAGATCCATAAAGATGTCAGTACAAAAATGGTTATACTTGCTACAACTAGCTATTTGATCTCTTTTTCCCTCGGTTCTTCTATGAAAGTTTGCATAATAGTCTTTATATTTTGGAAATTGAGATCATACATAAAAATATAATGCACATACATAGAACATAGAATGGCATCATTTTTGCATACTCAGGAATGTTAAAACGGTTTTGTATTAAATGAAATTCCAGTATCACCTCCTAGCACAGTGGTTTTCTGTTACTGGTCCACATGTTGCTGTGAGTCCCCTGATGTAGAGGGGTTCAAAACCACTCACCAATCACTTTGGTTATAATTTCTAGACTGTGGACTCCTATGCAGGGCAGATGATGTTTCTACAAGTGTAAAACAGATTGATGGGCGCTGATCTAGGCAAATAATTTTCAGTGTATTAAATACTGGCATAGGGGCCAGAGAGAGTGGGGCTCCTGCCTTACCACAGCCAACCTTGGTTCAATCTCAGCTGCATTTATGATCCTCCAAACTCTGCCAGGACTAATCCTTGATTGCAGAGCCTGGGTAAGCTCTGAGCTCCAGCCCAGTATGGCCCAAACACAAAATAACCTAGTTTAAGTCCATGCTTCCAAATTGAGTTATACAACAGAGAAATAATACATGATTGATTGTCAGGAGATATGCAAAGCCATCATAGAGCATATTGTCTTAGAACATTGGGATTTTAAAATATGTCACGAATAGCTTATAATTGTTGACTAGTTTTTTGTTTGTTTGTTTTTGTTTGTTGTCTTGATTTTGGGTCACATCTAATGTTGCTCAGGGGTAACTCCTGGCTATGCGCTCTGGAATTGCTCCTGGCTTGGGGGACCATATGGGACGCCATGGATTGAACCCAGGTCTGTCCTGTATCAGCTGTGTGCAAGGTAAAATGCCCTATGGTTGCGCCATTACTCTGGCCCCAACTAGTTATTTTTATTATGTCAATAGTTTGTGTATTTTCTTCTCAGACTTATCTTGGGATGATGGTTAGTGAAAAAGTGTGTAGTGTCGCTTTAAAAATTACCAGATCCTATGTTTTCAACATTATCATCACTTACATTACCTGCAATATTCTGGGAATCATATCTGTTTTCCAAATTTGTATTATTTTTGTTGCTTTTTTTTGGGGGGGGGCACACCTAGTGACACTCAGTGTGGTTACTACTGGCTCTGCACTCAGAAATTGCTCCTGGCTCAGGGGACTGTATGGGATGCTGGGAATCAAACCCAGGTCCATGCTGGGCAGCTACATACAAGACAAATGCCCTACCGTTGTGCTATCGCTCTGGCCCCTAAATTTGCCTTTTTAAAAATTTATAATGGATTGTCAGTTGCTACTTTCTTAATTTGGTAGTATAACTTCTTTGGATTTGTTAGTTTATCAAAATATTAAGTGGGCTAAAACCCTGTAGGACTTATGTAACAAAGATATGAAAATAAAGTTTTGGATAAGCAACTGAAATGTATGATTTACTATCTTGATGCATATAGTTCATATTTATTCGCATATTTTAAAATATCACCCTTAATTATTGAGCTTTTTTAAAAGTCTGAATATTCAGTATGAATTCTTTTATTTGTGATTTATTTACATACCAATCTAACATGAAGCCAGTAACAAGCTATAATTGAAACTTTACCAAAAATGATTTAAAAATTAATAAGCCAAATGAAAATAGTTTTAGTTCCTTGAAAAATTTTATCTACCTAAAATGGTACTAGTCTAATATTTACCCTAGATCTAGTACTTCTAAGAAACCTGCTACATTAGTGTGTCCAAATTGAAAGAACAGAATTTGTCAAAATTTGAGACTATATGTATATTCAAAAAATATTTTACCTTTAGAGATTTAGCCAACCAGTTTTTTGCTTGTTTATGCTTGTATTAAAGGTACATAGATAAAATGACTGTTGGGTAATACTATATTCCAGTAGAGTATTGGAATTATGAGGATATACATATTTACATATTTGAAATAGCTATTTTTGAGGAAAATATTTAAGGATAGTAAGACTTGCAAATCAGTAATTAGTGAGGTTACTTTTAGTGAGAGAAATGTGATTAAAGCTAGTGTATGAGTTTCTATGAGGCTTTTCAAAATAGAATTTCATTGAGATTCTTACTCTCTGCATAAACAACTATCCTATAATTTGTTATTCAGTTTATTGCAAATTTATTAAGGCAAGCAAGTAGTCTCCATTTTGGGTTCCAGACAAGAATTAAGTCTAATGTCTGAAGATATTCATTAGACTTAATGATTTGACTCATGTGTCTCTAGTGTTAGGTTGTATGATTTTGGAGAGAATTAAAAAGCATAGCTATTCTTTGGTTTAGATAAGGAACTCTTTGAGAAGTAAGTGGTGCTACTAGTCATATAGTTCTCTTTTTAGGGATGCTAGAGATTGAACCATATGTCCTGACTTTTTTGGGGGAGACAAGTGGTTTGTTTTTGGATTTTTGGATCACAGCTGGTGGTATTCAGGCCGTACTCCTACCTCTGCTGTGAGATCACTCCTGGCAGTGCTCAGGAGTCAAGGATGTGGGATCAAGGATCAACTGGAGTTGGCTGCATGTAAGGCAGCCCTTGAACCCTTGCACTTTCTCCGTAGCCTTGAAACAAGAGTTTGATATATATAAAACATGTGCTATACAGCTGGGTTGTATCTTTGACCTTTGTCATTTTATTTTTTGTTATTTGGGCCACACCTGGCCATGCTCACAGCTTACTCCTGGCTCTTTCCTCAGGGATAATTCGTAGCACTATTCAGGTTGCCATATGGAGTACCCTGGTCCAAACTCTGGTTGAACAAATATAAGGTACTGCTAATTTTTATTAACAGTACAGGTCACTGAAATTTTTATTACATATCTGAGAATATAGATACTGGCTAAAAGTTCTATTACCACAAACTTCTAATAATATAGCAAATACTTTGTTCTAAATTGTGCGCTATCCAACACCATAGGTATGTTACCTATTTCTTAATGTCTGGATATGCACAAAATACTCAGGTTCGTATACAATTTCCAATAGAAATAGAATGAGTTTGTAAGGCGGAAAAGAGAAAACTTTGTGGCTGAATAGACAGTAGATTGTGATAATATAAGAAGTGGAATACAGAGGCCGGCGAGGTGGCGTTAGAGGTAAGGTGTCTGCCTTGCAAGCGCTAGCCAAGGAAGGACCGTGGTTCGATCCCCCAGCGTCCCATATGGTCCCCCCAAGCCAGAGGCGATTTCTGAGCGCTTAGCCATGAGTAACTCCTGAGCATCAAACGGGTCTGGCCCCCAAAAAAACAAAACAAAACAAAAAAAAGAAGTGGAATACAGCTAGCTTACAGCCTCAATTCAAAGGATAGAATTGCTTGGCTAAATTAGTCTGTCAAATTTTTAGTCTTTTGACCAGTAAAATGCACTGTCTCCTTATTCTTTTCCTTACATGGGATAGCCATGTATCTCTATTTCAAAGAATACTTATACCAGTCCGCTTCTTAAGAAATAGCTTGTGGTTTCCAGTTACTAAAATTCCTAACTAGAAAGCATATTCCAAGATATTCTGGTCTGATCCCAAACTAGTTTCACTGTCTTCTCTCAAATTTCTACTACTTTACAAATTTTTTTCAGCCAGCTACTCAATCTGTTTCTCTAAAGCAGTTCTTGAATTTTTATTGTCTCTGGTAACTTGACTTTTACTTCAACACTCTGATCTCCTATGTCTAGTTTGCAAAACTTCTTACCTGCAGTGTCAGAATTTCCTTGATGATTCTATCCCGAAATTGATGGTTTCTTCCTTTATGCTAATAGTAAGGGCTTGAAAAATCATTTGCCTTCTCTTGGTTCTCATGAACCAAAAATATCTATACTATGTTAAACTCTAATATAGCTAGCTGATTCTGAACATGTGTTTTCAATTAAAATAAACTTTTTGGAGTCATGGAGAGTGGTGGTTCTTTTATAGCATTATTGTGAAGATTTGGTGTTTGGAGCTTAAAAGTACACAGCCAAAGTTGACCTTTTTTTTTCTCTCCATGAAACATTGTTATGTACCTATTTAAGAGCAATTTAACATGTACTGCATAAACATTTTGTTAGATGTGGGGACCATACCTCGGTAGTGTTTTAGGGGTCAGGGCCAACTATAAATAATTTACTTCTGTTCTATTCATATTCATGATAAACAAATGAAATTTCTATTTTAATAACAGGGATATACTTGTTTTTTGTTTTTCTTACTTTTCCCCCATGTTTCACATTTTTTATTCTTCTTTTTTAACTCTTGTTAATTTCTATACTTAACATGTTCCAAATCCTAATTTGTACCATTATTTTATTATGTTACATTTTGTATATAAAACTAAAATTTAAGAATACTTTGATAATCGTCACCTAAATGGGCCAGTTAATAATTTACCCTGTGTTTTCTCTTTGTACACATACAGGCTTTTCTTTTCATGTGTTAATACAATGGAAAATAAGACATGGACAATTTGGCATGAACATTTAAGGACTTTTACATGCACTGTCTAAAAGTTCCTCTAAGATAAAATACTAATAATATTCCTTAGTAGTCTTATAATAGTTTAGTTGGTATATTCGGTCAATTCAGTGATGATTTATGTAGTACGTTTTCTTTTTTTTTTTTTTTTTTTTTTGGTTTTTGGGCCACACCCGGCGGTGCTCAGGGGTTACTCCTGGCTGTCTGCTCAGAAATAGCTCCTGGCAGGCACGGGGGACCATATGGGACACCGGGATTCGAACCAACCACTTTTGGTCCTGGATCAGCTGCTTGCAAGGCAAACGCCACTGTGCTATCTCTCCGGGCCCGTAGTACGTTTTCTTATGTTATTTTAATTTCATCAAGTTTTCCCTTTTTTAAAAAAGTTCCTTGCCATCAATGTTATGAAGAGTCTAGACTCTTAAAAGTATTCTGCAGTGGACAGGGGCAATGGCAGATGTGGTAGGGACCTTGCCAGGCCCTGAAATCAGTCCTAGAACTTCTGAGCTCACAACCACTGCCAGATCCGGCCTGTGCACTGAACTGTCAGACCAGTGGGCTGGGCATTGTTGTGGGAGGCCCCTGTTTAGACAAAAACATGCTGCATTTGGATCTGGGGTGTGGAGCTGTGACTCCCCACAAATAATGTGCTCTTCTATGATTGGATCAAGCACAGGTAGGTTCCAGAAGCCAGATGTACAAGCACCCCTTGCAGCCACACTCAGACTGTGAGAACCATAACTTGTGCACCATAACCTGTAACCATAACCCTATGCACCACCTCCTCCACCACCATAGCTGATACGCAAAGGTAGCAGGAGGGGAGCCTGGCACTTTTTATTTCTAGGGTTTTTAAAAATGGCATCGCTGAGCCTTGTCTCGTATTGCCTATTTTTATTGTAAATAGGATTGGCTCTAAACATCCTTGTGCAAAAAATTTTCACAAATAGGCTAAACATATTTTTTTGCAAAAAAATTTCTCAAATGAGCTTTTATGGACATAATAAATGTTGCCCATGTGACACATTAGAATGATTTTTTTGGAGTCACTCTAAATAATGCTTCATTTGAGTCCTGGGTTTAGGGGATTGGGCAGTTGGCATACTAGTACCAGCCTACCTCATTTCACAAATCTATTGCTCCTGAATTGTTAGATTCCTGCCTTGAGAAGCTCTTTGTGGAAGGGAACAGTCTTTTTCCAGTGACTCTTGTCCATGCCCTCAGTCTGGATGCTGGAAGGTTTCTCCCTGCCTGTGGTGACATCTGTAGACCCTGCTACAATTATCAGCCTCCCCATCCTGCTTTATAATTAGCCTCCCACTAATGCGAGGCCTGTGTTGATGCAAAGTCAGAAGATTTTGGGTAAATTTACAGTCTGTTATTTGTGTGTGTGTGTCTATTATTTGTGTGTGTGTGTGTGTTCATTCTTTTTGCCTCTCTCCCAAACTTGTTCCTGCTAGTATGAGCTATCCTTCCACTCATGAAACTTCTATGTAGAGAGAGAGTCAAAAGACTTGGGTGAATTTATAGTCTGTGATTTGTGTGTGTGTGTGTGAGTGTGTTTGGGTGAATTTATAGTCTGTGATTTTTTTTTTTGTTGTTGTTGTTTTGGGGCCACACCTGGTGACGCTCAGGGGTTACTCCTGGCTCTGCGCTCAGAAATCGCTCCTGGCTTAGGGGACCATATGGGACACCGGAGATCAAACCAACGTCCATCCTGGATCAGCCGCATGCAAGGCAAATGCTTTATCACTGTTCTATAGTTCTGGTCCCTATAGTCTGTGATGTGTGTGTGTGTTTGTGTGTGTTTGTATGTGTGTTCATAGAGTCAGAAAATTTTGGTTGAATTTTTGGTCTGTAATTTTTGATGTGGTGTGTGTGTGTGTGTGTGTGTGTGTGTGTGTGTGTGTGTGTGTTCATTCTTTTTGCCTCTCTACCAAAGGTGAACTAGCCTCCCACTCATGAAAGGCTTATGTAGGGGAAGAGTCAAAAGACTTTGGGTGAATTTATAGTCTGTGATGTGTATGTGTGCATGTGTGTGTGTGTGTGTGTGTGAGTGTGTGTGTGTTCAATGTCCTCTCCACCTTTCACACATGGAGCCTTGCCCCTGGAACTGCTGTTTGGAAACTCACCGCACAAAACTCCCATCTCATAGCACAAGACCAGCCATTTGCTGGTTCCTTTGACTCCTTGTGGGGCTGCTCTAGGAATCCTTTGGACTCTTCTGCATTTTGTTGCGTTTTGGACCTGGTTGACTCTGAGCACGCCTCTGCAGCCCTGTGATGAAAGTCTCCAGATCTCTTCTTCACAGCCTTTAAACATACAGTACTGTTTTTATTTATTACAGTTACCCATTATCTCGCATGAGCTGTTTTAAAACATATTTTAGCAGTAGTAGTCTCCGCATCCCAACCCACCAGTCTGTCTCCTGCCTTACTTATGAAATACTTTATTTGCCTTTATTAAAGCAATTCTAATTAGAGTTCTATATAGGACCTAGATGTGTCAACATAATTGTTTAATATTATATAGTTTAAATTTTTATTTCATATTTAACACTTTCCAAATAATCACAATTTTTATGCAATTGCTAGATTTCTTAAGGAGTTTCTTGTTTTGTTGCCTATAAGTTGTAACTTTAAAAAATAGTTAGATTTCTGGGCCTCTGTTTGCTTGTATTTCTTCCAGGTGAGATTAATCTCTGACTAAGATCTCTGGCTCTGGCTCTATTCAGAATGTGAGACCCGAGAGGGACTCTCTTTTCCAGCTAGGACTCAGCAACCTGTACTCCAGGCCTTCCCTTAGTCAGGAGTCCACAGCAACCTTCCATATGTGCAGAGAAGGAAAAGAGCTCCCAGCCTAATCCTTCAAAGTCTTCTAGGGAAATGGAATTTCAAATATTCACCCCCAAAACTCAACTTTGTAAATTACAGTTTTTTAATTAAGATAAAAAACAAACAAACAAACCTGAAAACAACAGTAACAACAAATTGAGGCCGCAGGAGCTAGGAGAGAATGGAGGGATATTGTACAAAAATTCAACAAAATGAGCATCTCATCAAGAATTCTCTACTCAGCTAGATTACCTTTCACCTTTAAAGGAACACTATAGAACTTCACGGCGAGGCAACAGTTTAGGAAATGTGTAACCTTGAAGTCAGTTTTGCAAGAAGCATTAAAGAATCTTTATTGCAGGATAAGGCAAACTACAGAACACATGTGTCTGGGTATGGCACAAACTCATCGTGCTAATTGTTGCTCTCTTTATTGAGTTAATTAAGGTATGTTTACTCGTCTCTTGCTAAGGTATTTTTATAGTTTCAATAATGAATTAACATCTCACTTATATTGCCTGTTCTATGTCTGATCAGGTTTTCTATATCCATAGAGGTTTTTGTGGCAATCTTTTACTTAACTAATACACACACGATAGCACTATCTCTAATATAATATTTTCTAATATGAAACAAATTGTCCATTTGTTAGGATAAAACACTACTTTTATTGGCCTATTTAGATTTTCCCCTTTAAATTTTCTCTTCACTCTTACTAAATTTTACATGTTGTAGGGTTTATCTATTTATGTAAACTCTAAAATATATTACCATTGAATTTTTAATGGTTTTATTTATGACAAGGAAGACATAATAATTAAGAATTTGCATTATAAGACACATAAGTGAGATTAGGCATTGTATTAATGATTAATTGCATTAAGTGATTTTAATTTCTTTATAGAGTAAAATCACATAGCAGACGCATCACAATGGGATTTTTATTGATTTTTATGATTATTTCCCTTGCTATTCTTTCAAGTTTTGTTAGAGAAAACAATATGAAATAAATTTGCTATGTGCTTATCAATAAGACAGAGGAACATGTGGCCAGTAGAAGAGGAATGGGGACACATGGCCAGATTGGTATTGGAACGCAGTTTATGAACAACTTTGTAAATTATGGTGCCTCAAAATATTATTTTTAATTTGGATTCTAGTGAAAACTGCTTTTGGTATTTCCATAATTTAAACATAGCAAACTTAAGGTGATGCTTGTTTTATAAAACAAAACAAAACAACAACAACAACAAAAAACATTGGCTTTAGTATCTATTGGAGAGGCTATTGAGTTTGGAATAGAAATTTCACCTTCCAATAATACTTATGAAGAGATAGAGTTTATAAGACATAATTTTGAATAGTTTTAGTTACCATGTGAGTTATTTCTGATTGTTTTATTTGAAGGTCTTTTTAAAAACATGCTTCCAAGCAATCAATTAGTATTTAGAGTTAATGTAGTGCTTTGTTAAGAAAATAGAAAAAATTCTAACCATTGTGCTATTTCTCATTATAGCTTGATAATTTTGGAAATGACCATTTTAATTTATACATAGAGCAACATAGGATATTATGTATTTACTCAGGCAAGTTTAATATAGATTCTTGAGCAACAAAGTAGCTGCTTGGCACCCTCTGTTGGTCATTTTACTTACCTACAGCAAAAAGTATAATAAAGTTATTAGAGTTAGCTTTAGAATTTTTTTTTAATGTTTACAGAGCTTTCCTAAATAATAATCTAAAATGGGAATAATGTGCATTTTACTTAGCTGTGCTTTTGTTTGGATAATTTTGTGGTTATTTGCTTTTTCCTCAGGCTGACTCTCTTAATTGTAGCATTTAATATTGGCATTAACATTGCAGATTTTCAAACAAGTATGTATTTAACTGTAGAAAACTATTAGCTACAGTTGCACATTAAACAGATAATGTTTAACCATTTTATTGTCAATTTGGATTAATTAGTAAAACATCACATTTGAACACTTTTAACAGTTTGAGGAGTTATGTGAATTAAAAATAACTCAAGCATCAGAAAAATGAGGCTGAATTACTTCAATTCATCCCTCATTAAAAAAAGACAGACTTAATTATTTCATAAGATTATGTGGTTAATTAAGTTTATATTATAATTTGATAATCATTATATACAATAATACTGCTGCTTGGTCCTAGATATGCCTATGCGAATCATTTATAATTACAAAGAAGAAAACTATTTTTGTCAAGGTCATATTTAATCCAGTTAATTTATACCTAATGGATCTCTACTTTAGCATGCTCTGTGGCCCATTCCATAATGCTCACGGTTCTGTGTTAAAGTTTGTTATGAAAATATTTTCAGAATTCATATGGTGTATTGCACATATATGAGTTTATAGAAATATTTACAAATGCCAGCCAACTGTATTTAAATCAAGATTTCTCATAAGAACTTTTGGAGATTCCATTTTTTTGTTTGATTTCTAATAAGTCTTTAAGTATATTTTGACCATAATAATAATAATAATGTAATAAACAATCAAAATTTAGCTTTGCAGTCTTAAAATAAATTAGATTAGTATTATTTAACAAGGCAAAGTAAACTCTGGTATAAAATAGTGAAATTGAAAATGAAAAAATTATAATTCAACAGAATATTACTTTGAAATAATCAGTACATTTTGCTCGTGTGAAATTTCTATTTTAACTTAAGTCACTTAACTAGCTGTGACTATAAAGTAATTAATTATATAGGCTACAGAGACATTCTAGTTTTAAATGTACTATATTAGTTTATACTTGTCTCCAGTTCTATGTATACTGTATAATTATCCCATTTCAGGTTATTAAATATATTACTAGCTTAGTTCTTTTATTGTTTGTTTGGTTTGGGTTTAAGGGCCACACCCATGGGTCAGATGTATGTAAAGCAAGTACTTTCCCAGCCTGCTATACTATGTCTCTGTCCCTAGTTCTTTTAGAATATATTTTACCTATAATATTTAAGTCCTCGTTTCAATAATATTTTTTCAGGTAGACCAATACTCTTATTTTCAACATTGGGATGAATTATAATGTATCATTAACTTAGGTGTTGAAATGCAGTTATACTCAGCACAGCATTCAGATTAAGTTTCTATTATCACAGATTTTGAAGTGTCTTGTCGAATTATCCAGCAGGTAATTAGTTGAATTAGAATAACATGCCTTAAAAAATAACACTACAAGGAATAGTCTCGGAATAAGTGTACTAGAAATGCACTGCCAATTTCTAAATAGTTTTTTAGAAAATAGGTTACTGGAAAAATATTCTTGGTCTATTACAAGATAACTCTCATTAATTTTTTTAATTTTTTTATTTTTTTAATAGTAGTATTTAAGGCCATATTTGGAAGTACCATACATATATCCTAAGAATGGCCCTTACCATGATTTTGCCATTGTATTTTTCTTTTCGTGGTTTATATTCCCTACAGATCCATTTTCTCTCTCACCTCTTAATTTTAACATATTTTATATTTTTGGAATTTCAGAAAAATAAGACATGGTATTACTGCTATTAAATATATGTTAGAAAGGGGCTGGTGAGGTGGCGCTAGAGGTAAGGCGTCTGCCTTGCAAGCACTAGCCAAGGAAGGACCATGGTTCGATCCCCCGGTGTCCCATATGTTTCCCCCAAGCCAGGGGCGATTTCTGAGGGCTTAGCCAGGAGTAACCCCTGAGCATCAAATGGGCCCCCAAAAAACAAACAAACAAAAAAATATATGTATATATGGTAGAAAGTTGTTTAAATATTTTTCATTTTTAGGCAACAGTAACTTGGTAGGTTAGAAGTGTAATTGGGAAAGGAATGATCTATGTGTCCTGCGTCCTAGACACATAAAGTACATATTGTTTATATAAATAAATGACCACAATAGTACAGCATAAGCAGTATGTAAATCATCAGGAAATATAAAAGTTTATTTGAAAAATTAGGGAATGACTATTTCCTTAGCAGCTAACTTGACATGTTAAAGTTTTAATCAAGTAATTTATATTAACTGTAAGTCATAATTATCCATGGATGCATGTTAATTTTTAATTTTGTAGCATTGTACATTTTTACAATGTACAATTACAATGTACAATACATTGTAGTATTATAGCATTTTTAAATAATGAAAACAATTGGTTATTAGTGTTTTTCTCCTCCCCTCGGTTATTAGTATTTTCATTGACTTTTATTTCTTTTGACAGTAATGTGAATTTTGAAAATAAAGAAAGAACAGCATGTAAAGGAAAGATTGCCATATCAGGTATGTTAGATGGATTACTTTTATGTTGTCTAGTACATTCTATAACTTCCTAATTTAGGGAGATCTTAAACTGTGGTGTGTAGCCCTGCATTATATTTTAATGCCACATCAGAGTATCTATTTGTATATATTTTTTACAATATCGGATGTCACTATTTATATTAGTATGCTCTCTATTTTACAGAACTTGAGGATTTTTTCAAATATAGATTTGTTAGGTTGAGTATGTTCTCTTTTTCTATATATTCAGATATTGAAAGACTTACTGTAAGTGATTGAATCAAACTGAAAACTGTCTTTTGAGTGCTTCATTTATATTCTGGTCAGAAATGCTGATGTTTTTCTAGGCTTAAAAGAACCTTGTTTATTTTATTACTGTAAACCCAGAATCCAACAATAATCATACATTCTAATTGCTTGGTGATTCTGGCCTGGATTCATCACTTTTTGTTGTCCTAGGATAAATTAAACTTTCTCACCTTCCCTACCCCTACGTTTTCTAGTCTCACTCAAATAATTTTTCTCATCGTATCTTCCATATATAGCTCAAATGTCTTGCGTTAACCATTTTTCTCCTTGTTCCCTCAGCATCACATGCTGCTGACACCAATTAGTTCTTATAATAATTCTAACTCTTCTTCAGGATCTGTTGGCTCATCTCTGAAGCCTTCCTGTTACCATTCCAGCTAGAAATGATCACTTCTTAGAATTTAGAAAATTCCGAGTGCGGTTAGAAGATCCTGTCACCACTAGGTGGCACTTATGCTGTGTAGCATCAGTTTCTCCAAAGTGTTAAGACAGCTAAAAACAATGGCTTGGAGATGCCACAGATTGAAGGGAATGCCATGGCTGACTCATGTCTATGCTAGTTAGATAATGTACCTTTTACACATATCTCATTCTACAGTTTGGAAACAACAGACATATCCATCATTTCTTAACTAATTACTAGGTTGTTTCGTTGGCCAAAATTTTTTTTTTCTATTTTTTTTTTTTAAACTCCCAAGAAGCCTGCTGCTGCCTTTCAGGCCCTCTCACTTAAGGAACTATTTTTAGAAATGTCTTTATAGATAAACAAAACATTATCATCCAGGAAGGATAGGCCTGGATTTTACATAGGACATATTGTCCTAATCGCCCTTAGGAGAAAATTTCAGACAAAGAAAAAAAAAAAAAAACTATCATAAAAATCTAGTGCTTCTTTTGTAGTGTTTGTATTCATGTTTTCATCTCTCTCATTGTCAGACTGAAAGAAAGCATGTTTGTACCTCTTAATTTCTCTTTAAAATCAAACAAAGCACTCTTACATGGTTTTCATTCTGCTCAATCCATTTGAACATGAATGTACATGAATGCTCTTTAAAGAGGATTTTTTAAAATATTAAACATGATCCCCCGTTTCTTGTTTTTGATATATCACTCAATAAACACAAAAATATTTTAAATTGTTATGGAGGACCCTCAAAGACTAAATGATATATATATTTAACTTCTGTTGTCATTGTAGTCCAAACTGTTTGTAGCAGTTCATGAAATCAACATTAGATGCACATTTTTTGAAGAGTAATTAACTATAAAGGCATTTAAAGTAAAAGAAGGAACTGCTTTCCTGACCACAAATACTGAAGTGTAGAAATTAAACTTATTTCTGCATGTGTTCCTTCTTTCTAAAAGATAATTTTAAATTAAATTAAGGAACTGAAAGTCTCAGAAAATGGAATACATATGTCATTTCTTTTCATCTTGCTTAGACTTAATTATATCTTGTCTGTATATTTATAAAAATAAAAATTAAAAAATAATTTATTTTTAGAAATTCATTCTCCTTTGGCATGAGAATATGACTCTTGTTTTGATCAAAATAATATTCGTAAGGTTCTTAAAAGTTTTTGAGATTACATTCATTATTGTAGGAGGTACCTGGATTTTTCATTTCTAATTTAACCATTGGCGTTTCTTTCATTAAAGTTAAAAGTAATGAGGTTGGTCGTGATTATTTCTGCTAAAATAAAAAATGACACGATGGTGTTAGTCTCAGCTTATTTACTGGATCCTAATGCCAAATTGGTAAAGTGCTTTACTTTTCACTTTTGAAAAGGATAGACTTCTAGGATCCAATTAACCAGTTAGCCATCTTAATATGATTCTCTCAGCTCACCATTAAAAATCAATGAAGAACTTTTTTAAAAAGGACAAAGGGAAGAAACTATGCTGGAAACTAAAACTGAGTCAACCAGTTACAAGAATCTGGAAGGAATTCAGCTGTTTAGAGTTTAGTTAAGAAATATAGTTTTACCCCCCTGCCGCAAATATTTACCAATCTGAAGAAGGTCAGGGGGTGGGTTAGGAAGATGCCTGGGAACCCACACACCACAAGAAAAACCCAAAAGACAATGGGAAAAACTGTACTTCCAACATAGGCATAAGACCTGTAATACACCACCTCTTTACCTGCCCTCCCCCAAATGTAAGGTAGTCTTTTGCACCACTTTGGTCCCATAAAAATTTCGCTAACTCATTTTATTTCTTTTTTTTTTTAATTTATTTATTTATCTTTTTTTTTAAATGTTTGTCCTTCATATATATTTGTGAGCACATACAGTTTCAATCCCCCCCCCTTTTTTTTTTCTTTCTTCGTTTTTTGGTAGGTGACCTGTGACTGTTATCCCATCAGTCCACCCACGAATACACAGACATTATAATGTAGCACCACTTCCCCCTACAAAGGCACACTAAGTAAAGGGGAAATTTTACATTTAAAAAAAAAATAAAAGAGAGCTCTTATCTACTAGAGATAGGAACTCATAGTTATTTAAAATATAGGGATATCTCCTGCCTTGAAAATATGTCATGTGGAATCAAATTAGACCTCAGGTGATTAGATACCATTCATCCAGCCTTGAACCCTGGATCTCCGACATAGAAACGGCACAGCTCTCCACAACAGCTGCAGGAAACAAACTCCATCCAGGACGGCCTTAATACGACGAGACCAACAACAAGGGCCAGCTCTAACATGATATCCTGACAACGGGGAAAATGCGATCATCTTGACCTTAGAGCAGATTAGCCTACCTTACCAACTAACGACAAGACAAAACCAGAAGTCTTGGCTCCCTTTGGTAGGACAAAAACCCAAGATCGGGATTTACAGATGACTGGCTGCTTGATCCACGACCAGACTGTATACATCTTGGGACCAATAAATAAGCCCTAGTTTAGGGTTTGAACTATGACCTGCACAAGAATCATGATCCCCAGCCCCAAAGATCCGGCAGAGACAATTGTAACGGAATGGCGCTTTTGGGAGCACAAAGAAAGACGCTATCCTAGGTGCCACCCTAGGCTCAGTGCAAAGACCAAGATCATCAACCACAGAAGATGGGTTAAAATGACACTGAGGTAACAGAACCTCTAGAACCACAAAGACTGACTTCATCATAAGTCCCACCTCAGGATCTGTACAGATACTGAGACCTCTAAACACAGAGCAGAAGTCTTCCACACACCAAAGGAAAAAAAAAAGAAAGAAAGAAAAAAAAAAACACCACCGGGAAAGTAAAGGATCCTGAGCAATGTCTAGAGTTGATCCCATGACAGTATGCTCCAAGGACGGAGAAATCCCATATCTCTTAGGCCAAGTGAATTCTTTTTCGAATGACCCCAATATTTACTGTGCCAGTGCAGGAGGGAAAAAAACAAAAATACAAAAAGCACAAAACCTTGGTTATTTTTTTGATATAAATATATATATTACCTTCATTTATTATTGTTATTATTATTTTTGATTTACCAATCTATTTTGGTCGATTTCTCTGTTTGGGTGTGATTATTGAAAGTGTAGTCCCCAATTATACTTATTTTTTTTTTTATTTATTTTTTTTTCTCTTCCTTTCTTCTCTTTCGTTATGTGCTATGCCATGTTTCTTAATTCAAGACCATGGCGTGATTTTTGTTTGTCTGTTTTTGTTTTATTTTTTTCTACTTGTTTGTTTGTTTGTTTTGTCTGCTCTGTGTGGTGCTTATCGATATAGCTGGAGCCCTCACTGGATATTTGACACTTCTTTTGGTACTAGTGGAGTGTTTCACCTACTTTTTCTCCATCTCCCAGATTGATGATGAGAGCCTTTAGAAGGACTCCGCCCATTTTCGGGGTATTAGACTCTTACCCCAGTTTATTGCTTTTTTCTCCTTCAAACAAAACCACGCAACTTGAACTAGCTAGTCCTGACTCCAGATAGAGGGGGAAATAAGGGAGGCATCAGGACCAAACAGGTGCAAGACTACTAAGTAGTGGGTTAGATACAGAGGGGACCACATATTCTAGCCGCCCTGGGGTGAGGGAAAAGGAAAAGGGAGGTAGGATAGAAACGGAGGCGTAGGGATGACAATTTGGCGATGGGAATCCCCCCTGATTTTATGTAAATATGTACCTAAAATATTATTGTCAACAATATGTAAGCCACTATGATCAAAATAAAAATTTATATTAAAAAAAAAAAAGAAAAAAAGAAATATAGTTTTTTAGCCAAAGATTGGAAACAACCTAAGTGCCCATCAACTGACTAATATAAAGACAAGGTATGTACATGCAAGGGGATATTGTTGAGCTGTTTGAAGAAGATGAAATCTTGTTATTTGCAACAAAGTGAATGAAATAAAAGTTAACCAGCTTAGTAAAATAAGCCAGACAGAGAAAGACAAACACTGATTTTACTCATAATGTGGTATATACAGAAAGCCAACAGGTGAATAGAGTTAAAAGAAAAATGAACCTTTTTGGACTTGATCAATCAGGGGCCATCAGAAGTGAAGAGTGAAAGAGGGTGAATCAAAATATAAGAGATAGATGTGTGTTGAAGGATAAAATTAAAATGTTATTAATGATTTCAATGTAGTATATACTTATGTTGATTTTCAGTAATAACATGCCAGGAATGATATAATGCTATAATTCAGTGTTATTTCAATATAATAAAAAGAGTACAAGAAAATTTTCAAAAATATGTAACAACTTTTTGTTGTCTGGTTATGTTGCATTTGGAAGCTTTTCTTCATAACCCTTATTTGATTTTATTTTAGAATGAATCATGTAGAAGGGTAAAGTTAAAAATAACATACAAGCTATAATCTTCACATTGTTCTCTCTGACATAGCATATGCAGAGACTCATTAGTTAAAAATCCACAGAGGGTGAATTATTTGCCATATGAAACAAGTGACAAGAAGGAAATAAAAAAAGAAATGCTTCTCTCATCTTGAGAGTATTTCTTAGGAAGGCATAGGTAAGGCATCACTGACCTGTAAGCTATGAATTATGGCTCAGAAATTGAAGGCCCGTGTACACTATCTTCCTCCCAAGATAGCGTAAACAGTTAATACCACCATAATAGAATAAGAACAGCTGTGAACAGAACAGTTATGAAATGAAATGAGTCAGCAACTGTGGTCAAGCAAAAAAAAACAGTCTTTTTGGCAGGGCATCAGCAAAGTCATAATTATAAAACAATAAAAGCAATCACATTAAAGTCAAGAACAAAATAACAATGTTTATTTTATCAATATAATTTAGCAGAGTTTTAGAAATTCTGACTTAACATTATAAGAATTATTAGATGAAATTACTGAAAAGAAATATAATTTGAAAAGCATTTGAAGATAATAGATTCCAGACACAGAAAAAGCTGAGGAAATTTACTGAGACACCAGTTGGATTAATAAAGATTTATGTGGAAGTGGCTTGCTTCAAAATAAAGACATAAAAATTGGTAGCTGCTCTCAATATTAGAATTTACTAATTAGCAAATGTAATGGCAAAAAAGATTTTATAATAACAGTAAACTGTAATGGCCCCAAGAATAATCTTAATAAAAATGTATAGATTAGTGAATCAGGCTGTTGTTCATGAAGACATAACATTGCAAAGTACTCAGATTAATTTGAATAATGGAATCTTAATTAAGTATTCCAGAGAGGGAAATTTGAATATATATTTAAATCTCACATAAAGAAATTAGTAAATACTAAGTGCTTATTATAAGGGTATAGGTCTAACAAATAATAAAATATATTAGTTCAATAGTATGATAAAGGTATTAGGATAGGCTCTAATTAGAAAATGATTCAGTAAGTTTCTAAGCAAAGAGCAGATGCTCAGAATGAAAAATGTGTAAATATGGTATCACAAATCAAGGAGGAAGTAAAGGTATATAAGATAATAGAATAAACTGAGCCAATTGTATAAGTATATATTATATATTTATCTGGACTGGAGTGAGAGAGAGAGATCAACATACTTAGCACATACTTCACATGCAAGATCAAGTTTTTTCTCTGGTACTGCTCAGTATCACCTAAGCCCTTCCTGGAACAGCCATGACCCTGGAGTACAGAACTGGGAATAGCTCTAGAGCACCAGTTGATATGGCTCCCAAACAGAGAAACAAAATTAAATATTTTTATCTCACCCCAAATTCTCGGAGATTAAGTAATTAGCTTTCAAGGGTACAAACCATAAAAGTGTATTAGAAAGATACAATGGCTAGGATTGACTGAACATGCCAGTATATGTCTTAATTTTTTCTATGTTAATCAAAAGATGCAAATGGAAGCAATCAAAAACTTGTTGAACTGTACAAATAATGTGAAGTTTTAACTAATTGTAAGAGATGTGTCTAAAGTGTTTAGCTTGGTCCATGTGAAGAATTCAGTGGAGTATTTATTGAAACTGCCAGAGGCAGCTCTGAGATGGCCACTCTTAATACTTATTAACACTTATTGAACATAACACTCTTAATATTTGTTGAACAGAACAATAATAGAAAGATTTTCTAGGAAAAAAATGAAATATATATGTATATAATTTTCAAAAAAGAATTATAAACAAAAAGTATCATGGGATCTAAAAGTACTTTGCAAATATTGTCCTATCATTTATGTGCAGAAAGATTTTTCATTGCTTGACGGTGCCATAATTAATAGGTATAAAAAATTTTGACTTGTGGGTTTGGAAACTTAGTATAGAGGTTTAGGACTTAGGCACAGTTCTACAGGTCAATTACTATACCCCAGAATTATGTTTCTTGAGCACTGCATATGTGGCCTTGAGAATTTGAAAGATCTGTAAATGAATAAAAATGTACATAGGTCACTTTTGAACCATAAACCCTTCCTTGAACTAAAATACACAATATATTTCTCTTCATAGTCTTAAGAAAAATGTTGTGGTTTATTCAAATAGAAAGATTCTTTTGTAGAGAGATTAAAATTTAATGGAATGAACTTGATTCCATTTTAAGAGGTTTATTCTTAAAACCAGTGGCCTTAAACGCATCGCTCAATTTTCTTCGGTTTTAAAGTTTGCATAATGGTTCAATGCTCTAGAGTCTAAAGTTTATTATTTATGATCTTTAAATAGATTTAAGAAGAAATGTCACCTGTTAGAATATTTAAGTATAAATATGACATTGGCTTTAATGCATTTTGGGATTCCAAGGTTAATTTTACTCTTAAGAACCAGAATTTATTAAAAATATTGTTTCTTTTCCCATCCTTTGTAGATATTCGAATACCATTAATGTGGAAAGACTCTGATCACTTTAGCAATAAAGAAGGTATGTGGTATATTTTATTTCAATTTGTAATTGGAATGGTTTCTGTGGTGTAATTATTAGGTGAAAAAATAGCAACCAGAAATAAATTAATGTCATTTGACAGTAAGTTGAATCTTGTTAAGTGTAATTTTTCTTTTTTTAAAAAAATAACTCTGTTGTAATTGCTTGTCAGATAATGCTTATCTCATGTTCTTCCAGTATTTGATAGCAATCTAAGTAAGGACAGTAAATAAGCGACTATAGGGAAGAAAAGTGTTGGGGGGAAAAAAAAAACGAAAATGTTTATTAAGAAGGAAAGGCAACATTTCTTCAATTTGCCAGGATCTGAGAGACCTTTTCTGCCTTGCTTTTTTGT
Source organism: Suncus etruscus (assembly GCF_024139225.1). Taxonomy (NCBI): domain Eukaryota; kingdom Metazoa; phylum Chordata; class Mammalia; order Eulipotyphla; family Soricidae; genus Suncus; species Suncus etruscus. The sequence continues at coordinate 6,830,701 of NC_064864.1, forward strand.
TACTTGAGATTAATTAAACAGGATGTAAGAGGATTTTTTTCCCCTTCATCTGAAACCACTTCCCTTCCCCCCCTCAGCATTTCATGGCTTTATATAGTCTTCACAAATCCATGTATTGCTTAGGTCATGGAAATTAACCTCAAATGTTTTCTAGCTGGTAGAGGCAAAGGAGAAAAGAAATGATAATCCTTTATCTTCTTGTCTATTGTGATAGCTTTGTTCCTCCTATTTTAAAAGCTGAATCATATTGAGCATAATTAGTTTTATATGAAGAAACCAAAATCAGGTTAGTATATTTGCTATTCAATTAGGAAATATAATTTACTTTATGGAGGAATACATGTGGGAATTTAGTACATTTTTTCTTATTACTCTACAGAATCAGTTCTTCTCAAGAACTCCATTTCTAAATAATGAGAATATAGACCTTTAATCACCTAATGCTTTTTAATATCACCAAATTAAAAGGCCAACCAGCATTTTGTGTGTGTGTGTTCACATGTTTACTTTTACTTTTTTTTTTTTAATGCAATTTCTTCCCTTTCGTTTAGTTTGTAGAAAATGTTTTGCTGTTGTTAATGTTCTTAACTTTTTTCTGGGGGTGAAGGGGCAGAAGCTCAGAGGTTACTTTTGGCTGTGCATAGGGTTTACTTGTGGAGTGTTTGCGGGAACATAATATGGTACCCAGGATTGAACCCAGGTTAGCTGTGTGAAAAGCAACAATCCTACACACTGTCATATATGTCTTGCCCGAGGTGCCTACTCTTAACTTACCATAATAGAAAACTTCCTTTTCTTAAGTAGGTATAAAACCAAAATGACAGAGGCAATAATGGTGTTGATAATTATAAATTTTCTATTAATTAAAGTATAAAGAACTGTCTAGGAATAAAATGTCTGTTCTTTTTATATTATTTAGGCTACTGAAAGGACTATGTTTTTTTAGTTTATATTTTGGTACCTTCTGATTTATTTGTGTTCTAACTGGGGTGTAAATACATACATACTGATGAAGCTGATTTATAGTGATAAATATTTTATTTTATATATAATTTATATATAAATTCATACATAGATTTATATAATATGTTATTATATATTATATGCATATGCATATAATATATAAGTAATTTATATGTATAATCATGTAAATTATACTACATATTATATATAAATATATAAGTAATTTATAGTAAAATCTTAGAATTATAATTTGGGAATGACATGGAGAGAAAATTCAAAATGTCCAAATGTTCTTATGAAAATAAGAATCCCTTAACCAATATTTAAGCTTTTTGTTTTCACATTCAAGTTTATAAGAGAGTAAGCTTAAAGCTTCCTATGGATCATTGCTTAAAATATTTTTCTTCTCTAGGATCACAGCGTTATGCCATTTTTTGTTTATTCAAAATGGGAGCTGAAGTGTTTGACACTGACATGGTGATTGTGGATAAAACAATCACAGATATATGCTTTGAAAATGTCACCATATTGTAAGTATTTTTTTTAATATTCAGACAGAATATCGGAAATTCTATTTCTTTAAATTACTCTTGACACAAGTGTCACCAAGGTACATGGTGCCCGAACAACATGTAGCCCACACCTTCCCTCCTGAGATATGGACTTTCCTACTTTTCCTGTTGGGTACCAGAGTGCCAGGGCTCCCTAGAAGCCTGTGCTCTCTCTTGAGCAAGTTACTGTTTCTCTCTCTCTTCTCCTTTCACTCCCTTTTTCAGTCCCTCGCAATAAAATCTGTTTTTACTTCTACTGCCTCCCAAAAATGTATTTAGTCTTTGAATTATTTTTGAAGCAATCTTGTCTTTAAACATTGAAATTAATCTGAATATTTATTTGATAACATTTTAATTTATGTTTAAAATATCCAATTTCTGCATTGGAAATCTTCCCAAGTAAAATTAAAATATGTAATAATAGTAGAAACATTACCTAAGATAATTTAAACATATTACCTAAGATCATTTAAACATATTTACAAGCATTTATAGTTTCAGGACTATGCTATGACTACAATGCTGTATAATTTCAATCACATTTTATAGAGGTAATTGGAGCACAAAGGAGATTCTTACATCTCATATTTTAGATGCAGAAATACTAAAATAGCGTAACAACTTTGTCCGATGGCACTGATATAGCTTCCACTGGGAAAATATTGGAGTAAAATTAGAGGATGTTCTTTTTCTTATGATGTAGTTCTTTCATGTACTCAAAAATAATAAAAACTGGGTGATCCTTATGGCTGTTTTATTGCTTCTGCTCTTTTACTGACTCATTTTATTGTGGTCATAATACAGACCCAGAGAGAAATCCTTAGGTAGCCATTGAAATCATTTTTAACTAACATAGGTTTTTCCTAGACCCTTTCAAAGGTTTTATTGGTTCAGATCAGTGTTAGATTTGTATTTCTTTTGGAATTTCAGATACTTACTTGTATCAAAATATCAATAGTGATATTATTTACCATAAAAGCAAATCTCTGTAGCTAAACTCTAAAAATAAAATCTTTTTATTTCCTCTTTTTTTTTTTTTTTTTAGTATTTTCTGTTATGGAGGTAAGGTTCGAGATGACTTGTTTTGCCACTCACATACCATTAAGAAAACTGTCACAAACCATGTTTTGTGACTTTCTCTCAGTGTCCCCTAAGAATGTATATGTGTAACAAAAAATAAAATGCATATCTGGAATTATTAATAATAGCACAGGTATTTATGCAAATTATTTTGCACCAGAGGAATTCATTATAAACCCACATTATGGCCAAATATGAAAATAAAATTCAAAATATTTCTTTCATATTGGAAAACATTTACATTATCAGTTATTGCTGGTTAATTTTTTTCTGTAAAAGTTACTCTGTTGATATTTTATTCTTGTTTTACAATGATTTTTTTAAAAATCATAATTTTTAAGAAAAAATTATTAGACAAGTTACTTGGGAAGATAGCATATGATTTTGTCTGTTTAAATTCTGTAAATATTTTAAATTGTTCTAAAAATAGCTGCTAACAAATGTTCTGAATTAAGCTAAATAAAATGCTTTTCTTATGCTTGCTTTGAATAAGTATTCAATATTTAATGAAGCTTTTTTATTCTTCTAAATATTGACATCTGTTGGTCATTACCAGTAATACTGTATGCTTCAAAGTTACAAAATGATAAATTAAAATATATCTGAGAGTTACTCTTTGTATTTTTCCTATATATTGGCAATTTAAATCTTTCAAAATCTACCTGGCATCTTTTAACCTTTGATGTCCTGTAGCAGGAACATCTATAAATTTCTGCTAATGATGGTTTTCTTTTACAGTTTTAAATATAATTATTATTTACATCACCACCACCATCATTTATGCTAAAGTTGCTTCCTTGTGTCAGAAATAGGACAGTAACTTTAGCACTTTCTATTATTGAATATGGGTATATTGGATCAATGTGATATGAATACCTTTTATGCTGTGGGAAGATATCAGATAGCACTATCTTCCAAATATTCTTGACTTGGCATATCTCTTTGTGTGTGTCTATATTATATCTATTTATATGTTGGGTACATGTATACATAATATATGTATATTTGTACCTAACCGAATAATAAAAATGTTGAGACATTAAATACAAAAATTCGACTGTGGCAGGGAGGGAAGCAGTGAACTATAAGTAACTATGAAAAAGAAATGAACGGGCCCGGAGAGATAGCACAGCGGTGTTTGCCTTGCAAGCAGCCCATCCAGGACCAGAGGTGGTTGGTTCGAATCCCGGTGTCCCAAATGGTCCCCCGTGCCTGCCAGGAGCTATTTCTGAGCAGACAGCCAGGAGTAACTCCTGAGCACCGCCGGGTGTGACCCAAAAACAAAAACAAAAACAAAAAAAAAAAAAAGAAAAAGAAATGAACAGTAAAGTTTACAGCAGAATAAAAATACTTTCTTACCTTCTGTTTCTAAAAGAAATAGTGACTTAAAGAAGCACATATGTACAAACCTTAAAAATGTTTCTATGAAAAGAATGAAAAGTGGAACTAGCATTGACATCCAAATGCCTAAAGTATCTTATGTAAGTAATTCAGTTATATATCAACAATATTGGTTAAATTCAATGTAGAGTGCCCTCTATTAGAAGCTGGTAGCTGTAGAAGTTGCAGTGACTCTCTCAAATCATTAAGAAACAAAGTCAACACAAGGAAACTCTATCTCATTACCATATGTTAACAGAAACCTATTTCAAGTGCTGTTTTAAATGTTATGAAAACATCAAAGAAAGCTCTAATTTTACTTTCTACTGAGTTCAGTTGTTAATGTTTTGAATGTCCTTGTTCTAGTAATGAAGCAGGGCCAGACTTCCAGATAAAGGTAGAGATTTATAGCTGCTGCATGGAAGACTCTTCTATAACTAACACACCCAGAAAATTAGCTAAGAAACTTAAGACCTCTATCAGTAAAGCAACTGGAAAGAAAATACATTCGCTGCTTCAAGAAGATCATGAACTATGCTTCTCCTCCACGTCTGCAGTTTCGTAAGTCTTCTCATGCAATATTGATTGTGATACAACATAATTAGAGATTATGACCTTTACACATATTATATGTGCAGTATATGTTTACATTTTCAAGGGGAAAAAACACTCTGAAGCAGAAACAAAACTTGATTGTCTGACATTTACCCAGCTGAGTTGTTCTTATTACCTTCTTTTGAAGGTAGGAAGTTGAGTGACTGATTTTAGTGATTTGAAATTCCACTCTCTACCAGGAAGATGAAATGCGTTTCTTGAAAAGTGCCTAAATGCATGTCAAAGTATTTGCCTACATATCAGCTGGCTAATTGGATTTCTATATCTATGTTATGCCCAAATTTTTAGCTTTAAGAAAGAATTCTGTTTGCAATAAAAATCACATTACCATTATTATGTGTAACAAAATGAAATGAAGCCCATAATATCATGCTGGTTCAACTGATTCAAATCTTCTCATTCTGAAAAAAGTCCGCTTGTGACTTGTTTAATCAAACTAGGATTTCGTGTTGCCTTTAAATCAGTCTTTGAAGGAAGTTATTTTTTTTATTTTACTCTTTAACATTTTCCCACCTACCTATTTCTTTGCTGTTATTTACTAGGTCTTATAAAATTTCCCATATTTTAAATTTGGTAGATTGCATCTTTGTGACCTTTTCCATCATTTTTTTTATCTCATGTATTTTATACATTAGATATAGGAGACTGACTATATATTTAGGTTCTCTTTTAGGGCAATAATATTTTTTCTTGATTATGTATATTTTCTACTACCTCTCACATGGAGATCATGTCTAATGTTTAATGCAATGCTTTAATGATGTTAAAGTTGGTCAGTAGGGTTCACTTTTTGCCAGTTTCCTATAGGTATTTTATTTCTATCTGTTTTATGACTAAAGCAGACTCTACTGAACTTCCATTATTCCATTAGGTGTTGTAATTCGGATGGCTTTCCAAACTTGTCATACATTTTCTGAACCTATAATTCTCTCAGAAAATTATTTTTCTTCAAGAATTCTATAAATGCAAAAACTGATGGAGAAAAGGGAATGAAAATAATGTGTTTTGTTTTGTTTTTATTCAGCAATTTGAAAATAAGTTGAGACCTTAAGCAACCATCAAAATAATCCATGTTTTGTTGTATCTGAACTCCTGAAATTTTTTATATATTTGGATGTCAAGCCATTATCATTTTTATTCATTTTTGCCAATGAACATATTTCAGTTGATACCTATAATCTTATGACAACTCCTCTCAATAGCTTTCTTTGCTTTCTGACACAAAAAGATATCCCAGGGCCAAAATGAGAGTACAATGGGTAGGGCACTTGCCTTGCACATGGCCAACCAGGTTCAATTCTTGCACCTCATATAGTCCCCTGAGCCTGCCAGAAATAACCCCTGAGTACAGAGCCAGAAGTAACACCTAAGTTGAGTCCCCTAGTCTCCACATTCTCCGCCCCCCCCAAATATTTCATGTTTGTATTGTAATTTTTTTACCTAGATTTTGAATCACCATTTCCTCAAGGAACTCTAGTTTATTTTAGAAGCTTTCTTTAAATGTTGGTTTTAATATCTCACAAATAGTTTGATATTTGTTTCTTGTGAAAATGGTTAAGTTGCATATCTGGAATTTCTTCACATACATAGAAGAACTTGCTCCTAAACATATTGTTCATTTTTATTGTAGTTACAGAAAGCGACGCTATTTTTAAGTGTGACTCCTAAATGTCTGCCACAAAAATATAATTTAATAACTTTCTATCAGACATAATACATGTAAAATATGCCTTGGGTCTGATTTCATGCTCCATAATTGAGGTCCATCCTGTCCATTTAAAAGTCAGGGCAAATGTCTTTCTCATTTAAACATTTTTCAGGAAAGACTCTGCTCAGTTAAGAATGTTGGAGTGCCTGTGACTCACCAATGAATTTGATCCTGGTGTAGTGGGTCCTTTGAAAACACTGCCAGGTGGCTTTTGAACCCTGGCATTCTGGACCTAACATTGCAACTGACAGACAGGGGGATATTTTTGACTCCACTCTGCTTAAAATTTAAACCACCTTAATTTTCTTCTAGGTATAGCGAGGTATATTCTGGAAGGTATATGCTTATTATAGAACTATTTCTTCCTTATCTTTTTATCTTCTTTTTTCGTTTGCTGTAGATGCTGAGAGCCTCAAAACTAGAGCCTCATATATCAAGGCATGTGCTCTCCACCCTTGAGATGTATTCCTGTTCCCTCCAAATCTTTATTTTGATAATTAAATGAGTAATTCCATTTTTGATGATTAAATGAGCAATACTCAGGACTTACTCCTGGCTCAGTGCACTATATGGCATGCCAGCAATTGAACCCAGGTTAGCCATACGCGAGGCAAGCACTCTGGCCCCTGCTTAAAAAATCTTCAACCAGCCAACTTTCTTATTTTACAATACTAGGACTCATAATATGTCTTATCTAAGTACTCAGTACCTTTGAAAAGCTATATTATTTTTCAAGGTCCTCCTATGAAAGTTAAAGATGCTTAGGCACAGTTTGGGGGTGGGTTAGCCCAATCTTGTGGGTTTTAGAGCTACCCTCAGTTGCAGAGCTGGGGATTGCTCCTAGCAGATAATCCTTGTAGAATTTATGCAGTGGGAGTGAAGCAAGTTTGGACATATGCACAAGTGCCTTGCTCCCTCTACTATCTATCAGATATCAACAGAATTTTTTTTTGTTGTTTTGTTTGGATTTGGGGCCACACCTAGCTATGATCAGGGCTTACTCCTGGGGTCACTCAGAGATCACGGAGCTCAGGGAACTCCCAGTAGTCTTGGGAAATCATATTGATTGTTGAGATTGAGCCCAGGCAAAACAAGCGCCCTGCCCACTGTTCTATCTCTCTGGCCCCCCAAAATCTAACTGGCAATAATTAACTATAAACACCCCTATATTCATATCAGTTCCAACTGTTTTAATTTTATTTATTTTTGTGCCATATCTGGCTGCAATCAGGGGTTACTGCCGGCTCTGTGCTCAGACTGGCCAGCTCGAGGGATTATATGGGATGCAGGGAATCGAACCCAGGTTGGCCATGTGCAAGGCAAACCCCTTACCTGAATTTCTATAGCCCCTCCAATGCAGTTTTTTTAAAGAAGACTCCTTAAAGAAATATTCACAATTTCATATACCTTTAAACTTGTAAAAACGAAAGTGGACAGTGCAAATGGTTTCAATTTCATGTTTATGGTAGTGGATACTTTTTTTTTTTACTGTATAATTTGTTACTTGTATGTCCCGCTGCAGATTAATTTACTATCTGGTTTTTGCTTTTTCCCTGGTAAAATGAAATGATAATGTATTCCATGAGGTCATTATGACATTTAGAAAGATAATTTATTAACTTAGCATACAGTAAGCCTTAATAAATTATTGCTTTCATTTTTAAGATTATGAGATGAATATTTTTCTGAACATTCTTAAACATCCTGGAGCATTGAAAATTAAAAAACCTGAGACCAGAGCAATGGCACAAGTGGTAGGGTGTCTGCCTTGTATACGCTAACCTAGAATGAATCCTGGCATCCCCAATGGTCCCCCAAGCCTGGAGCGATTTCTGAAGGCAAAGCCAGGAGTAACCCCTGAGCATCACCGGATGTGGCCCAGAAAAGAAAATTAAAATCTTGACATATGGGGGGGGCTGGTAAAAAAAAAATCCTGACATATGTTTATAAAATAGCTATTTTTAAGTTTAGAATCATTGTTTATAACTTCATAGGAAAAAAAATAATCTAAATCTGCATTTCTCAGCTGGGCACCCCCCCCCAGGATACTCTAAAGAGGGTCATAGGTGAAAAATAATGTAAATGGCAGAGAAGGACACAGATTGGGGGGGGCAGTCAAAAAGACAGAAGGAAGCAAGCTCAGAAGGTAGCCATTGTCAGATAAAGGTTAAAAAGCACTGATTTAAATTATGCAAAAAAAAATAGACTTAACTTATATTCCTCTTCAAGGCCTGGGGAATATTTTGAGTCTACATTATTGTTTTAAAGTTCTTTTTAATAAACACTAACATACATGAAGCCTTCATTCTCTGATTTAGAGAAGCCAGCCCTGGTTTATACTTGAATCTAAATATTCATCTTCTTGGTGAATAATTCTCATCCGATTTGCATGCCATTTGCTGACTCATGCAATTCTAGTGGTCAAAAGATAGGACAAAGCCTTTCACAACATTCTGCCAAACTTCTAATATCAGCTTCTGTAGATCTTCTGAAGTGAATCCAGAATATACTAGATTAAACTCAGAGTTCAGGAACATTCTTTGCTTAATTGCTTCAGCACCTTGATAGGCACTAGAGAATAACATTCAAAAGGATTATAATGCATAAGAGAATATGTTTTTTTTAAATAGTGATTAAGTTCATTGAAATGATTCCTAATGCAGCTTTCAGCTTTTAATAAAAATTGGCATGAAAGATCAAATTGGGGCAGTATATGTCATCTCTAATAATATGGCATATCTACAAATATAGCAGTTCTTCTGACAAAGGAGTACTTTTTTTTTCCCCTTCAAATAATTTTATTCTTTTTTTCATAGCAGTTTTGGATATCCCTCAACAAAATTTTCTAACAGTTGGCCTATTGGATTTTTAAAAATGTAGCTGATTAAACTTTTGGGAACTCAGTCTGAAGGTTGACTGCAAGGAATGAGTGCAATGTTTTAGTAAGAAAATGTTATCCTGACAAGAATGCTTTAAAAGTGAGATCATTGTTGGTTTTGGAAGCACAGTCATTATAATTAGTCATGGTTTAAAAATGAAGTGACTTGAAATATCATAAAGTATTGTTTGATCTGAAAGAAGACAGTGAACATTTTTGGTAATTTTTAGAAGGCTCCCTGATGTGATTCATGTATCCATTTTATATGTGGAATTTAACTTACTGAAATTCCTTTAGTTTTCCTAGTGCCTCTAATTGAATTAACTGTTATGCTCTTTGAAAATGATTTGGTACATTATTCTTCATTGTATAAATAACAGGCTTCATTGTAAACAATTGCCTTAAAAACTGGTAATGTTGAAAATTCTTTATATAACAAAATGTATTAATTAAAAAATAATAATCTATTAAGGGACCAAGGATGTAGTTCAATGGTAGCATTCTTGCCTTGGGTTTAATCCCTTCCACTAACTAGCTTTTCTTGTCCTCCCACCCTCTGCCCCAGACACCACAACTAGGTGTGACTGACCTCCTTTATGGTAGATTTTTAAATGGCAAAAACAAACTTAATATATTTCAAATTAGATTGAAGTTACAAAAACATATATCCTAATACTTGTCTACAATAAATGGATTATTTCTTGTTTAAGAAGCATAAATATTAAACATCAAAATAAAATCAAAATAAAATAGTTTGGGTAGTGTTAAAAATAATGCAGTATTGAAACATGTCAAGAATGAATTAGCTATTGAATGTAATTTATTCATTTAGTCATCTTACACATGATTCAGCAACTGTACCATGTGGTGCATAAAATTTAAAGATTAATTAGTTATGTTTCCTGCACTGAAGCTTCTTGTACTAGAAAAAAAAGCAGTTACTATGTATCTGTTCTAACCAAAAATAATCTCAAAAAATTTCTAATAACCTAAGTCTTGTTAATAAAATATACTACAACATACCATAATGAGCTTCTAATTTTAGTTTATGATTTCTTAGCTACAGGCAAGTCTGTTACATTATCTAAACTTCAGTTTCTCTTTTGCAAAACATTGATCAAAGTACTTACTTGATTACCTCCAATGATTTTTTGTCACCTTTGAAAAGATATTGTGGGGCAATTCATGATCCCCAGATAAAGCCTGAAGTCCCTCTGTGTACCCCCTGGGTGGTCTCATCCTTGGGTCCTGGCATTGAATTGTGAGCTAAATTGGTTGAAAATTGTCTGTGGAGCCTCAGTGCCTCCTGAGCACCATTTTGGGAGCACTCCACAAAAGCATGTAAGAACAAACAGAGAAAGATAAGATAAAAATATAGTTCTTGTCAAAGTGTGTTCAACCATACATTTGTAGTTGTAATAGTATATGCTTTGCAAGTCTTTAAATTTTAAGGGGGGGGGGGAGTGTTCTTTCTTCCTATCATTTTACCATAGTTCATTTAAAAAGTAATATGAACTTGAGAAACATAATCTAGAAGGGGATAAAAGGCTCATGGTTCAGCCACTTTATATTTTGATTTTTGGAGCACCCCCCCAAGTGATAGTGCTTACTCCTGACTCTGGACTCAGGCAGGGACCATGCCTGGCAGTGTTCGCATAATCATGTAAGATGCTAGAGACTGAATCCAGGTTGTCTGCATCCAAGACATGTCCCCTTACCCGCTCTCCTATTGTTCTAGCACTATTCAACCACTTTTAAATGAAACACTATAATTTTGCTCAGGTCATTTTTCTTCTAAGATCTTAAATATCCCCCAGCTTTGGAGAATATTTAGTTATTCATAATTAATTGCACATTCAACTTTTTCTCAATGTCTTCAAAAACTCATTCTAATGACTATATTTTTGATCCACTGGTTCTGTTATAAATATTGAGCTATATATAGAGGAGGTTATTTATAAGTTTTTTCAAAGTGGAAATAAAAGCAAATGTCTGATTTTTATTTACTTTAAGAGAGTTGAAGAAAAGGTATCTTTTATTTATATTTAATCTTTTGTTAAAAATAAAAAAGAATATATTTTATATCATATATTAATATGGGCATAAATATATGTGCAAAATATATAACATTAAATATTAATTTTATCATTGTGTGTTATATATAATAATAAATATTTTAAGGGTCTAAGAAAAAATTGTAAACACTTTTTGGCCATCACATAATTTTAGCTTTTTTTGACACACAAGTTAGTTGCTTTTAAATATGCCAGCTCTCCGGTGAGTCAAGTTCAAGTGCATAAACTGCTTCCTGTGTACACTAATAGCAGCGTTTTATATCCCACTCTGTACTGAAATGATGCTATTCCTGTGGTGAAGACTACTGAAATGTTTTTAGTAGTCAGTAAGAAGAAATGATAATGTCACTCTCCAAAATTTAAAAAAAAAAAAAAAACCTTTCCTTGTTCTCTTTTTCTCCCTTCTCCCTATTTCTCAGCACTTCAAATAAAAATTTCTGACGGGGGCCAGAGAGATAGCATGGAGGTAAGGCATTTGCCTTGCATGCAGAAGGACAGTGGTTTGAATCCCGGCATGCCATATAGTCCCCCAAGTCTGCCAGGAGCGATTTCTGAGCGTAGAGCCAGGAGGAACCCCTGAACACTACCGGTGTGACACCCCCCCCAAAAAAAAATTCTGATGGACTTAAAATACTTGTAAGGGGTTGGAAAGAAATTATTAATTGGATAGGGACAAATTGTCTTGAATGTAGCCAACCCTGATTCCATCTCAGAAATCATATTTGGTCCCCCAAAACTTACCAGGAATGATCCCTGAGTGCAGAGCAGCAAGTATCGTGAGCCCTGAGCACTGTAAGGCATAACCGCCCCCCAAAAAAGACATGTAAATTATCTATTAACATGTATTGTGGTCTAAATTAGTTTTTGACCACTTTGCCCAGTTAACTTGTTATTTATACATTTCTACCATTCATTATCACATTTGTACCCCAGATCTTTTCATTAATAATAATCGCATGTGCCCTAAAGTCTTTTGTTAGGTATCCCACTCTACCCCATCACTCACTTGTAAGCTTACTCCCTTCAGTATTTGGCTCTCTTTCTACTAGGCTGTAATATTTACAATACAATTATTCTTTTAGTATTTCTTTTTTACCTTTGAATGTTAAAAGCAAAGGAAGTGGCAGTCATATGCCATTACTCAAGGAGTTCATATATGAATGCCAGAGGGTGAGCACAGTGGATTTACCCCAAATGAGACCCCAGCCCCTAAGTAGTGGTCCCTAAGCACAGAGCCATAAGTAAACTCTGAAGCACTCCTGGATGTGTCCCCCCAAAACCAGAAACAGACACAAAAATAAACTTATGTGTATTACATGATTGTTATATAATTATGCATATTTTACTTTGTGATAGAGATGTTATTGAAGTTTTAGTTAAGGGATAAAGATTTATGAAACAACACCTGGCACAATAAATAAAGATTCTCATCAGACATCTGTCTTCTATAAACTTTGTCACTGTATATATTTTTTTCCATAAGATACTTTTTGATAGCTTGGATGTTGAGGTTTCACTATGTGGAAAAAATTTTTTTTAGGTTCTAAAATTAGTATTACTAACACTGGAAAGAAAATTACTATTGAACATAAATTCACATAATCTCCATGAAATGCAGAGATATAAAATTTGTCAGGGGCTGGAGCAATAGCACAGCGGGCAGGGCATTTGCTTTGCAAATGGCTGACCCGGGTTCAATCCCCAGCTTCCCATATGGTCCCCGAGCCTGCCAGGATTGTGTTCTGAGTGCCTCTGGGTATGGCCCACAGAAAGAAAACAAAACAAAATTGTCATAAAAATATTCTAGGGCTTGGGAAGATAGCTCATAGGGCTTCATGAAGCTCCGGTTTAGTACCACAAATTCAATCCCTGCAGTCTAAACCTCTAAACATCAGCCAGATTATTAATAATTGCAGTACTATTAATTGCAGCCAGATCTAAGCATCAGTGTGCTGTTGGTCAAACATTCAACCATCGAGCCTCTATTGCCAGGTCAAGTAATGGAGCATAGGGAGTAATGCTCTAAGTACAACTAAGTACAACTATGGATGCCAAAAAATAAAGCTTTTAGATAAAATGATAACAGGTTATTTTAACTCTAGAAGCATGAATGGCACTATAATAAAAAAAAATGGACTTAGGTGCCATGAAAATATCACCCAGCCCAGTGTGATCCTGTTAACTCTTGACTGAAACCTGAGCACCACTTGTGAGCATCTTCTCAAAGAATGAAATTAGGAATAAAAGCCCTCTGTTTCCAGACTGTAGATAAAAATCTCCAAATCTTTGAAGGTGTGAAAGCATCGTTCTTACATCTAGAAAATAAGGATAAATCAGATATTAATATTGCCATTACTTATTAACTTTCAATAACTTCCTTTATATTCAGACTTACCGTTTTTTCCGGCGTATAAGATGACCCCCTAATTTGCAGTTAAAACATAGGTTTAGGCCTATAGTGGCTGTATCAGACAGAACGTTCCTGTGCTGCAACTGTATGTACCACAGTGAGCCAATCACAACAAGCAAAGATTCAAAGATTATACTGTCATAGACGTCCTCTCTGACTCTGGCCCATCTGAGCAGGCTTTTGACAGTGTAGATTTGGGTCCAGAAAATTGTCTAATTTGCATGCATCAAAAGCCTGCTTGGATTGGCTGAGTAGAGGAGGCGGTCCGAGCAGCCTGGCAGTGATTGGTGCAGGATCGAGTTGGAAAATTCGTTTTGTGGCAATATTCAGACAATTTTCGTTTAGCGGCATATTGAAACATTTTTTGGGATATACTCGGCGTATAAGACGACCCCTGATTTTCAGTTGACTTTTTTGTTTTAAAAGTCGTCTTATATGCCGGAAAATACGGTAAATCCACCCTCTAGCAAGATTCTTGAAGTCTTCGGTGTACTCCATGCTCCCAACCCTGTGTTATACGATGCTTCTTGTAGACGATTAATCTTCAACCTCAGTGACCTTTCAATCGTTCTTCTCTAGACTTGGATCTTTCCTGCATTATTTGCTTACCCAGTTTTGATTCTGACTCTCTAATCATCTTCTAAGCAGAGTTGGTTTTTTTTTAAGAGTTCTTTCTTACCATAGGGTTTCCATTTATTTTATCCTTTATTTCTTTCATAATAAGTACTCCATTTGGATTATAAACATGTTTGTGATCATCTTTGAGTAAGTTTCTATTTGTTTTCCCTTTTTATTATTTTATTGAGACCATTGTGAATTACAAGTCCTTCATAGTTGTATTTCAGGCATACAGTGACAGTGAATTAAGGCACTCCGACCACCAGTGTTGACCTCCCACCACCGAAGTTCCCAGCATGCATTCCAAACATGAAATCAAATAACTTGTTTTTGTTTTGGGGCCACACCTGGTGGCGCTCAGGTTTACCCCTGGCTCTACGCTAAAAAAGTTACTCCTGGCAGGCTCTGGGGACAATATAGGATGCCAGAGATTGAACCCAGGTTGGCTGCTTGCAAGGCAAATGCCTACCTGCTGTGCTAAATCTCCGGCCCCATAAATTTTTATTATTATTTTGCTTTTCTCCTCTCCTACATTGGAATGTAATTTTTAGTCTCATTTACAATTAAAATGCTCAACACTTATTGAAATGGTTGGCACATATAAGGTGTTCATTTGATATTTTGAATGAAGTCCTTGAGAAAAACATATGAATTAAGTCAAATAATTGGCAGGTTTAAGATCCAAAATTCAAAGTTTTTCCACTCTAGTGAAGTCCATGTTCTCTCTGGAACATGTATTTCTCTCTTTCGCTCCCCTCATACTCTCTAAGTAAATTTCTTTCAATGAAGAAATTATTTCAATAAATACTTAAATCATTTCAATTTATGTATCATCAATTAATTAATTTCAATAAATTACTTTATTCCAGTAAAGTAAATTTCTTTCACTAAAGAAATTCTGCACTTTAAAAATGATAAAAGAAAAATATTGGGACCAGGGAGATAGCACAGCGGTGGGGCATTTGTCAGAAATTGGTAGACACGTAAATGAACTAACAATTTGTGTGGACTATAATTTGTATGACACTAATTATGGTCTTTTCCATTTTTCATAGTGATAGAATAGACAAGACAAGATTTAGCACCTAACTAACCATTTTCAAGTGTGTAGTTCAATGGCATTAAGTACACTCACAATGTTGTGTAACCATCACACTCTCCATCTCCAGAACTTTTACATCTTCCTAAATCAAAAACATTAAACACTGGCTGCCACTTTCCCCTCTTTTGGCTGTTACTTTCAAGGTCTGTGAATTTGGCTTACTCAGCCTTCTCATCGAAATATAGTCATGTAAAAAATTAAAAATAAATATAGACATATATTTGTCATTTTGCAACGTATTTTATTTTACATAACAATTCCTCCAAGTGTGCTGTGTATTGAAGCAAGCGTAAGATTTTTTCATTTTTAAAGCTAAATAATATTTTTCTATCCACATGTGCATGTACATATGTACATAGCGTTTTGTGTATATTTTCTTTCCTGAATGGACACTTGGATATCTTCCACTTTCTTACTCTTGTGAATGATGGTACTATTCAAATGATGTACAAGTATCTATTTAAGACCCTGCTTTCACTTCTTTTTCTTTTAGACCAAGAGGTAAAAATGTTAAATCATGGATAATTTTCTTTTTAAGGATTTGACAAATTACCATACTGTTTTCCATAGCAGTTATATCATATCAACAGTACATGAGGGTTCTGATTTGTCCACATTTTGACCAATACTTATTAATTGGTTTTTCCTTTAAAAAAAATCATGAAATGGTTTTTGTTTTTATTAGAAATAAAGAGGTTCCTCAAGTGGTTTTGATTTGCATTACTCTAATGATGAGTCATTTTGAATAGATTTTCATGTTTATCATTTCTGTATAAATATATGTATATTTTGGCAAATGTTCTATAGAAGTCTTTTGTCTGTAGTTTTAAATATGGTAGCTTAATTTTTTGTTGCAGAGTATCTAAATATTTTATGTACAAGTAAACATACTCACAGTCTTAAAATGTCTCTTCTTCTAGTGGGACAAAGTATAATTTGCTAGCTTTTACTACCCTGACCTTGGAAAATGCTGAGGCTAGTTTCAAGACCCATAATCTGTCTATTAATGGAAATGGTAAGTACATCCTATGTTTTTCTTATTACATATATCATCCTATATGTGACGATAATAGTAGCTTCTAGTTTTAATATGTTCCACTCAAGTGGGTATTGGCTTAAATATTGTAGTTATGAGTGATTCTGTGGGTTCTTTCAAGTCTATCCATCTCTATTCCATAAAAAGAAGAAAATTTGTTTACCTCTCCCTGTTCTTTTTTGTCAGAGATTTGTTAGTGAGGCTAGTTTTATGAGAGCGCAGCGATTGTGTATATTCTGTATCCTTGTGTTTGGCTTGGAAGTGGTGACTGTAACACTCTTAGAGTGATGACTTCAGGCCTGTCTTTTTTCACATGTGTTCTCAGATGTTCTGGGGATCACTTGGTCAACTGAGTCAAATGGTCAGTGCAAGGGTCTCATCACTGATGTTTGGGGGGCCTCCAAGGCAACCCCTGTCTATGATGGATGCCTCCAACATTATACCAGAACATGCTTAAGAGGCTGTGAGGTACCCAGGATTGAATTTGGGTGGGTGCATGCATAACCATTGTGCTATCTTCTGGCCCCTTACATGTCTTACTAACTTTAAAATTGAGAAAAACAGGGCCAGAGAGATAGCATGGAGATAAAGCATTTGCCTTTCATGTAGAAGAATGCTGGTTCTAACCCCAGCATCCCATATAGTCCCCTGTGCCTGCCAGGGGTGATTTCTGAGCATAGAGCCAGGAGTAACCCCTGAGCGCTGCCGGGTGTGACCCAAAAACTCAAAAAAAATTTTTTTGAGTAAGACGAGTTTTCTGTTTCTAGGAAGTGACAAATATAAGAAAAGATGTGCCTGGATTATATTAGCTCCTTACATTTCTCTTTTGATGATATTAATACTTGTAGTTTATCCAAAATTAATATATAGGAGGGGCCAGAGCAGTGGTGCAAGTGGTAGGGCATTTGCCTTGAGTATGCTAAATCAGGACAGACCATGGTTAGATCCCCCAGCATCGCATATGGTCCCCCAAGCCAGGAACAATTTCTGAGCACAGAGCCAGGAGCTACCCTTTAGTGTCACTGGTTATGGCCCATAAAAATAAATAAATAAATAAATAAATAAATAAATAAATAAATAAATAAATAAGAAACTGAAGGAAGCAGAGGATGGTAGTAGGGATTGGTGTTCATTTTTCCTCCCCATCTTTTCAACACTTTCTTGACTTTCTGACCAGTAGCATTTTCAAGAAGATTTAGGATGAATGTTCTTCAAATTATTCTAGATATATTACAGAATTTAGAAGTTTGGCGTTTTTACATATTTTTGTATGTATTTAAGTATGTATCATACAACTTAAATCTACATGTTGAAGTTTTGAGTCTATGTTGTTTATACCAACTGATTTTTTTACTCATGATATCTTAATTCATGCTCATTTGCTTTTATGTATTTGCCATTGTAATTGAAATATTAAATGGTAGAAATAAAATTAAGGGCCTGAGAGTGCCAAAGGTAGAGCTCTTGCTTTGCACACAGCCAACCCAGTTTAATTTCTGGCATCCCATATGGTCCCAGATTGCAGAGTCAGGCATCTCAGTTAGTCCCTGAATGCACTCAGAGTAAGATTCTTGAGCGCAGAGCCAGGAATAACCCCCAAGCATTGCTCAGTGTGGCCCAGAAACAAAAAGGTAAAATTAGATCAAGGGTTTCAAAGTGAACCAGAATACACACACACACACACACACACACACACACACACACACACACACACACACACAAATATAGCCATAGAAGGAGAAATATATTGCATTAATCCACTTAAATTATGCATCTGAAATATCCAAACTCAGAGGCAGATAGAATGACAGTTACCAGTGGCTAGATGGAAATTGGGGAGAATTGTTCTCAGCAAGTGTAAAGTTTCAGTTATGCAAAATAGAATAAGATTTGGAGAACAGCTGTGCCATGTGGTACATACCCTTTGAAATAGTATGTTTAGGAAAAAGGGGGATCCAGAGAGAGGGGAGAGGGGAGAAAGAGAGCGTGTTCATTGGGCAAATGTCTTGCATACAGCAAACCTTGTTTCAATTCCTGGCTACATGGTCCCCAGAGCCTCTGGTTACCAATTTTGGAGTGTTTACTCGGTGGCCCCTAAATTCTGATAACTGGTCTAAGTCTTCTTCAACATGACAGAGTAGCACCGCAACTCTTGACCTTCTGAGTACTGCTTGGAGACACCCACCACCACCTCCCCCCCGAAAAAAAATATATATATACACAGACATATATATATATACACACAGACATATATATATATATATGTATATGTATATATATATATAAACATTTCCAAACTGCTTTTATTTTTGCCCTCTAAGACATCAGAGTTTGTTGAAGCATCACAATGAAGTGATTAATAGTCTGACTAGCATTATCAGCCTTGAATTCATAGTCTGGTTCTACCACTAACGAGCTCTTCAAGTTCCTTATTTTATTATCTTTTACATTTTACAGATGAGTAAAGTATAGCTTAGAGAAACTAACATGCTAGATCATGTAGTTAGTGAGTGGTTGAGCCAGACTTAAAATACTTCGGGACAGGCTGCGCAGTTTCTGCCATAATTTCTGGTCAGGCATGATTACTAGTTGAGGGCTCAAAGATTCAAAATGATACACATACACACACACACACACACACACACACACACACACACACACACACACACACACACACACAATATGTGACTCCAGGAATCCTCAAAGCAATTCCATCCTGTCAATAAAATCATTGAAGAGTTGTAGAAAGGATTACATCAGTTTTTAGCAGTGATCCCTCAATTGTGTTGATCATCCTGAATGATGTTTTGGGGTGCATATGGGTCGGAGTTGCACCCACAGGTGTGGTCTTTGAGCACAAAGCCAGGTGTGGCCCCTGAGCACTGTGGTGTGTTTCTCACCAAAAATGTTACTGGATTCTCCTTTGACAGAATGTTCCTGAACAAATGGGGATTGTCCTTTCTTAGAAAGGGCTTAATCAGACTAAGGTATTGAAAACTGGGAAAAGACCTATTTTTAAAATGATAGAAGACATAGCCTATTGACATTGCAATTTGTAGATTCAATAGAAAAGAAACATTACAAACTAACTCCTGAATTTTTATGTAGTATTTTTCTCAATGTGTGTAAATCACAATTTTATCAATCAATTATGTTTTGAAAAAATAAAATTGATAATCAAAAGGAACAAAATACAAAATCTTATACAGAAAATTTTCTTATCCTGTCTCTATAAGTTTATATGTTAATATGATGGATTATCCTAATAAAGTTATGTATAAAATAAAAAAATAAAAGATTTTGAAATTTATAATTCAATTTTTATTATTCCTACTAGTGGAAATAAGACACCAAAAATCACTTTAAGATTTTTATTTGCCATCAAGATATCCTTATTATTTTAAATGAAACAATGAACCACATTGTAAAGATTGACTCATATCAAGTGAAGATGTTATCCAGAGTCTTTCTCTTGCCCATGTTTTGTTTTTGTTCTTGCTGTCATATTAAAACTCCGTTTTATTTTCCATTTGAATCTACCAATGAATTAGATAAAATCTTGAAGTAAGGAGAAGTCAAACTCACTTTTACTTCCTCTTTCATTTCATCTCATTCTAATGCCTTCCTTTGTTAGAAAACATATCTATTCCAAAATGTATTTTCATTAGTTTTGTAGCACAACAAGTGAGCAGACAGCATGAGAGATGACAGGGTGTGGTTTAGGAGTGCAGCTGGTCTAAATATGAAATTCTGAGAACTGCCAGTTAGGTGTGAGATGCAATAATAGATGTCAGAGGCACAATATCTTATTTGATTTTCAGGGGGAGGGGGATCCTATTTAAGATCAGTAGTACTTTTTAAAATGAGAAATTGATATTCAGGTTGAGTGACTAGCCTACATGTTCTATTTCTTGTCCAGACAGGAAAAATAAAAGAACTCTAACTCTCAATTTTATTCCACATTGTTTCTGAGCCAAAAAAGAAACAGTCAGGTGGGGCCAGAGAGAATGTACAGGGTTAAGGCAAGTGATTTTCCAGAAGTAGATGAGGATTGATCCTTGGTACTCAAGGTTTCCCAAGCATCATCAGATATAGTAGTGTAGACCCCTGAGCACTACCAGGCTGAGCCAGGGAATACCCAGTGCCCCTTTGGGGTCTTAAGGAGCACCATCTCCTCAAATGCTTATACTGAACTTCTATCCCATTGGCCAAAAATTGACAGGAATTGCCCCCACAGTACTTCCTGAGCACTGGTCCTTTCCCCCAAAATAAAGAAACTTATGTTGGAAGGGGTGATTTGGAGGGGATATTGGATTCTGAGTATCAAGTATTAAAAGAGGACTATGAAAAGAAGAATTTTATATTCAAACATCCCTTTTCAAGAACTGTAATAAGGAAGGAATTATCTTGGGCTGCCATGAAATCTAAACTTAAGTTATCAGAGAAGCATAATGTTATTATATGTCGTATGTTTTGGTTCCAGATCTGTTATTGACTGAACACACTTTATAGTCTGCTCTGAAAAACTAATCACCATTTATGATTTCGTTTCTTTAGGGAATGCCTCTTAACATAAAGACAGCTAGTTAATAGATATTAGGAAATAAACCATTCATAAATCAAGACCTGCTATATAGGGAAAATTGCTCTCGAACCTCATAAATCACAAATTGATTACAGATATGTTATTCAGATATATGCTGTTATGTAATTTTAATTTTATTTTCTGGTTATTTTTAAGAAAAACAGTTTTTTTTTGTTTTAATTTTGGAGGCATACCTATTGCTGTGTTTATGCACTTATTTCCAAAAGGTAACCGTTTTAGCAAGGTATTAGTGAAAAATATTTGAATAGTCCCAGACAGTTTATGTGTGAGTCTTTGTAGAATGTTGGGCAGGTAAGTTAGTAAAAACTGGTTTTTGTATGTTCTACTTTATGCTGATTATTTGAGTCAGTATTTTCCTTTTAAACTAATGTATTAAATTCCAAGTACATTGCAGCTATTTATTAATTTTTGTAAAAAAATTATTTTTCAGATTTACTAAAATTTTTTGGTCAATAATAGTAATGATCAGATGCTAGCCATTTTATAGGCCCTATCAACAAAAAATACTGTGAAACGTTTTGTTTGTTTGTTTTTGGGCCACACCTAGTGATGCTCAGGTTACTCCTGATTATGCACTCAGAAATCACTCCTGGTTTGGGGGACCATATGGGATGCTGGGGGATCTAACCAAGGTCTGTCCTAGGTTAGTGCATGCGAGACAGATGCCCTACTGCTTGTGCCACCACTCTGGCCCCTTTGCAAAACATTTTTAAAAATCAATTTATGTGATCTAGTGTGAACAAATACTCTATATTGAAGTTATACAAACTGAAATTATATAAACTGACACATAGAATGTTTTTTTATCTTGATGTGATATTTACCAACCTGCATATATATTATTAGTATATATATATATCATATATAATATATATTAAAAGAGTGTATTTTTAAAGTAACTTTTAGATATATAAACTTAAAAGCCATTCAAAAGTTGTACTTCAAG
Source organism: Suncus etruscus (assembly GCF_024139225.1). Lineage (NCBI taxonomy): Eukaryota > Metazoa > Chordata > Mammalia > Eulipotyphla > Soricidae > Suncus > Suncus etruscus. Next base: position 6,852,669 of record NC_064864.1, read on the forward strand.
ATTTTCCTTTCCCCAGAAGCATACGAAGATAACTTACTTTCATGATGCTCTGTTACTTCCAAATATGTTGTTAATTACTGGTCATAATTGTTCTGTAGAAGGTCCCTCAATTTTAATTTCTGAGATTCAGGATTGGGGCTGGAGAGATGCTTGTTTTGCATTCAGCCAAATCTGTTTCAATCTCCGTTATCACATATGTTCCAGTGAGCACTGTCGGGAATGATCCCTGAATGTCTCTGAATGAGGTTCCCAACAACAAAAAAACCTATTCAGATAACAACTTTGGAAGAAAAAGCACAGAAGTGATATTGTGTTCTTATTACAATCAATATTGTGGCATATAATTTTGATTTATCCCATGACTCATGATGCTCACTTTTATCACGTATTAAAGTGGTATCTACCTATCAGGTTTCTCTAAAGCTTACTTTTGTTTTCCCTTCTTTATAAAAATAGGGATAAACCTGCAGTGCTTAGGGGTTACTCCAGGCATTTTTGCTCAGAAACCACTCCATTGGGGCTCAGGGGACTATGTAAGGTGCTGGCATTGAACTTGGGTCAGTCGCTTGCAAGCAAACACCCTACCTGCTGTACCATCATTCTGTTCCCTGTGTTTCTTTTTTTGTGGTTAATTCATATTTTGTGGCTAGGAGGGACTATCTTGAAGCTAAGTGCATTTATTGGATTTTTTTAAATGATTTTATTTTTTTCCTTAAACTTGATTGATTGATTGATTGGTTTTAGACCACACCTAGCGGCGCTCAGAGGTCACTCCTGGCTCTGCACTCAGAAATCACCCCTGGCAGGCTGGGGAGACCATATGGGATGCCGGAAATCAAACCAGGTCCCTCCCGGGTTGGCCACAAACAAGGCAAATGCCCTACAGCAGTGCTATCTCTCCGGGCCGTTTTTATTAGATTTTTTTTATTTAGTCATTAACTTGTTTATATAAGTATGGTCTTATATTTTCTTGTTTTATTTAGTATACAGTAGTACTCTGAAATAATTTATTCAGCTAATCATCACTTTACTCATTTTAAAATATTTTTTAATTTTTAATTAAAATTATTGTATTAGTTATTTAATAACCAAATTTATTTTACTATTTCATTATATTATTTATAATAAAAGTATTGTTTTATTATAAAATGTTTAATTTAGTGTTTCATTATTTATTTAAGAATAAAATTATTATAAAATTTTTTAATTGAAATCTAAAAAACTGAAAAATCAGCAGGAAGTATAATTTGACATTAAAAAAATTAACTTGTGAGAATGACTTTTGTATTAAATGTATATATACCCTGAACTTTATCTACTAATTACTTTAAGATTAAGAGATTAAACTTACCATCTCTAGTTCATGTTAATGTCCTTCTATTTCTCAACTTTCCCTTGTCATGAAGTACAGTACTATAGTTGAGCAGAATTGACATCTGTTAACATATGAACACATGATCTTGTTTAAAGCAAATTTAAAAAATTTCTAATGACTTTGTTTCAAAAATAATAATATATTTGTAACCCGGTATTTCTTTCTCTCCTTCCAATAGAAGAGTCTTCATTTTGGCTTCCCTTATATGGCAATATGTGCTGTCGTTTAATCGCCCAGCCAGCTTGTATGGCTGAGGATGCATTTGCAGGATTTCTTAATCAGCAGGTTAGAGAACTTTAAATATCCTACAATTATAGCTTCAATTTAGCTCTCTTAATATTCTGGCAGTTGTTTGGCTTTCAGAGAAGTGTATTTTAAAAAGTCCTTCTTTAAAATGACAATTTTCTCAATATAGAATTAGATATAGTCGTGGGGGGCAGTGGGGGTGTCTAATGTAGTTTTGACTACTAAGGAGCTTTCTCTTTGGGTTCCTCTACATCATGAAAGGCCATAACAGGGTCATTAACAGGGAGACCCCATGTGGAAACCGAACCAACACCCCTCACATAAAGGCCCTTCTGGCAGACAGCTCTTGGCGCAGTTGAGGCCGATGGGCTTCCAGAGCTTGCCTCTGTGCCACCTACTTCTGATTTATTTATAACCCTCTTTATTTATATTCAGTAAATAATTAATTATGGGCTTCAATGAATCAATAGCTTTTTTCTAAAAGATTCCATTAAGGAGGAAAGAAAATTTGCATGCTTATAGGGCAGTCAACATTTTTCCGGTGTTCTGAGAACAGTCAGGGAAAATTATATTTTGAACCTCGAGTTATATTTATAATTTTCCTGAGTCACTAGATGAATTTCTGTGGCAATCTAAGCACTAATTTTTATAGAGTAGCTTCTCTAAGACTGCATTGATTTATGGTTTTGTGTGTATAAAAGTTAAGTGCTCATCAAAATCTCCATTTTGTTTAATTATTTTGAGCATTCCCAACTTTGCTTCCCTGATACTGACTTAGTCTTAGATCTGGGCCTTTTTATTTATTGTACTGTTTAAAAAAAAAAAAAGGCAAACTGATACTTAAAATATTTTAAGCATCTTGTTCAATTACTGTAAATAAATACTGATCTAAGGTTGTAAATAAATACTGATCTAATGTTGATAGTTTCTTCATCTTTTTTTTTTTTTTTCAGCAATTGGTAGAAGGTCTGATTACTTGGAGAAAATTGTATTGTGTTTTGAGAGGGGGAAAACTTGATTGTTTTTACACTCCAGAAGAAATTGAAGCTAAAGTAGATCCAACTTTGATAGTTTGCATTAACAAGGTAATTAAATAAAATGCCTTTGTGGGGACGCTTTTCATAACATTTGTACTTTTCTATAAAAATGTATATTTTTGCCATTCTAAATGAGATAGAATTACTAAAATTGGTTGATTAATAAAAATTATGAACTTTTATTTTTTTCCCATTATGAAGTTTACCTGATTAAGGAAATTTAGTGTATATTTCCAAAAAAAAACATAGTATTTGGAAGCCTATAAAAATAGACTGTAAAGCAGAGGTTAAAGACATCAACTGGATATTTAATTTTTTTAATGAATAGATTATGTAAACAAGCTGTTATGCTGCTTTTCCCACTTAATATTTGAATTACTCCATAGAATCTTTTGGGGGGATGGTGAGCCTTAAATCACACCCCAGGTGCTCAGGGCTTACTCTTGGTTCTGCGTTCAGGAGTCTCTCTTCGGTCATGCCCAGAACCTGGTCATGTGGTATAAGGGAATGAACTGATCTTCTGGGGCTATATGCAGTGCTAGCATCCTATTTGTTATACTGTCTCATCTGGAAGTGGCTAATTTGGAAAAAAAAAATGAGAGAATTAAAAAAATGAGAGCACTTTTAGAAGCATCTGTTTTCTGATTTCTTACAGGATTAATGAACAATTGAGCAGTGTCTGTATTGCATTTTAATATTGTACTTGGAGCAGAATTAAAACATGTGCTTTGCATGCAGCCAACCCTAGTTCAATCCCAGGCACCACATGTGGTCTTCCTGAGTGATCCCTGAGCACAGAACCTGGAATAAGCCCTGAATATCACCAGATGTAGCCCCCAAACAAACACAAAGTTGTACTATATCAAAAGTCCATCATATATATGTATATATATATATGGCTATAAATACACACACTCATATATGTACATGCATCAGTGGTTTTATAAAGAATACGTTAATATTAAAATTCACTTAAAAATTTGCAACAAAAATATTTAGAAAAACTTTTTTGTTTGTTTTGTTTTGTTTTTGGGTCACATCTGGAAGTGCTCAGGGGTTACTCCTGGTTCTGCACTCAGAACTCACTCATAGCAGGCCCAAAGGACCATATGGGATGCCAAGGATTGAACCTGGGTCCATCCTTGGTCATCCACATGCAAGGCAAACACCCTACCACTGTGCTATCACTCCAACCCTAGAAAAATGTTTTAATAAGGACTACTGAATATCTTTTTTTACATTTTGGTTTTGTTTGGTGGCTACACCCAGTGGTGCTCAGTGGTTACTCCTAGCTGTGCACTCAGGATTACTCCTGGTGATTCCTGGAGGACCATAAAGGATGGTGGGGCTCAAACCTGGGTTGGCCACATGAAAGGTAAGTGCTCGCTTAACTTGCTGTACTATCTCACCAGGAATATTTAACTTTTTATCTCAATTTCAAATTCATTTGTATTTGTGATCCAGGTCTGGTTTATTGGTAGATTTCCCTTCTCCTTTTTAATGCATGCCTGCTCTTAGTAAACTTTCCATTCACAAACACTGTTGTCTAAGAATTTTTAAACAAACCAAATATATTAGTTTATGAAATATATATGTAAATCTAGCACTGATGATAAATTATAAATAAAATACTTTTAAAACTTCTTTTGAAGTATTTGGTCAAAACCCACAGTTTAAGAGGGGCCAGAGAGATGGCAGTGGTAGGGCATTCACCTTGCATGTGATGGACCCCAGGATGAACCTGGGTTCAATTCCTGGCATCCCATGTTGAGCACAGAGCCAGGAGTAATCCCTGAGTACTGCCAGGTGTGGCCCCAAAACAAACAAACAAAAAAGATAGGCTATCTCAAGAGTATATAACATTAATTTAATGTATATAAATATATAGATATTTATTTCAAGGTATTATAGTATCATCAAGGTATCTGAAGTAGCTCCAAGGACTGTGATTTGCCCTTCAAGATAGAACAAGTAAATCAACCCATTGTGTAGACTTATTACTTCTTTTTCACATGTATAGGAACAGAAACCAATTAACTAAAAGTTGTCTGTGTATTATGCTACTTACATTTTCTATTTTTGAAGGGAAAAACAGGAACATTTATGGACTAGTTTTCTGTTCTCTCATACACGTTTTGGAAGGCAAAATTACACATCTTTCTATCCCATACTCGCCATGAATCAGTTCTTAAGAAAAGAAATTGTTCTGAAAAGAGGTTCTGAGCCTGAAGCCACAATCTATATTTCCGACAATTGCTTAGGCATGTGCTGAATATTTGCCATTTAAATTTAAAAGGAGCTCCATTTAATGGACCTCCTCTGTTACTGGAGTCAGAGAATTTGTATTTTCTTCTCCAGTTATAGGCGTCTAATTCCAGAAAAGTAGTCACAGATTTTTATATGGTCTGACTAAATTGACCTTTTCAATTGACTCATTTTTCCTGCTGGTAATCAGGGCTGGTGACCCAGGCACTGAGGGAATTTTGTAGTCATTCGACTTCATTGTTATGATGACTGAATTCAGCATACTTAGGAATTGCAAAGATGGTTTCACCATTGACCATTGAAAGTTCACAGGATAATAAGCTAATAATTACTTATAGGCCCCGCCTTAGATGTGAGTACACTGTGCTATATTTGATTCTCAGGACTGATGTCATAACAGCTTTTGCATTGTACTTATTTTTTGTCTACAGTCAGAAGAAAAAATTCAAGTTCCAGCATGAACTCAGAGGAAAAATCAGGGAGTTCAGTAGCATTCATTTGTTGTTCCCAATGAATGAAATGATGAGAAAGTTTTATTTTCTAGCTTTGCGGGTATTATTGCCATCTCAGTTTTTTCCTAGTAATTTCTTCCCTTTTTCCATAGGAACATTTCTTGGCTGTTCCAACTTCTCCCTCAGGTTACCTTTTATTCCTTCTATTAATCTGCATATTTTTCTATTGACAGTAAGTGTCACTACTTTGGATGACGTTGTTCATTTGATTACAGCACCATGATTTACAGTACTGTTTGGTAGAGCTTCATGCGTCCAACGTTTCCAACACTCTCCACCACATGTAAACTTCCCTCCATTGATATTTTTCTATCCCCTCTGGCCCACCCCCAGCTTACCTTAGTTAGCTCCTTAGTTAGCTCGGGTTCTATTGCCTGGATCATTCATTATTTCTCTACTATTTTTCTTTATACCCTTCCTATGAGAAAGAGTATCCTTTTCCTTCTCACAGACACCTGATCTCAGGCAAAAATCTAATTTTTGGACCAGAGTGTTAGTATAGCAAGTAGGGAACTTGCCTTACACTCTACAGGCATGGTTCAATTTCCCGGGTTCCAATTTGCCCAAGTTTGAGCCCAGAACCCCAAATGGCTTTCTGAGCCTTCCAGGAGTCTGAATATAAAACCAGGAGTAAACTGGCTTTGGGGCCACCATTGAATATGGCCCCCAAACAAAAAGTAATAAATTAATTAAAATAAATTAGTTACTTTTGAAAATGTGAAAAATACTTCTTTATTTTTCTCAGATTATAAAATTAGTTTAATTTACAAAAAATGTTTGAAAGACTTTTCAAAGAATGACAATTTGTATAGCAAGTACAGAATAGTTAACATATATTTTCTTTTATTTTTCTGGCCTACCGATGGTAAACAAAATTTTTATTTAATTTCTAATCAAAGTTTTGCTGATATAGTGCACATGACATACAATTATTATTTTAGTTTTTGAGCCACACCCAGTAGTTCTCAGAGCTAACTCCTGCTTTTGTACTTAATTATCAGTCCTGGTGGGGATTGGGAGAATCATATGAGATGCTAGGGATCAAACTCAGCTCAACTGAATGTAAAACAAGTGCCCTATCTACTGTACTATCACTGCATACTACAATCCAAGATTAAATGTATGACTTGATAACCTTGATTGTAAGAAACAATCATCTTACCTTATTATTTGCTAAGAGTTTGTAGTTTGGCATTGACGCTTCTTGCTTAACTACATAAATATACATTTTCTGCGCTGGCACTTTATTTTAATTATTGCGCTGACCTTCCTTATATGAACTGGCATTCTTCTGTTTCAAACAAGGGACTTTTTAAATCAATTGGGAACCCATTACAACCCTTTCTGGGAAGAAAAAGGAGCACAATATTTAATCTTTTAATGATCAATGTCCATAAGGAGTTGGTTTATATTTTAACATTGTATTGATACAGCGATAAGTATTAGAGTGCTATTTCCTCTCCAGCATTGGCAGTAGGTGCCATTTCTATCACCTAGCCATTAGTTATAAATTCAGCAATTTTTATTCAGTGTTTTTTAATTACTTGGTTTTTAAGTGTAAGCTTTGTTTCATTTGTGCTGTTAGACAGTAAGAGACATATTACTATGTCTTAGATAATAAAATGATGTTGGTAAGCGCCAATTTGATCCTTTCTAATATGTAGAACACAGATAAGTACCAAGTCGTACTTTTAAGCATAACATCTTTGTTTCAGTTTATAAAATATTTCCAATGCTGGATCTCCAAAGATAGTTTTATGCTTAATCATGTCAACTATTAAATAAAAATCAGAGTTTCTTTCTCCTCTCACAATTTAGAAAATCATGATTTGTCTAATGCTGTTTTGCAAATTATGTGAAAACATAAGTTTCATGGTTTCTAAAGCATATAAATAATAGTTCTGTTATTTTGATCACAGGAGCTGCTCCTTAACTATAACTCTTGTCCCTCTAATGGTGTTTCCTGTACGGCTAAGTCAGTTCATTAATTTTCATAGGGAGCCATCTGTGGAAATCGTCACATTAAAGAAAGAAAAGCCTAAAAGCTATTCCCCTCCCCTTTTCAATCCAAATTTGAAAGGATGATTTACTTCAAAGTGATTGCTTCAACTTCAAAAACTTCCTTATGAATGTTGTTGAGCAAGACATTCTCAAATAAAGGCTACTTAACTGGAGCCACTGAATCTCCTATACATTCTATAAAGCATTTATTAGCCAAAGTTTTATCCAATGCCAATGAGGTAGGGAGTAGAATGGGAAAGAATTGTGGGTCTTCGAGATCAATAGAATTTGCTTGATTTAAATACTATGCCTCACTTCATTTTAATGAATAATAAAATCCGTACAAACAAGTCAATAACACCACTTGGTGTGTTAGACCTTTGTTAGATTGTCCTGAAATTGCTTTTAACTATTATACTTTTCATGAGCTCTTGCTAGCAATGTTATGACTCATGGAATTTTCTTCTGATTTAGTCCTCATACTATCCGAATCCTCTGAGCTATTTAACTTGTCCTTTTAAAATATATTAGAAATGACTTTTAAACTGCATTTCCTTTACGGATTTATGTTTCTGATTTTATTAACATGAATTGGAAATGACATCACAGTAATACAAATAATACCTAGTGCTTGGTTTAATTTATGAGTGTACTTTGCATATTTTAAACCTTCCTCGCCACGTATTTCAAAAATATATATGCTTTGTCATTGTAGTATATGTCAAATCTAAAGCTTGTTTTAGTTTATCAGATATAAAACTAGAAACAAGCTTCAGATTTGATAAACAGTATTTAGATCTGATATATATCTCCATATTTATTTAGCCAGGCTTTAGACTGAGTAATTTTCAAATAATTCAAATAATTTGCAAGGAATATGTGAACAAAGTAATATTTATATGTCAGGCATGAGAGAGCAAGCATTTTGTTTTTATGTTTATTTCATTTAACAACTTTTGTTTAAATGTTAAGATCATCTATACATCGAATAAAGGAGCTCAGCCATACCATCTCACTCTGTTTCATCTTGAAATAATTTTGAACTAAAGTCTAGAAATCAAAATACCATTTGATTTACAAATATTATATTTGTCTTAAAAAACATTGACATATCTATTATAAATAGATCACCAAAAAAGTTTCACAGTTTTGAAGGATTTCTTTGTTTGTTTAGTTTTTAAATTAGGAATCAAATAAGGATAGTACAGTACAGATGCTTAATGATGGGTCTCCATCACTTTCAACTTTTTGTCTCTTTCTCTCACACTCACAATTTATTTGTTGAAGAAACAGGTCATTTTTCTTGAGTTTGCAGCCTGAATTTTTTTTTATTGCATTTTCAATTTGCCCTTTTTTATTCTATTTTTGGATCAGACTGGTTTGCTTGTTGGTTGATTAGTAAGAATAATTCAGAGAAAATACCTGCTTGTATCATAAGTTATATAATATTTCACATCTGCATCTGCTGTTGAGCAGTGCTTAGCTAATTAGTGATTATAAACTGATGATATTGTGATATTTTGGTTTATTAACTGAGACTTTGTTTAACAAGTCATTGGCTGTTTGGATGAGTTGCAGTTTTATAGGAAAACAGTAAATGCTTTCTTATTTTTTGTTTACACATTAGTCATCAAAACAATGAGGTCATTTTGTAGCATCCTTCCAGTGTTCATTTTTTTTCTAAAAATTGATGAATTTTTTTCATGCTTTAATAAGATACTTTTTTCAGTATTGTGACTCTATGGTTTTTAAAGGCATTTCACATATTAATTAATACATTATCATTGCAATGTTTATTGTTCAAATTGTCCCCCTTTTGGCTGCTAGAGCTTCTTCATATTTGATCATGAGTTCTTTTAATACAACCTTAGTAATAATCCTTGGTCATTAGTGGGATAAGATGTTCCCCAAGATAGCCTATATGTTTTCTAACCTAAAATGGCAGCCAGCCATTTCTCTAAAGAACTCTCACTCTCTTTGGTAGGAAAGAATGTTCTGAGATTAGAATCTACGTATACAATAAATTTGGTGTTGGGGTTCCAAAGAGTACTCAGGGACTTAGAGGCCACTTCCAGTAATTTTTAGCCAAATTAGTTAGAAGATTTCATGCTACTACTCATGGGTGCGGTGTACTTTTAACCTTGTTACAGACACAACTGGGACCATCTTAGAAGTGCTTTGAGTCTCTAGGCTGAAGCACAGGGGCCATTTGGTACCATGGAACGAACTAGGATCTGGCATATGCACCTAATGCATGCACCTTAACCTCTGTCTCTGGTCTCACAGTAGATTTTTAAAAGTTGTGTATTCTGAAGTTTATATAACAAACAATAAATTTACTATGTATAAATAAATATATTTGTAGATTATATAGTTTATATATTTATATATTAATTTATATTTATTTATACATTTCTTAAATAGTAAAATAGTAACTTTCTATGACCATAGAAATGGAAAATATATGAAAACATATATAATCAAAAGTCAATTTGATTCACAATAATGGATAACCCCGGAGAAATTTTCCTTTGCCCTCAGTTAAATTTGCTTATGAAATTGACTTCTCAGATTGCATTTTTATTGATTTCAGTCGTTCTTCCTTGGCTGCCCAATATCTCATACATTGGAAGCTTGCGTGCTGTTCAATAGATGTAGAATCACAAAAGTAGAGCCCATGAAGGATTGAAATTTTATAGTGAATAAATAATTTCAAATCCATCAACAAATCGATACAGTTGACTTTAAAGCCTCCCAAATTGACTGAAAGATTTGGAATTAGTAAAAACAATTCAGGAAATTTGAGGGAATTGAAGAGCATACCAGCATAGGGGGTTAAAGTGCTCGCCTTTCCTGTTCCTGATCCCAGTTCAATTTCCAGAGATCACATGACCCTGCTGAGAGAAACTTCTAGCGTCACTGAAGTGTTGCTTAATTGCCTACTTCCTCTCCCCAGAAAAAAATAGAAATGACTTCTACCTTAGCTAAAACACTTACTTTGAACATAAATTGCCACATCTATAAATTGGAGCGTAAGATACATATTAGATTGTATCTTATATCTGAATCTGTCATTTGTAAAACTATATTTGAGTCGTACTGTCTTCTATTATTGACTTTAGTGCCAAATGTGTTTTAATTACTTAGTGGATGTCCTAAAATATCATTAATTGCTTAATTATTGCTGATTGTCCCACTTTTGATTTATAGAAATTTTTTGGATGTCCTAAAATAACAATCTTTAGGAGCTAGAAAAAGGGAGAGGAAGAATACTCATGTTTCCTGCAAAATTATTTTTCTTAACTTCATTGTTTGAACTATAATATAACAGTCCTAAAATTTGCCTTTATTTCTCATCCTTTTCTTCTTGGAAGTGAAGTCATGAGAACTATTAATGATATTTTATCCACAGGAAAGGACAACTTGCAAGAATTTTAATGACATATTTATCTCTCGAGTTGATACATCATAATACATCAACATAATTCTTTTTACATAGGAAATTTTGTCTAGTCACATTTTTCTTTGACATGCAGGGGTTTTATTGGTTTGAAAATTTTCCTATTAGTTAAATTATTTAAGGTGATGATATATTGTCATGCATTTCAAATGATCATTTTGTATTTCATTTGCACCTTTTAAAACCTTTTACTTTTAAAAAATGTGCTGCTTAGAGTTACCAGAACTAATACAGTAAAGTGTGTGTGTGTGTGTGTGTGTGTGTGTGTGTGTGTGTGTGTGTGTGTTGAATTATATTGTCTTTCTTGCTCTCGCTCTTTTTTTTTTTTTAATCTGGGCAGAGATCACTCCTAGCCTACCTTGGGGGCAGAGGACAACTATATGCAAAACAAATGTTTTACCTCTGTATAATATCTCTAGCCCTATATTCTCCTAGAAGGACATAAGGATATATATACATATGTATGTATTTCAGTTCATTAGATTTCTACAAAGATATTTTTATTTGAAATGATACCTTAGTGTTATGAAAAATGTTTACATAGTGTTTATCTATAAAAATAATACATTTCTTGCCACTAGAGAGATAGTACTGTTTTATTAAGATACATGCTTTGCATGATGCAACTCCTGCCACATCCCTTGGCACCACACGGTCCCCCAAGCATTTCAAGATGCAGCCTGGGAGGTCCCAAAGCAGCAATGAAGTGAGTGACCAGAATAGTCCCAAATCAGTGGACTCTACCATTAAACTGTCAGCACTGTTAGCCAAGAATTGTCAAATATGACCCCCCAGACCTCCTAAATTTGGGGAGATTCAAATACCTTTTAAAGGATAAGAATGTTACTATTGTTTAAATTGAATAAATGTTAACTTTATATTCCAAAGGTAGTCATAATTTTTTGTTGTTGTTTTGGATTTTGTTTTTATTTGGGGGCCACACCCAGCACTGCCTAGGGTTTACTCAGGCTCTGCACTCAGGGATCACTCCTGCAAGCTCAGGGGACCATATGGGGTGCCAGGAATCAAAACCAGGTAAGCCACTGGGCTAGATAAATAGTACAGCGGGTTGGGTACTTGGCTTGCTAATGCCACACTTTGGTTCGATACTTAGTGCCAGAGAGATAATGCAGTGGGCTCTGCACTTATCTTTTGTCCTGGCATCCCATATAATCCCTTGAGCACTGCCAGTAATAATTTCTGAGTGCAGAACTGGAAGTAATAAAACCCAAAAATTAAAAAAAGAAAAAAGAAAAAAGAAACTGGGTAAGCCAAGTGCAAGGCAAATGTCCTACCAGTTGTATTGTGTCCCCACTCATAATCTTTTATTAAAATATATTTGGTTGGCACAATTTTAACAATAAGAAAGCATATTCTACTGTGGGGTTTTGTTTTTTTGGGGGGTGGGCCACACTCTGCAGCACTCAAAGGTTACTCCTGTCTCTGCACTCAGAAATTGCTCCTGGCGTCAGGGACCCTATGGGACGCTGAGGATTGAACCCCATCTGTCCTGAGTCAGCTGCATGGAAGGCAAACACTACCACTGTGCTACCACTCTGGCCCCACTGCTGTTTTTGTTTTTTTTTTTTTTAATACTAACAAGGAAACCCCTCCCAACTTGTGAGGCAGCCTTCAATGACCCTGATAGAGAAACATATCAGAGTCTTCCTAGAGTTTAAAAGTCAGTGTCTGCTAGTCATAATAAGCTTTATATTTAAGAAATTCATTACATGCATTTTAGGCTCCAATGAGGCCATGTGGGGCAGTGCTTTTTAATTTTTTATAAATAATTACTGAAAAGAGTTAATTCCCAAAATTTATTACCAAAGCATAGGAATGTAAAAAGACCCCCCTGGGATAAAATTGCAGTATTGGCCGTAATTCTCAAAAGACAAATTCCTGCTTTATTTTTTTAACGAAAGGATTGATTATCTCTTAAGATTTGTAATCATTATATTTCACACCACCTCAGTTTCAAAGTCATGTTGCTTCTTTATGCAAGATACTTCTCTATTCTGTTTGAATAAGAACATTCCAAGGGGCAAAAAGATAGTTCACTTCATTGAGCACAAACCTAGCAGGTGCAAAATCTTGATTTCAATCCATGGCATAATATCGCTTCCAAATACACCATGTATGGCTTTAGAGGCCATACCCCTTTAAAAAAAAAAACCAAACATACACCTGCCCATTTTTCAGAGTCTGGACAACTTTTCTAACTCTGATAGAACTATAAAGTCTATCATTATTTGTACATGGAAGGTTTGATATTGTTCGGTCACGTGACCGTACAATCTTTTTTTTTTTTTTACAGTGAAAGGTGGAGAGATAGTACAGCTACTTGTTATGCAGACCCCCAACATGTTTTGATCCTCTGTACCAGTTGGTCCCATGAACACTGCCAGGAGTGATTCTGAGCACAAAGCCAGGAATAAGCTCCTGAGCACAGCTCAGTGGGACCCAAAACACAAAAGAATACTTTTATCAAAATCATTGAGGGGAAGAATTTTCTCCTCTTTTTAATCAATACATATTTTTTAAACACAGTAGAGTATACTCACCCATCCTCCTCTAGAATTGTTCTGCCTAGTCCAGTTGTCAAATAGCCACCAGTGTACTTCAAATGTGACTAATTTAATTAAATTCAGATTATTATAAAATATAGACTGAATTTTAGAGGCTTGTCTTGAAAAAGTTTTTATAATTGTATTGCTTACTTACATTTTTTTTTGCTTATTTTGGGGGGTCGTTTCCGGCATCACCACTCAAGAATTACTCATGGCAGGCTCAGGGCCCATAATAGGACGCTGAGGATCCAACCTGGGTCAGCCACATGCAAGACAAATGCCCCACCCACTGTGCTATTTCTCTGGCCCTGCTTACTTGTACATAATTTATTTTTTATTTAGGCAGCATGCTTTTTTACAAATTTACTTGAGTTTCAGATACAAGTTTCCAACCTCAGTCTACCATCAGAGTCCACTTCCCTCTATCAGAGTCTCCATTTACCTTCCCACCCCCTACCTCCTTAATTCGCACATTGTTTTTTAAATTTGGTGGGTTTTGTTGGATTTTATGCTTTCTGTTTGGTTGCTTCTGTGGCTCAGGTAAATAGTTATTGTCTCTTTATTGCTACTCTTCCTGTTACCTTCTGTCTGCCTCATCCTTTCCCCCTACATTTTATTTTCTTCCCTGTCCTAGTGCTGGAGGCCAAGTTTCTGGGTAATATAGCTATTCCTCTTTCATTTTTAATTTGATATGTTGAGTACACAAAATACCATTTTTGGGGGGGCGGAGTGATGGCGCAACAGTAAGGCGTCTGCCTTGCCTGTGCTAGCCTAGAACGGGCCACGGTTCAATCCCCTGGCGTCCCATATGGTCCCCCTAACTAAGAATTATTTCTGAGCGCAGATCCAGGAGTTACCCTTGCGCATCACTGAGTGTGGCCCCAAAACCAAAAAAATTAAAAAGAATTACTCCTATAGGTTCTCAGGGATCTATATTGATTGCTAGGAATCAAACCACATCAGCCATGTGCAAGACAAATGGCCTATCCACTGTACTATCATTCATTGTATTATCCAGTATACTATACTTCATTTTTTTAGACTTTTCTCCTAATGGACCATAATTTTATTTTATTTATTTTTAAGACATTACTGCTTTATGCTATTACAGAAAAAATTGAATTTCAATTATGTTTAATAAGCCATATAAAATTACCCCAAATTCTTTTTTTAATAAAATCTTTTTTTAAGCATCATGATTACAAGCATGATTGTAGTTGGGTTTCAGTCATAGACAGAACACCCCCCTTCACCAGTGCAACCTTCTCAACCCCTTCACCAGTGCAACCCCTCCCCCTTTCCCACCCCTGCCTGTAATCAAGACAAAACACAATACAAAATTTCCTTCCTCACACCTATATTCATTGTAGCACTATTTACAATAGCCAGACTCTGGAAACAACCAAGATGCCCTTCAACAGATGAATGGCTAAAGAAACTGTGGTACATATACAAAATGGAATATTATGCAGCCATCAGGAGAGATGAAATCATGAAATTACATAATTTTTAACTTTCTTTTTACCCTTTAAAAATATTACTCTTTACATGAGTAGTTCACATGTTTCTAATGGATAACTCACCTCTTAAATAACATGCCATTATCTTTTGCATAATAGTTCCAGACTTTTTCTCTCAAATTTTCTTGGAAACTAAAGATAGCCACCGGTTTGTGACTCAGCATGCAGAGCTTCTGTGTCATTTGGGAGTAGACTTTATCCTCTACACAATAAGTGTCACCACAACATAATATTTATTAATCAGAAAGTTTTGGACTCTAACAGTGGAATAGGCCATTACATTTGTTACAAAACATAACGTTTATCATTAGAAAAGAATCTATCATTAAAATTATATTTCTTTATGGATCTTTAACATTGAACTTTACGAACAGATATTAAATATGAAATAAATACAAGTGAAGAAATATTTTGCTGCAACAATATGTCATGATTTTATAATTTTAACTGAAAAGTTATTTGTTACGCAGGATGCTAACATAAGAAACATACTCTATTGATTTTTTTATTACTGTTCACAAGAGCTAACATAAGACTCATATTGTAGTTATGACATCCTGTACTTATTTATTGCAAAATTTTAAAATGTATACAAAAGAACATTTATTGTGCTGAATTAGACCAAAACAATTTTTGTTTAATTTCATTTAACTTAATACAACTGTGGCAGGCTTTGAAATATTACTCAGTAATGTTTAATATAAAGCAGTTTTTAAAATCATCTAGATTTGAGTTGGAATATTGAAAAATCTTGCAAATTACATTTTATTTTTCAAGTAACCAGCAATAAGGTCATAAACACATCTGGTGTAAATATGTGGTAGCTCGGCAAGAGAACATTTATTTCATCATTCCAGAAATATCCCCATGTAAAAAAAACGAATTTGTATTCATTTTTAGGAAACCAGAATTCGGGCAATGGAGAAAGATGCCAAGAAAATTCATAATTTCTCTGTCATCAACCCTGGTCCTAGACAGGCTGTTACTCATATTTTTGCAGTTGATAATAAAGAAGATCTTCAGAAATGGATGGAAGCCTTCTGGCAGCATTTCTTTGATCTAAGTAAGTCTATGTTTGGATTTTTTCATGACATATTGTTTAGCATCAGAGACTTAACAGACCTGAATATAAAATTAAAATCTTATCATTTTTATAAAGAATATTTTATGCTCTGAATACAATGGTGTTATATCAACAGTACCTTTTTCTCACAGCTCTTTGGCTGTGCCTGGCTGACTATATTTAGTATGCCTTTGAATTTCCAGTATTCCTATCATGTTTAAGTTCCTCTGATCCCTAAAATAATTTCTCCACATTTTCTCAAAATATTAGACTTAACTCCCTTAAAAAAGTGTCTAATCAAAGGGATTACAAGCCATGTGGAGAAAAGGGCACTTTTTCTAGGATAGTGATGAGCCTATATGCTATTGAAAGGTTAGGAAAGAAACTCGCTTTTACTTAACCTTCTGTTAACTCCAAATTCATTATAAAATCATCTTGGACATCATCCAGGAAGATTTTTTTAAGCCATCAGATTTTTCAGTCTCAATTAATACAGTTCAATGGCATGGATTATAAAAACACTCCGAGCGTTCTAATAGATAACATATGGGAGGTTCTAATATTCACAGTCTAAGAAGGAATTTTATCAGCAAAAATGGTGGAATTGCAGTATTTTTTTCTGACACTAAAATTAGCAACTTGTATGTGAAAATAAAAACCATTGATAACTTTCTAACCAAACTGAATCTACTATTAGATTCAAAGATTATTTTCTTCAGGAAAAAAAAAAAAAAAATATATATATATATATATATATATATATATATATATATATATATATATATATATTTGGTTTTTGGGCCACTCCTGGTGACGCTCAGGGGTTATTACTAGCTATGCGCTCAGAAATCACTCCTGGCTTGGGGGACCATATGGGATGCCGGGGATCGAAGCAAGGTTTGTCCTAGATTAGCATGTGCAAGGCAGACGCCCTACCGCTTGTGCCATTGCTCTGATCCCCAGAAAAAAATTTTTTATAGAATTACAGAGTAGGACTATTCTCAAACAATAAAAAGTCGTTTCTATATTTAAAAGATAATCCTAGAGACATTTTAAGAATTATTACGGGGTGTCTTAAGAAGCTCGATCAAAGAGCTAATATCTGCACTCCTTAGACTGATTGATTTTTCTATAAGCTTTCTCTGATCTATAGACTGGTCAAGTATTAATAGTGATGCCTTTGAATTTCCAGAGTAGGGCAAGAAAGAAAACAGAATTTTCTGATTATATATGGCTTCATTCATTTCTCATAATAAACATGTGAAGAAAAAAAATATTTCCCTTTGCTCTACAAAGGAGAAAAATCAGGCAGACGAGTCTAGTTTACTGCAGAAAACAAGAGGACTCCCTCCAGGCATTCTTGGAATCTTTAGGACTTGTTTTTACTACTACCAGTAGACTCTTAAGATGTTAAAATATTTATTCCATGCTCATCAGCATGTACATTTCCTTATTTTAAAATGTCAGCTAATTTGCTTTTTATCAGGTAACATTTCTAAGCGCTGTTATAAATGCTGTAGCTGAGATTTTTATCTTATTAAAAGTACTACTATTAATATAGATGAATTAATGAAGATGAAATCACCACAGATTAAATCCCTATATAAATTAATTGCTACTAGATGATCTCATGTTTTTATTCTTCAGATTGTGTAAGTAATTTACCATAATAAAGGGAACAGTTGGAAGGATAAGAATCTCATGGCATTTGTTGTGCTATAAAAGTGACAACAACCGGGGACAGAGCTTTGGCACAAGCGGTAACTTTTGAGTGCCACTGGGTGTGGCCCAAAACAACAAACAAACAGAAAAACAAAAACAAACAAACAGAGGTGACAATAACTGGGTTCTTAGGTCTGGCTTCCTTTTTAGTTATTAATGTGTTAGGATAAAATCTGCCAACTATCTAATTTTAGGATTATAAATTCTGATATATTTTCACTTTAAAATTCATTGTGTATGGTGATACTATGAAGCAAAGATATAAGGGCTCATACTATTTGGGACAATGACATGCTTTAATATTTTTCTCTTCCTTTTCCTGTAGCTTCTTGTGATCTGGTACATTGAGGAAAGTAGAAAGGATAGAAATCCAGAATAGGTAGATGAATACAAAGGGGTTAGGTCAAAAAAATTAAAAAATGATCTAATATTTAGAGAAAATGTCAATTATTCATTTCTACTTCAGAATTGAAAATATTTTTAAAACCATAAGAATTAAAATAAAAATGAGGGGGCTGGAGCAATAGCACAGCAGTAAGGCATTTGCCTTACATGTGGCCAGCCCAGGACAGACCCCGGTTCAAATTCCGGCATCTCATATGGTCCCCGAGCCTGCCAGGAGCACAGAGCCAGGAGTAATTCCTGAGTGCCACCAGGTGTGACCCAAAAACAAAACAAAACAAAGCAAATAAGAATGAGACCATTAAAAATCAAGAGAATAGCTTCTTGGAACTAGTTTGTATTTCCAATAGGAGAAGAGCTTGGAGTAGAAGTTGAACTGGGAGAGGGGCTAATAGCTATATTTAATATGTAAAAGCTAACAAACATGAAACAGCAGAGGATTAACATTCATTGTAGGTGTCCAATAATGGACTGGTTGGCCAAAGATCTTTCCTATTTTCAAATATTTTAAAATACAAACACTGACTTACATAAGCAGGTAGCAGGTAGATCATTTTTATTTGGTACCTTCTGATGGTAAATATTTATATGTCAACATATTCTATCCAGATTTGAGATGAACAAGCCCACTTAATATTTCATGCCAAACCTTTCTGTTAGCATATTGGTACTACATAGAGAATATGCATACTAATTTATTCTCTGGCAACTGGAAGATTTTTGACTACCACATTTCTACCTCTGACTTTAGTAGCACATGAGATAATATGGCATTTTATTTCCAATTTCAGCATGATTTATATTCTGCTACTAGTTTAACAATGACAAGCTTTTCTCTACATAGAGAAAATAACTGACTTTATAATTTGTCAAAAATGGTGACAGATATGTTTGCTGGTTTAGTGTTTCATTTTTTTCCATTAGATAAGGGCCTTTTGCTTTCTTTCCTTTTTTACCCCCAAGAAGTTAAAAGCTAGCTTTTATATATTATCTAAAAGAGGAAGTGGAGGGAAGAAATGTTATCAGATTTCAGATCCTTCTAGATTTAAATTCTGCAGAGCGACCTTTAAGCTTCATATTTAAAATTTTATTCCCCTTATGAGTTTCTGTGTGGGCTATTTTCGGATTTTTAGCATATCTTGTACTTAGCATCATAAAAAACATTAGATTTTTTATGATTCTTAACTATTTGAGGTAATGGATTTTAAAATGTATGCATATATTACCACAATGGTTACTTTAAATTCAAAACAACAAATATGAAGATGATATGATTATAAATATGAAATGTCTTTCATTTATAAAGCATGGAAATTAGCCAAGTTTGATATTGAATATTGTGGAAATAAATATAAAATATAAGGAACAAATCTGAAGCATAAATCTGTCAGAAAGTGTTTACTTTCTACTCATGAAATATAAGAATAGAGTTTTACCAACTTTTTAACATGACATATAGATTATTTAAATTCAGCATCTAACACAAATGTTAACCAGCATGTTTGTATACTGTAATTATGGAACATTTTAATTTTTTTATATTTATTCAAGAGAAATATATCTGAGAATTTTATCTTAAAATGAATACAGCATTCATCTTTAATTAAAAGTATTTGAAAATCCTTTGGTGATTAACTGTTAAAGAAGAAATGCTTATATCTGAAATAGAATTCTCAAAATTAAAAACACTTTTTTAAAATAACTACCTTTGTCTTTTCTGCTTTCTTCTAGGTAACTGTCTTTTAACTTTCAACTGCCTAACATACTGGATATTTCTATTCAATATTTATAAAAAGGAGAATATGTACAAACTTGCTCTGAATAGTAATTTGAGTGATTGGCCATCTAGTGAAATAATATAATATTTAGTAGCTTAGAAGTTGTTACCTTATCTGTGCATTGAAATATATTTAAAAATAGATGTCTATTTTTTTCTAGTCTTGGACTTTGAAGTTCTAGATAAAAACCACTAGGTTTTTGTCACTTCCTTCAGGCAATGCTTTCTAAATTCAGTTATTTTTCAAAGCAAAAAGGAGCGTTGATGTCTCTGAAAAGGAAATATATGTCTTCACATTTGTGTTTTAAACTGGTCCGTCTTTTTCTGTCTTAGGCCAATGGAAGCATTGTTGTGAAGAACTTATGAAAATTGAGATTATGTCACCACGGAAACCACCTTTGTTCTTGACAAAAGAGGCGACTTCAGTATACCATGATATGAGTAAGTGGGGTGTGTCTTTTCTAAGCTGCAGGGTAACAAAAACAACATTGTCCAGACTCCAGCAGCTTATTCTATTGACATTAAAATGCTAAAATTTCAGGCCACAGTCAAAATGAATGAAAGACTATGATTATAGACTAAGGAACTCATGTTTAATAGATGAATTAATGCAAAATTAATGAATACACATTTTTCATTGTTTGAATGCTTCAGATCAAACAAAAAAATGTGCAGGCTTCAAAATGAATAAGAGTGCCCTAAAAATAAATATTAGCTGAGTAGCTGATGAAAATTCTGAAGATGTAAACTTGCAGATTCTAAAATGTAATCATGGGCAGTAGTTTTCTGTGTTAAATTTGTTTTGAAATGGTATTGATAAATGAATGTGAATAAGTGAAATCTTTCATCTGTTGCCCAAATAACAGTTAAGTTGAATACTTTGGGAAATTTGAAGCGCCTAGACTGATTAATTCTTTGTTTTCCTGTAATGTCGAAGGATACTTATTTATTTTCATAGGATTGCCTCAGAGAATGATGTAAAAATCACAAATTGAGGCGAGATTCTTGTCTGCTTTGCCAGCAGTGTCCTTTTATTAATGATACATTTGAGTGTACCCATTTGAAACTCCCCGTGTTTCTGTGTTTCATTGCATTATCTTTAATCTCTTATTTTTCTGAGAAAAATTTCAGCCAGCCTCCTTCCTACAAAATATGTTATTCATTTCTCTGTAAGTTTTTGATTTTAGTTTTTTGTTTCTCCCTTTGACAGACTTTGTTGATTTATGAGAAAGAACATAGTTTATATTCACTCCTGTTTACATATTAGGTTTTGGAAAAAAAGAAAAAAGAAAAATCTACTTTTAAGTCAAAATAGATTTTTTTTTTTTGCCTTGTTTTATATTTGTAGGTCACACCCAGGAGTGTTCAGGGATCACTCTTAAAGGCAGCTGGGATCAAACCCAGGACAGCGACATAAAAATCAAATACTGTGGGGCCAGAGTGATGGCTCAGCGGTAGGGCATTTGCCTTGCACTCAGTTGACCCAGGATGGACCTTGGTTCGATCCCAGGTGTCCCATATGGTCTCCGATGCCAGGGGCAATTTCTGAACGCATAGCCTGGAGTAACCCCTGAGTGTCATTGATTGTGGCATAAATAAATAAATAAATAAATAAATAAATAAATAAATAAATAAATAAATTCCTTGATCTGGAGCAGTAGTACAGCAGGCACTGTCTTGCGTATGGCCATAAACAGCCAACATGCATTCAATTTCCAGTTCCTCATAAGGTTCCCCCAAACCTGCCAGGATGCTAGGAATGATCTTTGAGCACAGAGCCCATAATCCCTGACCACCACTAGAGGTTCTTGCTCCACCTCCTCCCCCCACCAAAAGAAAAGTGCTTTACCTCTGTACTCTGTTGCCAAAATGTATTTTAAAGATCAAAACCAAAAACAACTAGCAAATACTTCAGTTTAGAATGAAAAATTAATAAGATATAATTCTATACTTTTGAAAGTTTAATTCTTCTCCACCTAAGCATATGTGTATAAGAATTTTTAAATATGTTTATACATATTTTATATGTATATTTTATATGTTGTATGATCTCTTATATTGTTTTGGGGGAGTGTATTTTTGCAACTAAACACCTGTTTTTAAAACTCCTTATTTTTTGTAACAAAGGGATAGATAGCTCAATGGGCTGGAGTACATGCTTTGCATGCAGGACGCAAGTTCAATTCCCACGCCATCTGGAGCCCTACGTACAGACACAGGAATAGCTGCTGATCTTTTCTGGGTGTGGCTTTTCCCCCTAAAACTTTTTTGATCACCATTACAAACATGCATAGTGATTTGATTTGAAAAATAATGATTTAGGGCCAGAGAGTACAATGGGTAGAGTGCTTACCTTGCTTGCACAAGATAAATCAGAGTTTGCTTCCTGGAACCCCAGAGCCCCACCAGGAGTGATCCCTGAGCACAGAACAAGCAATATTAAACCCTCAAGCACTGCCAGGTGTGGACCAAAACTAGGAAGGAAGAGAGGAAGGAGGAAGGGAGGGGAAAATTTAGGGAAGGTGTATATTGTTTTTCAATTGTTTTATGTAGTTTTTTTTTTCTTCATACTGTTACAGGCATTGATTCACCTGTGCAACTTGAAAGTATAACTGATATAATACAAAAAAAAATTGAAGAGACCAATGGACAGTTTCTTATTGGTCAGCATGAAGACTCCTCGCCACCTCCTTGGACTGCACTCTTTGAGGGTCATCACCAAGTAGTAGTCCAGAAAAAAGTATTATCTCCTGCCAGTGAGCAATTACATGATGGGAAAAGGAAAAAGAGACGTGCTCCCCTTCCTCCTTCTGATAAACCACCTTTCACTTTAAAAACACAGAGCAATATGGATCAATTGGTTAAAGACAGCTGGGAAAAAACAAGTGTATCTCAGACCTCGCTTTCCGATACCAAATTATCAACCCTAAGGCATCACTTCCAGAAACCAATGAGTGCTCCTCGAAAAGTTCTTCCTGCCAGGAAAAATAGTTTCAATGATGGTGAACACACAGACACTAAAACCAGTTTTGAAGGCAAGCCAGTGCCAGCTCCCAGGCAGAGATCTATCAGAGGCATTTTAGACCCTAGATCATGGTTGCAGGCACAAGTATAAAAGTCACTTAATATATAAAACATTTAACAAAATCCCTAACTGTGAGGTTTAATTCAGAGCTACTAGAGAGGCAGTAATATCTAACTATGTAGGTAAATATGATAGTGATTTACATCAATAATTAATAACCTATTATGTATTAAAAAACGCCTTAGGATTTGGAAATGAAACTCTCTTTTACTTTGGTTTTTAAAATATTCAATGATTCCCCAGCAGAGAGCAAGAGGCAGTTTCAAGACAATATCGTAATTGTTGGAAGGGTTAATTTATTCCTAAATTAGTACCAGGCAGTGAACAAGCACCAGGCAGAAGAAAGCATTCAGATTTCTTTGGGGAGAGGCTGTCTAGTAATTTAAAAAGTGTTAAGTATGAGACATATTCTCATTGTGAGAATTTTAATACTAATGGAAAGTTTCAAAAGTTTTATTCAAACCACAAATTATAGAATCCACCCAAGAAAATTTTCTTCTTAGCATTCTGGAATTCTCATCTAATGGTTCGCTGAATCTCATCTATTGTTTAACTCACTCGTTAACTCACTGACCTTTCAAATTTCTGGGATAAATTTTGAAATATTAAATTCTTCATCTTTAAAGGGAATGTGTAATATGCTATTCAAAGTTGTTTTCTTCATGAGCCTAGAAGTCCTTAGATCTATCTCATCACTGAAGCATAACATTTGTTAGTTTAGAGAAAAGGTAGATGAAATATTCTTTACTTCCTCTCTTCTGTGCCTGGTGCTAATATCTATTGTGACACTAGAATTTGGGGAAGTGATTAATACTTTAGAATTCATTTAATTCTTATTTTAAAAGCAGATGGCAGATTAGAAAAAAATAACAGAAAAGTTGACTCTGGTAATGATTTTTAGAATTAATCTTTTTTAAAAGTTCTAATTAGTTTCTTTTTTTTTCTAGGAAAGGGATTGATACTGCTTTTGATAATATTCATTATAAATCATATTCTTACAATATATCAGAATCCTTTCCATAAGAAGTAATTGCCATAGCAACTGATCATAGTGACCCAAACAGGATTATGAAATCAAATGGGGAATAAAAAGCAAAAAGATGAATGCCTTCAATGAAACAAAAGGTTTTTTTTAATAATAATAATTCTTCTTGTAAATAAGAACCAGTTTTTAAAATGTAATTGGAAATCCTGAATAAAACAGTCTCCATAAGGTGTCAGCCACAGTACTAAAAAAAAAAATAATAATCTCAAATCACACTGGGCCCTAATTGTCATTACTAAATATAAAAATAAAACAATTAATATCCTGAGTGTAATCTCTAGAGATCTCTTTAAAGCCCATACAAACTTTATTTAGATCAGAACTACCTTATTAGAAAGTGAAAGTGAAATTTAATATGACAAAAAGGAACATTAGTTTAAAATTGAACTTCTTACTGTTTTTGAGTAAGCAGCCTTTTTTCCCTCATTTTTGTAGAATGATGTAACCACTAGGTTACTTTCTTGTTTGCCAAGGACTTATAGTAAAAATTGGGACTCAAAGGAACAATGATACAAAAGGTCTCTTGTAACTATCAACACTAGCATAGACATCGTTTTTGATAAGAGAGAAACTTTATGTTTGCCTGATAAACTGTAGACAATATCTCAAAACTTAGAACACTAGGATCGGTTGGTTTCTTCTAAAAGAATGCTCAAAAGTTTGTCTATAATTGCCAATTTAATAGATGACTTATTAAGACGTAAAGAACATCATTGTTTTATTTACTTTTAAACTTCACCACTTTTTTGTTTGCTTGGCATCACCTTCTGCAATGCTCAGGGGTTACTCCTGGCTATGCTCAGAAATCATTCCTGGTGGTGCTTGGGGGTGGCATGGGGCATAGGGCATATGCAGGTGGGCTGCATATAGGGCAAATGCCCTACCACTATACTTTTGCTCTGGCCCTTTCTCTGTTTTTTTGTTTGTTTGTTTTCTCAAACATATTGTTGCCACTGAATTGTTACACTAGAAGATGCTGCAGATAAAATTATTTCTAAAACTGGCATCTAAGCATTCTTTTTCTTATTTGAAGTCTTTTTAGTAACAAACGAACACTAAGACATTCAAATTACACTCATTTCATTTCTCCTAAACATATCGTATCAGTCATGATTTAAAATGAACATGAAAATTATTTATTCATAGAGAAATTACTGACAATTGTGCCCACGGTGGGGCACTTTGCGACAAGGCTTATGCCTTCCTTCCTGTAACCATTTTGGTAAAACATGAATGTATGGCAGTTGGACTTGGACACGCTCCTTGGATACCCCACTGTACTATAATGACTGTTGAACCTGGACACAACCCCCTGTCATGTGGGGTATCAAAGGAAAACCTTGGACTGTTGCAAGAGGATCCAGGATAGATAACAGAGCAGCACCAAGTTTTGTGGGGGCGGGGGGGGGGCAGAAATAAAGCATTGAAGATATGCTGCCTGCTTTGTATCTATTCCCTTTTCTTTCTATTTTGTACCAAGGCCTCCCCAAGCCACCTATGGCCAGTAAATTTCCATCAAAATGTACTTGGTTTCAATTTCTCTCTCTTCCCTCTCAGTCCCGGTGGACAGTCACACTACATGTTGGCATTCTGGGTTGGGCACAAGCCCCCACCTGGAAGCCTGGCTCCATAGACCCCTACAAGCCTTGCAGCATCAGACCCTGGCAGCTTTGGACTACTGCACCTGACCAAGGGCCACCTTCCCTCTTCCTCCCTCCTCACCCCAAAATTATTCTGTGTTCGAAGCCTATCTTTAAGATTTTATTATCTGCTAAAGTGTTCAGTTGTACTTCCTTTGATATTGTGTTTATTAAATGTTTCCTTATTTCTCTCTGAAAAGTATAATACAAAGTCGGAGTTTCCTTTCTTCCTCCCTCGGATGAAGTAAAATGAACAAACTCAAAATTACTAAGTTAAATGCCATGTCAAGGAGTTTATCAGAAGAAGCATTTTGTGTCCTCATTTCCTACACCAGAAGACAGGAAATATGTCTTGTAATAAAAAAAATGTCAGCTTTTTATGAGCTGGGCTTTCACATTCCTTGTTTGTCCCTTTAATTTGTTTCTTGAAATATGTAGATTGTAAACTTGAAACAAAGAGTTAGCTGTCATATCTTGATAATAATTGGAGAAAATTTAAAAATTATACTTTTTTATATGATGATAATTTTGATGATCTGAGGATGAGACAATTATATTTCAAGTTCTGGTGTATAAATTATAATATCATTAAGATATATTATTTTTAATCACTACACAGTATGCTTTTAGTTAAATTTATATATATATATTTATACCATATATATAATTAAGGACAAAGAAAGCATTTTGTTGTTGTTTACCTGAAAGGTAAACCTTAAAATCTGGCATGCCAAATCTTGGTGAGTTTTGCTAAATCCTTCACTGTTTTTGGTGACCCTTGACTTTTTGGAGGGAGGGTCACACCTGGCAGCGTTCTGGGGCCACTCCTGGCTCCACACTCAGAAATCACTCCTGGCAGGCTCGGGGGACCATATGAGATGCCGGGATCTGAACCACCATCCTGCATGCAGCCGATATTCGAACCACCATCCTGCATGCAAGGCAAATGCCCTACCTCCATGCTTTTTCTCCAGCCCAGATCCTTGACTTCTTTTAAATGGATGTACAGATATGTGGAAAAGTAAATTCATTTTCTTGTAAATGACTCATGTTCACCTTTTAGGACCTTTCTAAATGTATTTTACCTGGTTCTACTTATTAAAAATGAAAAGCTCCCTTGGCTTAGAGACGATTTATATAAGATGAGTAGC
Source organism: Suncus etruscus (assembly GCF_024139225.1). NCBI lineage: Eukaryota > Metazoa > Chordata > Mammalia > Eulipotyphla > Soricidae > Suncus > Suncus etruscus. The sequence goes on from NC_064864.1 coordinate 6,879,537, forward strand.
CAATTGAGTGTTTCTTTAGGCTCACGTTAGGCACCTCAGCCACCTACCGAGAAGTTAATTAATTCAATCCAAAGGAAATTATAGGGCGTTTTGGTGCAATTTACATTAAATGCCATTCAAATGTAATCACCTGAGTTACTGTGAGTGTAGAACAGCTGTATTAGAGATAAAATGCTCCACCAACAAATAGGAAGAAAAGTGCTTCTCTCTGGTGAGAATTTATCAAAACTCATTTTCTTTGTAAATAGTAAATCACTGAACAATAATTAAAATTCAACTGCTGGTTACTTGTATCCTAGTACTCGTTGGTGCTGTACTCACCTTAAACTTATTCTAAGGTCGAGTTGATTTTCTGCACTTAAATTTCGAAGACTACCATTTCTAAACATAACTTCATTTATAATCAGTCGTTTTAGAAAAAGGGGTTTTATGAGGACATGCATTATTTAGTTGCCACTGAAAAATGTCAGATTAGCTTGGGGCTTCTAAAAGAAGATTTCAAGGGCTGGAATAATAATCTTAATTAAGACACTTGCTTTGCATGTAACCAATTCCCAATACCATACGTGGTTCCCCCCAAAACACCAGGGGGCACTGTGAGCGCAGAGTAGGCTACTTGCAAAGACCACCAGGTGTGGCCCAAACCATAAATAAATAAATAAATAAATAAATAAATAAATAAATAAATAAATAAATAAAAGATAAGATTTCACATTCCAGTGTATTATTTTCTTTTGTGTGTGATTTTCTTCTTTTTTTAATTAAGTGCAGGCCAAACTTCAGAATTAAATATATATTTTATTATAACATGTGTATATATAACACTTATATATCATATAATATAGGAATTATAATATATAATACATAGGCATATATGTTTATACATAAATGTTAGTTATAAATAATAGATATATACCTGAGGAAAAGAAAAATATTCTTCATTCTTAAAACTGAATTATCTGAAAGTTCAAATAAAAAAATTAAACTATTACAGAAATGTTAAAGATCTTATATGCTTGAATATAGAGGGAAATATCTATATTTTTGCTTGATGATTAGAAAATGAGACAGATCTTTTCTAATTCATATATATATATTAGATATATATATCTAATATATATTAGATAATTAGAAAATGAGACAAAGATCTTTTCCAATTCATATATATACCATCAGGGCCTGAATGATAGCACAGCTATAGTGGGTAAGAAAGCATTCATTTACCTGGTCTTTACCATTTACCTTACTTTTACCATACCAGAATCCCTGCATTTACCATACAGCCAATCTGGGCTTGTTCTCTGGTATCCAGTTCCTAATCCCCTGAATACAGAGTTAGGAGTAAGCCCTGATCTTCTCCCCATAGAAGTATTGTATCATTGGTTCTATTTTTGAAATACTAGTGACTGGCATAGAATTGTGTAATTAATTTTTTTTTTACATTAAGTGAACTGATTCATGAAGACATTGTCTAATTCTGTTTCTAAGGAAACAGTTTAGGGCAGATCTGATCGAAGTAAACCAGGCTGCGAAAACAGTTTAACCAGAGTAAAACAATATACAATAGCTAATTATTGTAAGTACTGATAAATGATAATCTGTATATTTTGATCTATTCAAATATTTCCATAAAACTTTTAAAGTGTAAGTGCACTAAACCTTCAGCTATTGTATTAACAACTTTATAATTTTTTTTTAATTTTTTTTTAATTTTTTTTTTATTTAAACACCTTGATTACATACATGATTGTTTTTGGGTTTCAGTCATGTAAAGAACACCACCCATCACCAGTGCAACATTCCCATCACCAATGTCCAAGTCTCCCTCCTACCCACCCAACCCCCGCCTGTACTCTAAACAGGCTCTCCATTTCCCTCATACATTCTCATTATAAGGAAAATTCAAAATGTAGTTATTTCTCTAACTAAACTCATCACTCTTTGTGGTGAGCTTCCTATGGTGAGCTGGAACATCCAGCTCTTTTCACTTTTGTGTCTGGAAATTATTATTGCAAGAATGTCTTTCATTTCTCTTAAAACCCATAGATGAGTGAGACCATTCTGCGTTTTTCTCTCTCTCTCTGACTTATTTCACTCAGCATAATAGATTCCGTATACATCCATGTATAGGAAAATTTCATGACTTCATCTCTCCTGACAGCTGCATAATATTCCATTGTGTATATGTACCACAGTTTCTTTAGCCATTCATCTGTTGAAGGGCATCTTGGTTGTTTCCAGAGTCTTGCTATGGTAAATAGTGCTGCAATGAATATAGGTGTAAGGAAGGGGTTTTTGTACTGTATTTTTGTGTTCCTAGGGTATATTCCTAGGAGTGGTATAGCTGGATCATATGGGAGCTCGATTTCCAGTTTTTGAAGGAATCTCCAAATCGCTTTCCATAAAGGTTGAACTAGACGGCATTCCCACCAGCAGTGGATAAGAGTTCCTTTCTCTCCACATCCCCGCCAACACTGTTTGTTCTCATTCTTTGTGATGTGTGCCATTCTCTGTGGTGTGAGGTGGTATCTCATCGTTGTTTTGATTTGCATCTCCCTGATGATTAGTGATGTGGAGCATTTTTTCATGTGTCTTTTGGCCATTTGTATTTCTTCTTTGTCAAAGTGTCTGTTCATTTCTTCTCCCCATTTTTTGATGGGATTAGATGTTTTTTTCTTGTAAAGTTCTGTCAGTGCCTTGTATATTTTGGAGATTAGCCCCTTATCTGATGGGTATTGGGTGAATAGTTTCTCCCACTCAGTGGGTGGCTCTTGTATCCTGGGCACTATTTCCTTTGAGGTGCAGAAACTTCTCAGCTTAATATATTCCCATCTGTTAATCTCTGCTTTCACTTGCTTGGAGAGTGCAGTTTCCTCCTTGAAGATGCCTGTAGTGTCCTGGAGTGTCTTGCCTATGTGCTGTTCTATATATCTTATGGTTTTGGGGCTGATATCGAGGTCTTTAATCCATTTGGATTTCACCTTCGTGCATGATGATAGCTGGGGATCTACGTTCAATTTTTTGCAAGCGGCTATCCAATTGTGCCAACACCACTTGTTGAAGAGGCTTTCCCTGCTCCTTTATCGAAAATTAGGTGGTTGTATGTCTGGGGAACATTTTCTGAGTATTCAAGTCTATTCCACTGGTCTGAGGGCCTGTCCTTATTCCAATACCATGCTGTTTTGATAACTATTGCTTTGTAGTACAGTTTAAAGTTGGGGAAAGTAATTCCTCCCATATTCTTTTTCCCAATGATTGCTTTAGCTATTCGAGGGTGTTTATTGTTCCAAATGAATTTCAAAAGTGCCTGATCCACTTCTTTGAAGAATGTCATGGGTATCTTTAGAGGGATAGCATTAAATCTGTATAATGCCTTGGGGAGTATTGCCATTTTGATGATGTTAATCCTGCCAATCCACGAGCAGGGTATGCGTTTCCATTTCCGCGTGTCCTCTCTTATTTCTTGGAGCAGAGTTTTATAGTTTTCTTTGTATAGGTCCTTCACATTTTTAGTCAAGTTGATTCCAAGATATTTGAGTTTGTGTGGCACTATTGTGAATGGGATTGTTTTCTTAATGTCCATTTCTTCCTTATTGCTATTGGTGTATAGAAAGGCCATTGATTTTTGTGTGTTAATTTTGTAGCCTGCCACCTTGCTATATGAGTCTATTGTTTCTAGAAGCTTTTTGGTGGAGTCTTTAGGGTTTTCTAAGTAGAGTATCATGTCATCTGCAAACAGTGAGAGCTTGACTTCTTCCTTTCCTATCTGAATTCCCTTGATATCTTTTTCTTGCCTAATCGCTATAGCAAGTACTTCCAGTGCTATGTTGAATAGGAGTGGTGAGAGAGGACAGCCTTGTCTTGTACCAGAATTTAGAGGGAAGGCTTTTAGTTTTTCTCCGTTGAGGATAATATTTGCCATTGGCTTGTGGTAGATGGCTTCAACTAGATTGAGAAAGGTTCCTTCCATTCCCATCTTGCTGAGAGTTTTGATCAAGAATGGGTGTTGGACCTTATCAAATGCTTTCTCTGCATCTATTGATATGATCATGTGGTTTTTATTTTTCTTGTTATTGATGTTGTGTATGATGTTGATGGATTTACGGATGTTAAACCAGCCTTGCATTCCTGGGATGAAACCTACTTGATCGTAGTGGATGATCTTCTTAATGAGGCATTGAATCCTATTTGCCAGGATTTTGTTGAAGATCTTTGCATCGGCATTCATCAGCGATATTGGTCTGTAATTTTCTTTTTTTGTAGCATCTCTGTCTGGTTTAGGTATCAAGGTGATGTTGGCTTCATAAAAGCTATTTGGAAGTGTTTCCGTTTGTTCAATTTCATGAAAGAGTCTTGCCAGGATTGGTAGTAGTTCCTCTTGGAAAGTTTGAAAGAATTCATTAGTGAATCCATCTGGGCCTGGGCTTTTGTTTTTCGGCAGACCTTTGATTACCGTTTTGATTTCATCAATGGTGATGGGGGTGTTTAGATATGCTACATCCTCTTCCTTCAACCGTGGAAGATTATAAGAGTCCAAGAATTTATCCATTTCTTCCAGGTTCTCATTTTTAGTGGCGTAGAGTTTCTCAAAGTAGTTTCTGATTACCCTTTGAATCTCTGTCATATCAGTAGTGATCTCTCCTTTTTCATTCCTAATACGAGTTATCAAGTTTCTCTCTCTCTCTTTCTTTGTTAGGTTTGCCAGTGGTCTATCAATCTTGTTTATTTTTTCAAAGAACCAACTTCTGCTTTCGTTGATCTTTCGGATTGTTTTTTGGGTTTCCACTTCATTGATTTCTGCTCTCAGCTTTGTTATTTCCTTCTGTCTTCCTATTTTTGGGTCCTTTTGTTGAGCACTTTCTAGTTCTATTAGCTGTGTCATTAAGCTACTCAGGTAAGCTCCTTCTTCCTTCCTGATGTGTGCTTGCAAAGCTATAAATTTTCCTCTCAGTACTGCTTTTGCTGTGTCCCATAAGTTCTGATAGTTTGTGTCTTTATTGTCATTTGTTTCCAGGAACCTTTTGATTTCCTCCTTGATTTCATCTCGGACCCACTGGTTATTGAGTATGAGGCTGTTTAACTTCCAGGTGTTAATGTTTTTCTTCTGAGTCCCTTTGGACTTCACAAATAATTTCAGAGCCTTGTGGTCAGCAAAGGTAGTCTGCAAAATTTCTATCCTCTTGATATTATGGAGATATGTTTTATGTGCCAGCATGTAGTCTATCCTGGAGAATGTCCCATGTACATTGGAGAAGAATGTGTATCCAGGTTTCTGGGGGTGGAGTGTCCTATATATATCCACTAGGCCTCTTTCTTCCATTTCTCTCCTCAGGTCTAGTATATTCTTGTTGGGTTTCAGTCTGGTTGACCTATCCAGTGTTGACAAAGCCGTGTTAAGGTCCCCCACAATTATTGTGTTGTTATTGATATTATTTTTCAGATTTGTCAACAGTTGTATTAAATATTTTGCTGGCCCCTCATTTGGTGCATATATGTTTAGGAGAGTGAATTCTTCCTGCTCTATATACCCCTTGATTAATATAAAATGTCCATCTTTGTCCCTTACAACCTTCCTGAGTATAAAGTTTGCATTATCTGATATTAGTATGGCCACTCCAGCTTTTTTATGGGTGTTGTTTGCTTGGATGATTTTTCTCCAGCCTTTTATTTTGAGTCTATGTTTGTTCTGACTATTCAGGTGTGTTTCTTGTAGGCAGCAGAAGGTTGGATTGAGTTTTTTGATCCATTTAGCCACTCTGTGTTTCTTGACTGGTGCATTTAGACCATTGACGTTGAGAGAAAGAATTGTCCTGGGATTTAATGCCATCTTTATATCGAAATTTGGTGTCTTTTGGTTAGTCTTGTCTTAAATTAGGTCTTTCAGTTTTTCTCTTAAGACTGGTTTTGTGTCTGTAAAGTTTCTGAGCTGCTTTTTGTCAGTGAAACCATGTATTCTTCAGTCAAACCGGAAAGTGAGTTTTGCTGGGTATAGTATTCTGGGTGAAGCATTCATTTCATTCAGTCTTGTCACAATATCCCACCACTGCTTTCTGGCATTGAGTGTTTCTGGTGACAGGTCTGCTGTAAATCTCAAGGATGCTTGCTTGAGTGTAATTTCCCCTTTTGATCTTGTTGTTTTCAGAATTCTGTCTCTATCTGTGGGATTTGTCATTGTGACTAGGATGTGTCTTGGGGTGGTTTTTCTGGGGTCTCTTTTGGTTGGTACTCTTCGAGCATGCAGGATTTGATCACCTATATTCTTTAGCTCTGGAAGTTTCTCTTTAATGATGTTCTTGACCATTGATTCTTCCTGGGAATTTTCTTCCTGGGTCTCTGGGACGCCAATGATTCTTAAGTTGTTTCTGTTGATCTTATCATAGACTTCTATTTTCATCTGTTCCCATTCTTTGACTAATTTTTCCGTTGTCTGCTCATTTGCTTTAAGTTTTTTGTCCAATCTCTCCTGCTGTATGGAATTGTTATGTATCTCATCTTCCACAGCACCAAGTCTATTCTCAGCTTCTGATACCCTGTCCCAGAGCTTATCCATTTTGTCATTCACTTCGTTTACTGACTTTTTCAGTCCTGTTAGTTGACATGTTATTTCAGTTTGGAGTTTTGTCATTTCTGCCTTCATATTTTCTTGGTTCTTATTAGTGTTCTGTTCAACTCGATCCATGGTTTCTTGGAGTCTGTTGAGCACCTTCCATATTGCTAGTCTAAAGTCCTTATCTGAGAGGTTGATTAGTTGTTCAGTCATTATCTGGTCCTCAGAATTGTCATCTTCATTCTCTATGTCTGATGCTGGCCTGCGTTGTTTCCCCATTGTCACACTTGTATTGTGGGTTTTTCTACGTGTTGTGGTGGTATTCATTGTCTATATGATGTAGGCAGCACACTCCTCTGGCTCCTCCCTTTCTGGATGGGCTGACTTGCCTCTAAGGGAGGGGAGTCCTCCGTGGATGAAGCCTCACACTGGGTCAAATCTTAGGCCCGAGCATGCAACAGAGAAGACAGTCCAGAGAGAAATGCTTGCTTCTCTGATATAGCACAGTTCTTATTGTGATTTTTTCTTATTGTTGCAATGGTGTTCTTTTCTTAGAAGGAGCGCACGGCCGCATAGCGAAGCGGAGCGGCCGTGCTCTGATGGAGCCTCTTTTGCCCCACTCCCAAGAGTTTCACACAAGAGGACAGTAGACAGATATTTACAGTTCACACTCACAGTTGGGCCCCTCTGCGCAGGCTTAGATTCCGTGTCTTTTCCCCGCCTGATGTCCCAAGCAGGGAATCCAGCTTCTGCAGCAGTCTGCCGGCCGGTTTTTATGTTCTGAATCCCGCCACAACTTTATAATTTAACTTTGCTTTCTCCATCATCCTGAAACAAATGTATTATGATCAGTTATGTCAACTATGTGATACATTTTCTTTAAATAAATTTAAAAAAATTTAAAGTGTATACTATTCTAAATATCTATTGATGTAACCTTAGTTTTGGGTTAGTGATGTAGAATTTCCCCAGAGCTTGTTACTCGGTTAGTAAATCGGGACCTAGCATTGTTGATTGCTGTTAGCCCCATGGAATTTCTTATTTTAATGCACTTGCTTCAATCTCACCATATTCGCCCATAGAGCACCTTAGGGAGAAGTGAGAACTCAGTTATGTTATTTCAACTTTATTTCTAGATTAGTAGTATGTCCAGAAATAGTCAACATTTTTAAAGAAAAATAGCTCCTTTTTCTAAGGAAAAGGCAGAATCTTCACTTTGTTCTTAAAACTGAATTATCTTAAAGTTCAAATAATAAAATTAAACTATTACAGAAATGTTAAAGATTTTATTTACTTAAATATGGAGACAAATATCTCTCCTGGCATGTTTGATAATTAGAAAATGAGACAAAGATCTTTTCCAAATCTTCTATTTTTAGTTTGTTTGTTTTGGGACCATATCTAACTGTGCTCAGTGCTTAACCAGATTCTACACTCAGAAACCACTCCTGGTAGACTCAAGAACCATATGGAGTGCCAGGGAATGAATCTGGCTCAGCTGCTTGCAAGGCAAGTACCCACCCAATATCTTATCTCTCCGTTCATCTTTTTAATATTAACTTTTTTAAGTTTTTACTAACAGTGATAAGTTTTCACTTCTACATTTCAACCCCATGCCCTCTACCTAAATGTCTACTTCCCTTCACTATTTTCTTAGAATTCTCCCCTTCTCTTGTTTGTTTTTTTTGGGGGGGTGGCTTTTTTGTTTTTATTTTTGGGCCAAACCCAGCTCAAGGGTTACACCTGGCTTTGTACTCCGAAATTATACTGGGAGGCTTGGGGGACCATATGGGATGCCAGGGAATGAACCTGGGTTGGAACCTGGGTTGGCTTTATGCAAGGTACATAACCATACTCATTGTGCCATTGCTGCAGCCCCAGGATTTCACTCTTCTTTAATGTTTCCCTACCACCACCACCATTTCCCCAAAATGGTAAGCTCAGTTCTGCATACCAGTATGTGTGTGTGTGTGTGTTGTGTGTGTGTGTGTGGTGTGTGTGTGTGTGTGTGTGTGTGTGTGTGTGTGTAGGTTTCTTTTCATCTTAGATACCGCTGTCATTTCCAGATTTTAGCTATGTAAATAGTGCTGCAATGAATAGAGGGGCAAAAGTTTTTTCTGAATAGTCTTTGGGCCCATAGGGTAGATGTCCAGAAGAGGAACTGTTGAATTATGGGAAAGAAAATTTAATTCTTTTTTTTTTTAATTTTTATTTTTAATTATGAGAACAAGGGTGCAAAGTAAGAGGACAAGGTAAAGTTACAGTGGAAGGACAATCACCCATAACATAATTCTCAGAAGTCCCCTTGCTGATATATTAACTTTGAAATTTCAGCCAAAGAACATTAAGATAAATAAGACAGAATCCATGTACAATTACTTTGTCTCTCAAGTCCCCAGATTGTAACACATTATAATATTTCTTAACAGTACACAAGGCAATCTAAAGCCATAAAACTTATGTAACTCCTTAAACATTACAGGCATAGTATTTTCTTACATTTCCATATACATGCATATTAGCTTAAGTTAACCTCAAATTTTAAGTGAGTTCTTTTTAAGGATTAGAGTCAAAGGAGCACAGTAAGAATGGTGTTAGAGTGGCAATTGTTGTTTGCATAGGCCCACCAAAATATGAGGGACATGGAAAGAAATAACCTTGGCCTAAGTACAAAGAGACCAGACCCCTGAAGTTTCCTGGCACAAGACCAAGTCTAGGCTCCAAGCAAGCTAGATCGTCCAATCCAATACATTGTCTGTAGTGCCAACACACTTTTATTTTTCACACAGTCTCTATTGTTGGTATCATGTTTCTGTATTAAAGATCCTGGAATCTGCATATCTTACATTGAAGTCAGGACGTGGAGCATCCTCTCCTTTCACCTCACAATCAAAGGGCAATGCAGGGAGCCCTGTCCTGTAAGCAGGTCGTTGTTGTTGTTAAGTCTTCTCAGTGTTAAGGGAAGTCTCTTTTGAGCAGGTCGAAGTCTGAGCAGTGTAGGTCTTCCGTGGTAGAGGATTGCTTCCAGGTGATGTTATAGACCAGCCTGGATGTTTCGTGGATGGCTTTCCTGGTTCAGGGGAGAATGGAATATGCCCTTTCTTCTGAGGTCTGTGCCAGGTCGTTATGTCAATGTTCAGGGTGTAAGGTCCCTTTGCACTACAAGGTTTGTGTGTTCCAATCTCTATTAGATAGGATTTTATTTGTATTTATACTATTTTCCCATTTTAATGTGCCTATGCAAATAAGAAGCAATGCCACATGGTGTTATTGGCACATATGGGGGCCATAAGAACAATTACAATGATTCCAGTGACATGATTCAATCATAAGCATTAAACTGGGGGACTCTTCCAACAAAATTCCTTGTTAAACAGCTCAAAAAGAGAAGATAAAAAGTGGTTAGAATCATCACTGTATAAGACAACATTTAGTAAGAATTATAGCTGTCAGAGAAAAAACACAAAATATTCTAAAGAAATACGTGTCCACTTTATGTATCTTGAAACAGTTTGGGGTTGTCACACACAATGCACAGCTTTGGACTGTGATTACGATTCTACACTACTGAAGTTAAAAAGAGTAAACTAGGTTAGTGATAGAAAATTTAATTCTTAATTTTTTGAGGTGTCCATATTGTTTTTTCCAAAAGTTGAACCAGTCAACATTCCAACCAGCAGAGGGTGAGGGCTCCTTTATCTCCCCATCCCTGCCAACACGAGTTATTTTTATTCTTTTGATGTGTACCAGTCTCACTGGTGTGAGGTGATATTTGACTTTGTTTTCATATATATTTTCCTGATGATTAATGCATAGCATTTTTTATATATCTATTAACTCTATGTCTTCTTTGAGGTAGTTTCTGTTCATGCCTTCACTTTTTTATTGTTGTTGTTTTGCTGCTGTCATTTGTTGAGTTTTACATGACTTATATATCTTCGATGAAATCTTTGTCAGATAAATAATGGGAAAACATTTTCCCTGTGGGGTGTATTTTTATTTGCACTATTTCTTTTACTATGCAGAAGCTTCTTCATTTAATGTAGGCCTATTTGCTTTTTGGGCTTGTTGATTTGGTTTTAGGTTTTGAGTCACAGTTGGCAGTACACAGAGGGTTACACCTGGCTGTACACTCAGGAAATCCTCCTGGTGGGCTCAAGGGACCATATGGGATACCATCGATTGAATCAAGTCAGTCACATGCAAGACAAGATGTCCTCCCTGCTTTATTACTCTAGCCCCAATGTATGCCCATTTGTTTATCTTTGCTTCCATTTGCCTGACCAATGGCATTAAATCCATGAAGATGATGCTAGAAGTAATGGCATGAAGGGTTCTGTGTTCTAAATGTAATTTATGTATTCAGATCTGATATTGAGATATTTAATCCATTTTCATTTGACTTTTGTTCATGAAGTTAGAAAGAGTTCACTATCTTTGCATGTGATTCATTGATCTGAGAGGCAATTCTTTTCCATACAGTCATGATTCAATTTGGAAGAAAAGCTTCCCAACGTCTTTTATCCCAGAATTGTTATGACTATGGGGTTTATTTATTAATCCCTATGTATTTTTAAAATATCAATATTTTCAGTTCATGGATGCAGTTTTTCCAGTTCCTTGCATCTTATTTATTTTGGCAGTGATTTATAGTATTCTTCGTACAGGTCTGTTATTTATTTTGTTCAGCAGATTCCCAGGTACTGAAATTTTTTGAGGCATGCTTGTGGTATTATCTTTTAATCTTTTGTTGTTATTTGCATATAGAAATACCATGAATTTTTGTATGTTAATTTTGTAGACTGTCACTTTATTATAAAAGTTTGTTGTTTTAGGAGTTTTGTTTTATTTTTTTATTATTATTATTATTATTATTATTATTATTTTGGTTTTTGGGTCATACCCGGAAGCTCTCAGGGGTCATTCCTGGCTCTACGCTCAGAAATCGCTCCTGGCAGGCTCGGGGGACCATATGAGATGCCAGGATTTGAACCACCATCCTTCTGCATGCAAGGCAAAAGCACTATCTCATGCTATTTCTCCAGCCCTCAGTTTTACTTTGGTTTTGATTTTGTTGTTTTGGTAGTGTCCTTAGGGTTCTCTTAGTAGTGTTGTATCTTTGTCACTAGTGATCATTCAACTTCTTTTCCAATATAGATGCCTTTCATGTCTCTTTCCTGACTAGTAGCTATGGCAAGGGCTTATAATATATATTAAACAATATCGTAAGAGTGGACAAATGTGTCTCAGAATATTTCACCATTTAATAAGATGTTAATTGTGGATTTGTGTTAATGGCCTTAACTATATTGAGAAAAGTTCTTTTTATCTCCATTTCACTGAGATTTTTATCATGAATTAAAAACCATGATAAATGGTGTTGATCTTGCCTAGCACTTTCTGCATTTATTGATATGATCAATGGTTTTATTTGATATGGTTTAATTTTTTGTTGTATTAATATGATGTCTTACAGAAACAACTTGTATATATTAAACCATCCTTGTGCCACTGGGATAGCTCCTTCTCTGTGATGTATGAACTTTTTAATATATTGTTGGATTTGATTTGCTGATATTCCTCTATGGGTCTTTGCATTTATATTCATCAGGTTATAAATCTATATTTTCCCTTTTTTGGTGGCTTCTACTTTAGGTATCAGATAGGTGTATGTATATTCACACAGATACATGCATATAATACATATACTAGAATACTATTCAATTATGAGTAAAAGATAAATTTTTTCATTTGATTACAACTTAGATGGTATTGGAAGGTGCAATGCTAAGTGAAGTGAGTTAGAAGTAAAAGATAAATACCGTAATCTTACTCATATGCGAAGTATAAAGAAACAAAGACGGGCACTGTGTAATCCCCGATGCAAACAAACCCTAAAACCTTGAAGCATAATCAATAAAACTGTTAACTCTGAAGGCATGTGAAGAAGGAGGGAAGAATATTTTTTAAATGGTGAAGGAATTAGTGCTGACCTCTGCAACTTTAAAACAATGACCAATAGTATTGCGAATGATGATAACCCAATAGAAAGATAATAAAAATAAATAAAATTACATAGCACAAAGGTAAAGGTACATACCTGGCTTATGGTTCTGGCCACTGCTTTGGTTCTGATCCCTGCACAAAATACGGTCTCCCAAGCACCCCCAGGTGTAGCTCTTGAACTAGAGTCAGGTATGAACTCTGAACACTGCTGGACACTTATTTACCCCCCAAAAAAGTTCCCATTCTAGTTGGACCAAACCATGTTAGAACATATTTAGATGAATTACTGCTTTAACATGCTTCTTCTATATTTTAAAGAGACACTTAAAACAATCCTTCCTGCATCAAGGTACTTAAAAAATAATCAAAAAGATTAAACCTGGGGATGAAATTGAGTGATGCTGCCAAGATAGAAAAAGATTAAATAATACATAAAACAGTAGGCACTATAAAGAGTAGTTTGTAAACACAATCAAGAATCTAATGTTTAGTACTACGGCACATCTGCCTGTCTGTCAGAACTTTTATGAAGCAGTTTTTCCAACAGTATAAAAGCTTTTGGTACTTTCTACTCCTAAAGTAATAAGTTAGGCACTAAAAATTACCTGTATTATGCGCATCTTAGATTGATGTGAAAATAACCATTATAGGGAGATTTTTCTCAAATCTAAAAATGAGAAGTAAAATAGAACTCAATTTTTTCTGTATATTTCTGGAGGAGTTAAATTTTGGCCTTGTTATTTAGGGGCCATAAATATCACCCTTGCTCCGTCTTGGGAATGAAAAGAAACAGATTGAATTGGGAGGTTAATTTATTTTAAAGTTAAGAAGCATCAAGACATTGGCAATATTAACAGGTTGTCTGAAGTGGCAATGGGAAAAATGTTGGAGATGTTGGACCACATATAGAAATTAATTTAAATATCAATTGATTAAAAAACAACTTAAATTAAGGAATAGTTGGCTTGGATAAGCTTGATACAGTCACTTATTCATTTTTCTTTAATAAGTAAAACCATACAAATTGTTCTTGCTGTTTGTCTTAAACTTAAAAAGTGGAGGGCTCCTGCTTTGATTTCCCTAAAGATGGAAACCAGAAGGAATAAAGCCAAGTTAGTGAGTTCCTGTACTTCCTCCACTAATTCAGCTAAATTGGCTCTATGTTAATCTATTTTATATTTTAAACCCAGGAGATAGTGTTATAATGAGACCATTTTACAGATGAGCAATTTGAGGCACTGAACAATTAAGTTACTTTTTCAAGGTCTCCTGGTGAGTGAGACAGGATTCGAACCTAATTATCATTATCAAGAGTGATTGCTTTTATTATACAAACAACTTCTAATAAAATGTGAAATAGCAAAAAAAAAAAAATTTGAGAACAAGATTTGCCCGTGTAACCTTCAAACATGTTGCCTAGTGATGTGGTCACTTTAGTATATTCCTTTGTATTTTAAAGTCCCAAATGAAAATACATTTTATTCACAATTAAATACTGCCTGTGCTGTCTGGGCTTGATGCCCAGATAAATCTGGGAAGGAAGGTTTGGAAATATGTAAACTCTTCTACCATGCTTTGGAAGGAATTCTAATAGAAATATGAAGGGGAAGAAAAGATAAACTCCATCTAAGGATATCTGGGAAAACTAGAAGAAGCATCTTACCCAGGCCTCAAAATATGATCTGGATTTTAATAATTACTTCTTTTGGTAGAAAGCCACAGATGCTCACTTAAAAAATGAAAACAAAGATATGATGAAATGTATCAAAAGACTCTTTAGACAAAACGAAGCCTCCTTTAAAAAAAAGTAGAATAGATTAGTCGGGGTCTTCAGCAATATATCAGTCTCCTACATTGTTAAAATGGGCTTTTGAGGTAGGGACTACTTAGACATTTTAAAACTTCGACATTCATAAAATGAACCTCAGAACTTACTATTCAGATGCAGACCTCATTATGTATGATTTTGTTAACCACTGGGTGTCCGAAACATCAGGAGATATATTGTATTGATTCAGTCTTTCAAGGTACGAATTGCATCTGGTAAGACGCTGCTAAGTGTGAATTTAAAGTTGTATCAGATTGGATTATGCAGGTATGACAAAGGGCATTCAGAGAAGAATAACTAATAGCATAGAAACATGATGGAGGTTTAAAATATGCCCAGGCATTTTTAATGATGGAGAGATGAGATAAATGGACATCAAAACCACATGTGTCAGAGGCAGTATAAGAATGTGACCCAAACTCTAATACTTTTGAAATGTTCTTTTTAAGTAGACTGGCTGGGAGCTGGGAGGGATCTCTTGGGACACTGGTGTAAGAACACCAACACTGATGGTAGATATTACAGCATCCTATGCCTGAAACTATTCTTAACAGTATTTTATATCCTGGTGCCTAAATAAAATTGGAAAACATTAATTAAAGGAAAAAATATATCCAGGTCCAAAAAGCAAGTTCAAAGGTATCAGCATTTTTTGCACACTCAAGTCCTAAGTTTTTCTCCCCAGAAATATAGGTAGACCCTATGCACCATACACTGATGGCCCCAGCTCCATATCACCGGCTTACACACAACCATCAGGTTCAT
Organism: Suncus etruscus; assembly: GCF_024139225.1. Lineage (NCBI taxonomy): Eukaryota > Metazoa > Chordata > Mammalia > Eulipotyphla > Soricidae > Suncus > Suncus etruscus. The sequence goes on from NC_064864.1 coordinate 6,894,683, forward strand.
ATCATCAGGCCAAGTATTGCTGGGAATTGCCTCTTTGCCCATAAGCACTGTAGGGGAGATCCTCATTAAAATAATAATTAATAATAATAATAATAAAATAATCTCATACCTCCCCCTCTTCAAAGGTAAATCCCTATCTTCTCATGAATATGGCCTTAAGATTCACTTCCAACTGGCAAAACATGAGGGAAGAATGCAATGCCCCAAAGGAGGCTAGATCCTAGAAGGAATAGCTGACACCTACATACTGTCCGCTGGATCACTCACTTTGAAGGAAGCCAGTAATGTTTTCTAAACAGACCTGATAAGAGATGCAGGAGGAGAGAAGTTGAGACCTCCTGCCAAAAACTGGCTCCAGAGTTTTTGAAGGAGTCAACTTCAAACTACAAATTCAAACTTCAAATTCCTGACTGTGACTTTCTGAGATATTTCAAGCTCAATTACCAATCCTGTGCCTCCTGCATTGTTGTCCTACTTTGGTAAACTAGTAAGATAATAAATATTTATTTAAAAAAGGCAAAATTTAGATTCACTTGTTCTTCTAACAATGGATAACTTTAAACGGCATGAAAATAGAGGAGTTCTCAAAACTTATTTGGTATATTTCATGTGGTTGAGAATTGGAGAGAAATGAGATTGGCTGTTGGATTAAAGTCATGGAATATCTTGAATTTTAGACTAGAACTTGTCCTTTATTTGGTAACAAGAAATCTGTTATATAAACTTTATATATCTTCGTCATATCTAATTTACTCTATTAGCATAGGAAAGGCTGAAATAGCTATGATTAGTATTAGAGAAAACAATTCATCATTAAATTGCCTCTTGAAGAACGGAAAAAGGATAATCTGTAAACTCTACTCCTACTTAGTAAATTCAGAGAGGGAACGGATAATGTTTACAGTCATGCTTTGTCATATAATAGTACCAAGAAGATCAAACTGTTTCCTGGCTTTTTAAAAGACTATCTGGAGTGGGTTAGAGAGATATCATGGAGGCAGTTCATTTGCCTTGCATGCAGAAGGATGGTGGCTTGAATCCCAGCATCTCATATGGTCTCCCAAGTCTGCTAGGAGCAATTTCTGAGCATAGAGCCAGGAGTAAACCCTGAGCACTGCCGGATGTGACCCAAAAACAAAACAAATATTGCCTGGAGAGATAGTACAAAGGTTGTCCACTACCCCATGTTATCCCCTAAGCACCACTAGGCATGATCTCTGAGTACAGAGCCAAGAGCAAAGCCTGGACACTGCCAGTTAGGGTTACAAAACCAATCACAAAGTAATTTATAGAAGATTTAGGGTGGAGGAGATTATTCAGACAAATTTGCACACAGAAGCCCCAGATTTAATTCCTGGCACCACACTGTCCCCTTAACACTGAGAACAATTCTTGGACATTGAGCCTCTGGACATTGCTCAGTGTCCCGCCCTCATTTCAAAACATTAAGTTAAAAGGGTCACTAATGTGACAACATTGACTTGATTTTTCTACTATCAGCCTTTTTGCTAGGAAGAGATGACCCGTTAAATTACAACTACCTACATCTTAGCAAGACCGACTATCAGATTCTCTTTTTAGTAGGCAAGAAGGAAGACTAGGTCAGAAAGGTTTTGAAGATTGAGTGACACAGAAGGGTGAACAGATTGAAGGGAGGAAATATTCAGGGGCCTGGGGCAAAGCTCATTCATGTGGTTCACACCCAGTGCTTGGAAAGGCAGCCATGATTCCTCTTCCCCACTGTGGGAAATTCAACTGTACATTGATTTTTGGGTTTTGTAGTTATTGATACTAAAACTGTTAAGTAGTCAATTCAGAAAGTGAATATACCATCATTCCCAAATGAGTCACTCAGAGATTTTTCTGGAAAATCAAAATAGTGCCAGTTATAACTTTGGCAATGTTGACCTATCAGAGAAAGAGTCCACAGAATTAAACAAATTAAAACTTTGGAGACCTGAAAGTACTGTAGACTGATTTCAATACAAATCAAGTACTAAAATAAAATGCTTAGACTAACTAAATTGGATAGTACTAGAGAAAAGTAAATATACCAACCCAAAATCTTATCAACAACTATGAACTTTATGGGAAACCGTTGGAATTTATATTATTAATACAATATTTGTTGGAAAAGTGTATTTAGCTAATACTTTGCTATTCCCCATCATTACAGAACTCTGTTCCTTACCTTAGGTCCTGAAAATGCTGATACATAGATTATAGACAGTTTAGGTGGCTTTGAGGAAGTTAGTCTCATGTCAAGGAACAAAAAGGAACACAAATACTTTTTGGATCAAAACCAATATTAAATTGGAGTTTCTACAACATTATGTTTTAGCAGCAAACCCCAATTTCAAACAAAGTCTTATGTAGACCATCTAACACATCAAACAATAACAAAACAGAACTACACCAGCAGGAAAGAAACGAGGAAGACTTGACTTTTCTATCATGTTTACTCCCCATCTCATTCCTTAACTTTTCCAGAAGTTTCTTCATTGGATCCTAAATTTTTTCCAGGACTAAACTGTTTGAAAACTGGTCTTGTCTCTTGTGTGTGTGTGTGTGTGTGTGTGTGTGTGTGTGTGTGTGTGTATGCATGTGAGTGTGTGTGTATGATTTCTACTTATAGATTAATGTTTAATTCAGTTTTTGTTGTTTTGTTTGCTTGCTTGTTTGTTTTATTTTAGTTTGGGGGCCATACCTGACAGTGCTCAGGACTTACAACTGACTCTGCTCAGGAATTATTCTGGGCAAGGATGAATAAAACCCAGTTTGACCATGTGCAAAGCATGCACCTTCCTGCTATATTCTCTCCAGCTCCTAGGTTGACACTATTTTAATTATATAATTTAGAGAAAATAAGACCCCAAAGCCTTCAGTGCCTGTCATCTCTTAAATGTGTATGAGAACTACTACTGAGACCTCCACTGATTCCAGGGATCATAAGTAAAGAAGAAAGTACATCTCCTTAAAACATATCTACACTCTCTGAATAAATAGCAATATTTCCTATTGCTCCAGTGACAAGCTGACTGAAGAAATGAAGAAGGGCTGAAGAGATATTCCAGGGTTAAGGTATTTGCTTTGCAAATGGCCAATCCCAGTTCAGTCCCAGCACTGAATGTGATCCCAGGAGCACTGACAAGAGTGATTCCTGAGCAAAGTCAGAAAAAAATTCTGAGCACTGGGTGTGCCCCCATTTCCCTCCAAAAATTATGATAAAAATGGTCATTTATTTTCTTCTTTGCTGTGCACTTTTCATGTTTGTCCCCTTCAAGTCAAGAAATTTCCTCTTGGCTCCTGTATTTACTAAATTTCTCACTCAACTCCACAATTTTTTAATTCACTTTTTTTATGGTCCCCATGAAATTGCATGATTTTCATGATTGGGTATCAGGCATTCAATGTTTCAGCACCAAACCCTTTACCACCATTATTGACTACCCAACCCCATTTTCCTCCCACCAGTCTGCTTCTACAAGAGGTGCTTTCTAAAAATATATAACTTTTTTGCACTGTGGTTTACAGTACTTTTGCTGATAGGGTTTCATGCATAACACTTTACCACATTTCAGTATCACCTCCTCCCCCAGTTGAATGCTTTCTTCCACCATAGGCATTTCCCATCATCTCTACCCCCCCTTTATCCTTCAATCTCTTTAAGGCTTTACATAAATATGTATAGAGGAGTCTTTAGGGGAACTTCTTAACATTTATGTATATAAAAATATCTATTAGGAAACTATCACTGCAGAAGAAACTTCAGTATAATTAGAGAATACTTCCCTAATATAAAACAAGAAGAAAAGAAGGACAAAAGTGAGTGCCCATAGGCAGAGAAGTCAAGCAGAGAATAGAGAAAAGACTAATTTTCTTCTGCAGTCAGTCATAATTTCCATTCCCATACAAAGCTGAGCTGAAAGCATTGAGTGACCTTAGATTGGTGACCTAAGCCCCAGACCCTGTAAAATAGTACTAATGTAATAAAATCTCTTTATTTATTATTATGATTTATTGCAAGGATTCAATTTGAAATAAAACTGGATAAAGCCATATTTCAAGTTCTAAGAAAACATTGTCTAAAAGTGTTAATTAGCTATTATTGTCCCAGCCTCCAAACTTGTTCTATGTGTGGAAAAAAATACCTTATGAACTCTTTAGGAGACTCCCCAAGTAACTGGAAGCAATAGTTGCATGTAGCTGTACATGAATTCTGATAAGGTTTATATGGTCGATTCAAAAAGGAACCAGACTAGAAGTTCCCTCCTTTGATGTCTTGCCACAATTTGAAAATAAGGCAATGTCTTAAACAAAAGAATTGTTTGAATCATAACTAGAGAAAAAGATGAAACCAAAATTTATTTAGGGACTCAGTATCATTATTCAGAGATTTATTTAGGGGCTCAAAGCCAAAGTGACAATCAACTTGGAGTGGACACCAATAAGAAGTGTGTGTTGCAAAAAAAAATAAATAAATAAAAAGAAGTGTGTGTTATTTCTTACAAGTGAAAGTATTACATATGATAAATTATAGAAGTGAGGATTACAAGCCATCATAAGACAAAACAAAAGTCATCTGATGTTGGCACAGACATCAGAAATGTGGGTGGTAAATTAATTAGAACAGGGAGGCAAAAGCAATAGGAAACTTCAGAGAGATTTGCAGGGAGTAGGGGGTAGGATGACAGTGCTTCAGGCCCTGGACTGACCATTTACCAATTACTGGGTTACCTATAAAATTTGACAGGTGTTTGAGCCTGAATGATAAGATTTCCAGTTTAGCTTCAGGCAAAATGAGTATCTGCTAAAAGTTATACTTTCATTTCATCCTCGGTAATTACCAAGGCCTGTTTATTTTCTTGACTCATCTCTGGTTTGAAATAATTGGTAAATAATTATAAAATATAAATAGAATGTTGGCATCTGGGGTGTATTTGACTATTAAGAAAATTTAACTCTAGTAAATAGAATTTCATCATTGGTGTATTTACTCAAACTACATTCAACTTGAAATTTCAAAAGATAAGAGCTTTAGTCTCTTCCAGATACAGAAGTCACACCCACATGAATATATATGATACCTTGAATATACAACTTCTACTTGACATGACCCAAAAAGAAGTTATATATTCTATCTGATAAAAACCATATACTTGAGTGGTGTAAGTATGTGTGTGCAGTTGTTTTTAATAATTTTAGCTAGATTTCTTGTAAGTTCCAATTCTAAGAAAGGTCTTACATATTTATAACTCATCTTTCCTGAAACTTGCAGCCTTTCCACTGACTACCTTTTGTTATTCAGTTTCCAAATGGTAACTTCCTATTTTTCTTTTCACCTTTGTGGATTTCATAGTGACTTGTCTTTTCAAAATAATAATTTCAAAAAACAAACCATCAAATTATAAATAATTTCTTTAAAAAAAAACAAACTCTAGTCTCCAAAAGTAAGTAAAGCCAACAACCTTCCATTTTTTCACATGGTATCTCAAATACTTTATATTAATGATATAAAAGTTAAAATGCCATTTCACCAAAAGAATATTAGCATCATGAGGGAAAATACATATGCCTTGCTTTTTTTTTTTTTAGCACTAAATACAGCTTGGCATGTAATAATGGCCTTCAAATAATATGTAATAGGCATGAATAAACATTTTATAGGGCTGTCACAGTTTGCCATTCTCTATTCATTGTTACCAATAATTTTCTTTTACAACATCTCTTCTACTTGGAAAATTAATTCCTTGTTGATTAGTACATGACTTTAATTACATCTCCTCTAAAGAGAAATACAATAAACCACTATAGCATTCAACAGCGGTATTTTAGTTACTTAACTAATTCACTCACTGATGAAGTGAACTTTGATTTAATTCTTTGAAGAATAAAGTTAAGCAAATCTTGATCTACAAAAACCAAAGGCAAAGGAAATCTTATATGAAAGAAGATCTGAACAAAATATTGCTAAAATGAAAACTGCTTGGAAAGAAACACTCATTCTACAGAAGGTAGAATGAAGAGTTCATAAGCATTAAAATGCCTATGTCATCAAGGGGCATAAACAGCTTTTTTATGTCTTTTAATATTGCAAGATTCATAATATCCTGCCTACATAAGTACTTGGGGTTTTTTGTTGTTGCTGTTACCTCAGATTATTTGAACCTCTTATCTCATTCAACCTTCAATTTCCTGTGAGGTAGGTAGGTAAGAACTGAAAGCTCTTGGTTGTCAAGAGGATATAAAGAGGCTTCTCAAACTCCGAATTTTATAAAAACCATGAGGAGGAAGTGAAGGTAAGATTTAGTAAACTCCCAGTTGTAGAAATTCACGTCAGATTGTTAAGGGACATTATCAACATGTGAATCCAATGTGGGCTTCCTTGATAAAACTTATTTATGGCCTTTTTGACTCATTTCACCAACCACATAGACTTCGTGTAAATTTAGTCATAAAAGTAATACAGGATACGGGAGTATTTACACACATAAGATATATGATACTGAAGAGTAATAAATCAAAGTAAACAAAGGACCTATTTTTATTTCTCTCATATCTAGTGCCACTTTTTGAAGGTTTTCTTTAACCACACAAAACCACTGTTAGCTGTTTTTATATATAACTCCAGAAGTTTTCTATGTAGTCACACATGTGTGTGATAGTGTCTATATGATTAGATGTTCTTCTTCCTCTGATATGCTCCCAGTTGGACATCTAATAGTCAATTTTACAGTTTTCTACCATACTCTCCATATTTTCTTCATCTAGTAAATACCAACCTCATCCATCTAATGGTAAAAATCAAAAGTCTCGGAATCTTTTTCTTCTCACCTTCCTTCTCAAACCATATAATTTGCCAGCAAATCCTGTGGGTATAGGTTTAAAAATATATCCAAGATCCATTGATTTATCATCATCTCTCTTCTACCCTAATTTAGGTCACTATTATTTCCTGTCCACTTATTACACAATTGCATTCTAACTACTGGTCCTGCTTCTAAATTTAAATTTCTAAGATCTGTATAATATAGCAGAGAGAGTCCACAAAAATAAAACTGATTAAATCTCTTCTATACTCAAATACCACTCAAAGACTTCCATTTCCATCAAGGTAAAGCCAATCATCTATGAGACGACATGATCTGCCAGCCTCTCAGAAATACTCCCTTTTTTGTTATTTAACATGCTAGTCATTCTCCTGCTTAGGGCCTTTACTCTTAGTTTCCATTCTCAAATGTACATACTTCAGTTGCTTAATTTAAATGTAAACTTTCTCCTTAAGTCCTTCTCTAACCACTCTTCCTAAAATCACATCTCCTTTTCCATTTCTAAATTCATATTTTCTATGTCTTTCTATTTTTGTTCAGGGGCAACTGGTTATCTCTAGCTTTGTGTTCAGAAATTACTTCTGATAGGCTTGAAGGACTATATGGGATGCCAAGGTTTTTATACCTTGGTCAGCCTCATGCAAGGCATTGTGTTATTGTTCTGCCCAACCCCTTCTTTTCTCTAGTTTTCATTTTAGAATTGATTTTTATTCTAGTGAGCTTATCAGTTCCCTATCCTTCTCAAGTTTCCAAAAATAATTGTATTGGCTTTCAAATAAGGTTCTTTTCTAAAGTAAATTTTAGTTAAGAAATGGAATCTAAGACCTCTCCACTTGCATTTGGATCTCTGATACTTCGAATGCACCTTCTTAGAAGTCAAAAGCCTTATAAAAAGTTCTAATGTCTCTGAGACCAACCATGATCCAATGGAAATCAAAGACAACTAGTAAATCTACATATAGATGAGACCATTTTCCAGATATGTGAAGAAAGATTTCTTCAGCTTTCTAGATGATAGCCATCAGTCTATTGAAGTTAATAACTCAGTTGACTTTATAGGTTTCTCTATCTCCAGTTTAGTGTGATTTAAATGGTTAATTTTTTTAAATATAATTTCATTTTGTGGCAAAGAACAAAATGTCATTTTTGGTATGACTGAATAGCATTTCATTATATAAATGTTCCATTTTTTTGTTTACCCAAGCATGTATTTGCAGGTATCTCAGTTGCTTTCCTATTTTAGTGATTGCAAATAACAATATAAAAATGCTGGGGTGAATATTGTTTTATGTTAATGATTGCATATTTTTAGGTAGATACTAAAACATGAAATTGCTGCATCAGATAGTAGGTAGATCTAGTTCTCTTTTTTTAATATCTTTATTTAAGCACCATGATTACAAACATATTTGCAGTTGCGTTTCAGTCATAAAAAGAACACCCCCTTCACCAGTGCAACCTTCCCACCACCAGTGACCCTCATCTCCCTCCTCCCCCACCCCCTGCCGGTCTTTGAGAAAATCATTTTATTTCTCTCACTCACTACCATTGTCATGATAGTTGTCAGTGTAGTTATTCCTCTAACTGCACTCACCGCTCTTTGTGGTAAGCTTCATATCGTGAGAGTAGATCTAGTTCTAACTTCTAAAGCTCTCTAGTATTTTCTGAAATCATTGTGTTAATTTACATTTTCATCACATTGAGAATTTTCTTCCACCATAATGTGACTTTATCTTTAAGGGATGATGATACTATAAAACACTGTAACTGTCAATAGACTAGGACTCACTCTCCTATAATGGACAACGACTCGGGTATAAAAGAGGAATCCTGGCAGTTAGAAAAGGGGGTCCCAGACAAAAACCAGGAAAGAGCCTTTGGGCCGGGGGGCCCTGGAGGACCCAGCTCCCCATCCCTGGCCAGGCCTAATATAGCATCAGCCATATGCACCTTGATCTGCTCTCTCTCTCTCTCTCTCTCTCTCTCTCTCTCTCTCTCTCTCTCTCTCTCTCTCTCTCTCTCTCTCTCTCTCTCTCTCTCTCTCTCAAGTCTGTCTGTCTCTGTGTCTCTCTCTTTTTTTTTTTCTTCTCTCTCTCAGACTGCTTATGTTTTGCTTCACTACATTTGGCATCCCTGGTGGACCCTGGCACATACCTTCTATAATGCTTGTTAATATTATTGGTTTTGACACAAATCATTTTCAGGTAGATACTAAAATGTGAAATTGCTAAAATTCACTAAAATGTAAGATGTGATATTAACTTTAAATTTCTTGACGATAGATGATGATGACTATTTTTTAAATATGTCTCTTTGTCCTCTCTCTGTACCCCTTGGAGAACTGTTCGTTTGAATCTGCCTGTCTTATGATTGGACAATTGTTTTGCTGTTAAGTTGTATATATAACTTGAATGTTCATTTTCTATCAGAGGTATGATGTGCCAGTTTTTTCTCCCTGTCAGTTGCCTACCTTTTCATTTTGTTTAAGGGTTCTTTTGCTGTACAAAGCTTTCAAATTTAATGAAGTCCCAGTTGTTTATCTTAACTTTCCTTTCTCTTGTTACTGTGGTTGAGTCCCACAATGCATCTCTCTGAGACTAATATCATTTAATGTTTTATCTATTTTAATCATTATGTATTTTATGGGTTTATATTTTTAATATATTTTGAATTATTTGAATGTGGTATTAGAGAATAATTTTTTTTTCTGTTACATGTGACTATCTAGTTGCCTTAGCAGCTTTTTAAAGAGCTCCTTTTTACACTGTATGATCTTAGATACTTAGTGATGAATTAAAATTTGATTAATATGTGGCTGGAGTGGTGACTCAGCAGTAGGGCATTCATCTTGCACAAGGCTGATCTAGGTTCCATTCCCTGGTGTCCTGTGTGGTCCCCCAAGCCAGGAGCGATTTCTGAGTGCATAGCCAGGAGTAACCCCTGAACATCACTGGGTATGGCCCAAAAAACAAAAAAACATTGATTACTATGTGCTTTCAACTATATTACAGTGAGACTTGAATCTAATTTTCCTCCCAGACCATACAGTTTTAAATACCATTGCTTTGTGGTAGGCTTTGAAATCAAATCATTTCTCATTTGTTCTTCCTCAGAATTGCTAGTTACTTGAAGTTTTTATGATTCCACATGAACCTTAGACATTTTTGCTCTATTGTTTTAATGTTATTAAAATTTTATTGAAATTATTAAGTTAATATATTTACATATTCCTTGTATTTATATAAAATTTATAATTTATACAATTTATATACTATTAATAAACACTTTGTACTAATATTCCTCATCCATATGTATGGAATACCTTTCTAAGATCTCACACATTTTGAAACTAAGATATTTAGAAGGGTGTTATATAGGGACTGGAGAAATAACACAGCGGTAGGGTATTTACCTTGTATGTGGCTGACCTGGGACAGACTCAGGTTCAATTCCCTGTATCCCATATGGGCCTCCATGCCTGCCAGAAGTGATTTCTGAGTGCAAAAGCCAGGAGTAACCCACTGGACACTTCTGGTTGTGGCCCAAAAACCAAAAATAAAAAATAGAAGGGTGTCATTTAATGTTCTCTTTGTCCCATCTCTTTTTATTTCCTTCTCTTTTCTTCCTTTTAAAATTAAAGTTATTATTGCCCTCAATTTTATTAGTAGCAATATATTTTGTAGTTTTGTTATATAATAGCAACCCTGTTCTATCTGACTACTGTTGATTTATTAGCTATAAATCTTCAAGTTTCAGTAGTTCTCTTAGCATAGAGAAGGTTCTTTTGTTAGTTAAGTACTAAAGTTTCTATGCTATATCACTTCTTGCCTTATAAAACTTTTGCAGAAATGACAGTTTTTTTGTTTTATATTTTTGGCAAGATCTGGCAGTGCTTAGGGATCACTTCTGATAGGCCTGAGGGAACCATATAAGTTGTCAGAGAATTGAATCTGGGTTGGCCATGTGCAAGGCAAACACCCCACCTGCTGTTGCTTTAATGACATTTTTTAAATAACTCTTATGTCAGGTACTTCTCAGCACTTTATGTTATATAACAATACTATAAGATGAAAACTATTGCTCCATTTTACATATATGAAAACAGGCCCAAGAATTTCAAAGATGCTTGTTTGAGATCATACAGCTTATAAATTATTGTGACTGGCCGAAATTCCCTCCTTAACTCTGGATCTTAGACTTGATAATTTAGTGGTGATCTCAATTTACTATGAAATGTAGTAACTGCCTTCTTTAAACACTGTTTGATATTGTTGTTTTTATTTTACCTCTAAACATTAAGGATTTCTTGGTATCTTTAATATGTGACTTGGAAAATTACCCTACCACATGTATTTATGCCTGGCTCTTTCAGATCCTACAAAGTCCATCAAATAGTATCTACAACATTTTAAATATTTTTCCACTGAATATTATAGGATAAATAATTCAATCATTTATGAGGTTCTACAAAAATTTTACTGGCTTGAGTTTGAAAATCCTCTCCAGAACTGAATCTTACAAGGTTATAATACATTTATATTGTTAGAATATGATATTTGCCCTATTAAACCTGGAAGTAAATTTGCTTTCCAAGATGAACATTCCAAAATAATAAGATTTAATTGCTCAATTATTTAAATTAATATAACTGTGAGTTTATAAGTTGGTATATAGCAGTGGTTTAGCTAAATCTCATCCACTTACAGTTGTGGTAATGAGGGCACCTTCGAGATCCCTTATGCAATATGAGAAAACAAATTTATTCTTACTATAACACATAAAAATAATTTGTCATTCTCACTAATTTGACATTTGCACTGATGTAAAAAATTAATAATCAGCAATGGTTAAAACTGCTGGCAGCTTAGCGACTACTCCAGGCTCTACTTGTTATTATATTTTCAATTCCAAATATTTGGGAGAAAATTCAGATTTTCTTAACATTCTTTATAATCAACTAAAAAAGATTAGGCTTAAGATTAAACAGTAAAAAAAAAAAAAGGAATAAACAGTGACCCTTAGAATCAATCAGCAGGCAGGGAACTTGCCTCACATAAAGGCAACCCAGGTTCCATTTCTGACACCATCTATAGTCCCCTGAGCACCACATGGGGTGATTCCTATGCAGAGGTGATCAATAATAAACAAAAAATAAATAAAATAAAAAATAAACATTCACTCTCGGCTACATGATTTTATATAACTTAACTTATTCTTAGAATTTTGATTTTTGAGTCATGATCAGTGGTACTTAGAATTTACTGCTGACTCTGGGTTTTGGGATCACTCCTGGTAAGTTTGGAGGACCATGTAGGATGTCAGGTATCAAATCCAAACAAATCCTCAATACAATACAAAAACCCCTTCCTTACACCTATATTCATGCAGCACTATTTACCATAGCAAGACTCTGGAAACAACCAAGATGCCCTTCAACAGACGAATGCCTAAAGAAACTGTGGTACATATACACAATGGAATATTATGCAGCTGTCAGGAGAGATGAAGTCATGAAATTTTCCTATACATGGATGTACACGGAATCTATTATGCTGAGTGAAATAAGTCAGAGAGAGAGAGAAAAACGCAGAATGGTCTCACTCATCTATGGGTTTTAAGAAAAATGAAAGACATTCTTGCAATAATAATTTTCAGACACAAAAGAGAAAAGAGCTGGAAGTTCCAGCTCACCTCAGGAAGCTCACCACAAATTAGTTAGAGAAATAACTACATTTTGAACTGTCCTAATATTGAGAATGTATGAGGGAAATGGAGAGCCTGTTTAGAGTACAGGCGGGGTCGGGTGGGGAGGAGGGAGATTTGGGACACTGTTGATGGGAATGTTGCACTGGTGATGGGTGGTGTCTTTACATGACTGAAACCCAAACACAATCATGTATGTAATCAAGGTGTTTAAATTAAAAAAAAAATTCAAACAAGCCACATGCAAGGCAAGCAACCTACTAGCTGTACTATCGATCCAGTGGTATATATGGTCTTAGTATTCTCTCTCATAAAACAGAAAGGTTTTGTAAAGCCCTGCTTACCATAACATGATGGTTATCTAGAGGAAAAGCAAACGTGTAGAAGCTTGAGCTGTTTGATTTACTAGTATAGTCTTGTATAATTTTTAATGGAATAGTTTTACTTAAAAGAACAACTGACAGACAAATCATCATTATTTAGACTTGGTTACTTGGCAGACACTTTCTCAAAAGCTAATGAAGTCAATCTGTCACTAAACTACATACATTGGCATTACTTTTTGCCAATGCTAAAATTTAAACTTTTGTGTAAAAATTAAAATGTTGGAACACTTGTATCTGTAACCAGAGTTTGACAAGTTGCCAACACTTAAAACATTTTTTGAGAGTGGACTAGAAAATGTGATGCTTGCATATTATGTAATAGAATTAATTAACATTTGAAAAGTCTGTATAATTCAATAATTATTTTTGAACTGACCAATATAAGATTATTTTAAAATGCTTGAGTTAAAGAAAGTACAAGATATTTATAGATAATAGTCTTACAGGGTACTAAGTGCTTATTAATAAGATTTCAGGCTCTATATTTAAACTATACCTTGTAAAGTTTTTATGTAGATAAGAATATCTATATTTATAAGAAGCTCTAATATACCTCACTTTCTCTTTCTAATATATATTTGAGTCTTCACAGATGTCTATGTAGGCAAAATCATATGATCATAGAATAAATGCCAAAGCAAAGAGAATAAAGATGTTTCTTAGATTTGCAGGCATATTTATCAATGCAAATGTTCTCAATAATTGTATTTATTTGAGACAATTCTGTCAACAAAGTGCTATCAATATTAAAATCTAATGGGTTTATTGTTTTTAATTAATTAAATATTTCTAAATTTTAGTTATATTTTTCAGGTTTGATAAATATTAATGAACAGTGTGTACATGAGCATAGTTCTTTGAGATTCTCAATAAATTTTAAATTAATTCTGAACCTAACTGAATTTGTAAACTGTAGTATAGATAGATCTTCTATTTCATACTGAGCCTGTTTTGCTGATAAATGTCCCTGTATCCATTGGACATTCTGATTTTGCAAGGCATTGATCCTTCCTTCCCCTTATCTCCAATTGGTGTATGTGGAGGTAAAAATAGCAAATGGGAAGATCAGGTAGATGCCTACCTCTGCTAGTCTGTCCCATTTTTTTCCTCCTAAAATTCAAAAGGGACCTAGAGTTCCTTTCTTCTAGTGCCTAATAGTGTAATGTATGATGGCAGTTTCTGTATAGGATCAGATTTCCTCGTAATGTAAGGTATAAGAACAGAAGTTGCTTGGAAGACAGAAAAGAATGAAGAGCACATATGTACACACACACACATACAAATACACGAATGTATAGATGAGAACAGAGAGAAAACGTAATATACATTCACAGGATTTTTCACAGATATTTCCTCCTTGGTTCTAGTTTTTGTTGAATTTACTTTTGGGTTCTATGTGTGTCCATTATCATAAAAGTGAATAATAGATGTTCCTTTAGCTAACTTGAGTCAGTGTCTCTTACTTGATTTTGTTGTTGTTTTGGGGGGGCCACACCCATCGATGCCCAGTAGTTATTCCTGGCTCTGTGCTCAGTGGACCATATGGGATGCTGGGAACTAAACCCTGGTCATTTGCCTGCAAAGCAAAGGTCCTACTTGCTCTGGCCTCAGTGTCTCTTACTTGAAACCACATGAAACATTCATAGGTTATTAAGAGATGCATGTGATTAATTGTCAAACTTCGTGAAGGTTATGTAATACTGTATGCATATAAAGGCATAATTAGATTGGAAATGCAAGTCATCATTTCCTGGTAATGCAGAGATGATATTGCTATATTGAAGTTTAAATGAAAGAATTAATCATCCCCTTCAAAGAATCAGAACTCTGAGACATTTTTACCATAAAAATTATGCTGACAAAATTTAATCCTTCAGCGACAGTTCCAAAGAATATGGGGTTGTTTCATGCTCCAGAGACATTACCATTTTATAAATCACACCAAATATTCTCATTATTTTCAACTTTCTCATAGTTTGGATTCAATATAAATAAGAATTTACTGTAATACTTTGAATTATTAAGTTCTGGGGAGCTGCAATACTTCAAATATACATGAATGATAGCACTTATCTCTCTCGACAATAGAATGAAATTTACAAATAGAAGTACCAGTGAGCAGATTCAGGAAACCAAGTCACATGTTTTGACATTCTAATGAATAATCCTTATATTTTTCTCTTCTGAATTGATATCGGCTTTTTTCCTAGCTTAAATTATGGGTTGTTTTTGTCTTTAGCTAACTATCAGATTAGACTATGACCAGCAGTAAAGAATCTGGGTTTTAATTTTATCTATCATTAAACACATAGTAATTTTTAGTGTAGGTTTCAACTTATATGTTTACAGATAAACCTGGACCTTGCCATTTTCAAGAGCTTAAAAACTTACTATGCAGTGCTAAAAAAATCAATCTTATTTACATATACTTCTGGCTTTCATGCACATTTAGCAAATGTATTAAAAATGTGCAGAAAAGAAATGACATATTTAAATTTAAAAAATGTTTTGCTCTCACATTCAGATTTGACCTCAGAATGATGCAGTAATTTGACTTTTTATGTATGTGACCAAATGTAGCTTATCTATACAAATACAGGCACATATATAATAATTTTTATGACTCTTTTGCCATCAGTTCTTCCTTCTGAACACCACCTCTTACTCAAAAAATAATTTTGTAGACTTGAAGAGATAGTATAGGGGATAAAGTGTTTGCCTTGCATGTAGCCACTTTGGTTAAACCCACAATAGCATATATGGTTCCCCAGAGTTTCCAGAATGGTTTTTGAGTACAGAGCCTACTACTAGTAAGACCTAAATAATGCCAGGTGTGGCTCAAATATAGAAACAAAGGAAATATTATTTTTCTACTACTGAAGTATGAAATTCTCTATTAAATCAAAGCTTATTTTAGTATCATAAACTGTTGTTTTGAAGTATGTATTTATACCCATCTCCTTTTTGTTACTATATATAGATTATAAATTGAATTTAAAGATAAATCTTCCATTTAGGAAACATCAGCTCGTACTAAGTCTAATCTAAAAGACTAATATAGAGCATGTGATACGATTTAATCAAAAAATGGCTTTAAATATTAATAGTAGATAAATACACTCTTGCTATCTTTGATAATTTATAAGTACTACACTTTCAGAAGGAAGCAAATGAATATTTTTTATGCTGTTCAATAACATATACAGCAAAATATAAAACAAGACGCCATTTTCCCAGTCAGTTCTGACAAAGGGAAGTGAAAAATTAGGGTCCAATTTCAATCTTATTTCCTTAGAGCCTACATACGTGCTACATGTTTGATCCTAACTGGTGCCTTCCAAATTAAATGTATATTTCTCAAACCAATATCTTAAGTGGTAATGTACCAGCAGTCCAAATGTCGATTACCAAAACAAACATTTGTTTCTCTGGCAAGTGTTTTCACACAAAAGCATTTGATTCACGTATTGCAGCAAACAAACATTTGCTTTCGGCAGTTAAGACAGCCAAAAGTTTTTGCAGAAACATTTCACAGGCTGGCTGGCATCCTTTCCTGGAGCAGGACTCATTGATGTCCAAGAATGCTTATAAAGTCAGTTGCTGACCAAAAGAATCTTTTTTCAAGACATTGAGGCTATAACAAGGCACAAACATTTTTTTCAAAGCACATCTTTTAGAGAAATGTGCTTCTAATTATGATGCTTTCATTAGAAAATGGCTTCATGTTTTCACAAAACTTCATTTGCTAATATAAATTCCATCTTCGATATAATCACACAACCAAATTTCTTTATGAAAGTTCACAAAGGCAATTTGCGCATAAAAAACATTCGCGCAGTTCAGGAGTCATTATTTATGCAGGAACCCATGAGACTTCATTACATAAATAGTCTTATAACTATATTTAAGGTCTATTTTCTCTCTGAACAAGATGTAGGTTCTATATGTAAAAATGTTTTTCTTAAGTGTATATGTACTTCGCTGTCAAGAGGGAACTTCCACATGAAAATCTGCTTGTTTTCCATATCATTTAAATTCTTTTGGAATGAATCAATATTTCCGAGGAAGTAATTTACTTAAATATATGTTCTTTAAAGCATGGAGAAATTTATTCTTGACTTCCAAAGACAGTTTCCTAGCAACAGGATCAAATAGTTTTTAAACTGAGAATATTTAGTAGCCCCCGTAGAGGAAGATTAAGAGGAGTTCTTCTTATATAAGCTAGTGCATTAATAAATATATAAACACATCAAAATAAAAAAGGTAAATTAGAATATACAATAGTGCGTATGACAACTTGGACCTTCAGTTAACAACTTGCAAGAAGAATGTGATGACCACTTTCATGAATTTGGATTTTTGGCATTGATAAGATAAGGCAAGTACGATATAGATAGTAGGTAAGAAATCATAATAATTATAGGAACAGCTTGCGCCTGTCTTAGGAAGCCTGTATATTCATGTGTAATAAATTCAAGCTAGAAAATATTGACTCAAGTTTCAATTCATGTCTGTCTGATACTGAAATCTTATAAACTAGACTTCATTTTCATGACAAAAAAAAAAACAGGTTTTCTTGTCTTTAAGAAATTTTCATTTTATTGTAAAGAAAACACCACCACACCTAAAGAATTAGAGTCACCAGAAAAAGCAGATCTTTAAGTGTAATAATATTAAAGTGACAAATGCTGACATTTATTATTGAGGCTTACTCGTTGTCAGGGATTGGAATTATGAACCCAACTTCAGGATGTAGAAGGAACTTGAATTTGAAATGGTGGGTGGGAGAAGAGGGGGAAGAAGCATGGTGGAAAGATTTGAGGGAAGATGAAACCTCAGAAACAAAGGCCTGGGAGGAGAAGATGTTGTTTCAAAGCTGACAGTCTTCAACTGTCTTGTTGGTGGGAGAGTTTAACTCAATGGAAAATGGACTCAGGATGGAGGGCATTGCAAATGAAACTCATGCAGAAATTTAGCCCAGATAACAAAGGTAGACACTTTCAAATGTCTTGAACACTGGAGATACTATAATACACTCTCCCCCATATAATTTCTAGGACAAAGGAAATTTTATTCAGATACCTACTGCCAAGTTCTCTCCAGTTTGCTCCAAGCACTACTACAGGTATGTCAACAGAGCTTTTCCATTTGCCCTATTTTCAAACAGTTCTGTATTTGCTGTTTCTCTTAAAATATATTTCCTCTATTTTCTGATTTTGAAACTTTCATGCATGATTGTGCTTTTATTTAAACATTTTGGGGATATTTGCATTCTCTTTTCTGTGAATTCATTTATTTTATTTGCATAGGAATATTTTCTGGTTACTTTATCCAAGTTCTTCATATATCTTTGTTTGCAATTTTTTATCAAAATATGGTTTTTATTCCAGTGTGAATAATTATTACAGTATTTTCTATGTAGGAGACTTTTCTATTTTACATAACTAGAGATAAAAATACTTGGATAGAAATATAGATACTGGATTCATACACCTAGAATAAATGCCAATATTATAAAATTATTTCAATATTTTCTCATAGACCTTATTTTCTATAACATATGACTAGGTATATTTATGTATATTATTATGTATATTTGATCCAGCTGGAATGTAATTTTGTTTAGTTAAGCAGCAAAAATGAAAGTAATTTCATTTTTCAAATTGCTAATTTGAAATGTTTATTTATCACATTAATAATTTATATATGATACTTACCTGATATTTATTTCCTTGTTCTATGATGAAATGATATTGTATTGGTTTAATTATTTTCACCGTTTTTTTAAATCCCGATAAACTATAACACAATGGTTGGGAGCATTAGAGTAGAAAAATATAGACATGATGTCAACCAACATGGCATCACTCAAGGCCAAAAGAGTTCTTTACTCTCTGTTCCTCAGCTTCCTCATCTGTAACATAAGAATAATAACAGAGTAATTATGAGGATTTCATTAATTTTGCTATATACAGTTCATTATAATGTTCTTGGTATGTAGTATTTATAAAGATACTATTATTGTCATAATTTATTCCCCCAATTTTCTTGTTGTGCTTAATGTATTATCTGAATGCTTTCTAGAATCAGTTTCTGAGAGAGCCTGTCAAGTTGCTCAAAAGGCAATTCCCTTCTTCTGAGGCATTCTGATGCCAGCTGTTAAAATAATTCGTTCTTCCACGCAGCACATAATAGGCACTTAGAAAGTCAGAGCCATTATTATAGTTTTGTTATTATTTTTGGAAGGAACAGCAGTGGTGCAAAGTTAATACTCTCTCCTCAGATGTCTCTTCATCCAGAATGGAATCTTTGGGGAGGGTGAAAGAGCATCTTTTCTTGAGTTCTGTGGAGGAACATCTATCTCTCTCTCTCTCTCTCTCTCTCTCTCTCTCTCTCTCTCTCTCTCTCTCTCACTTTCTCTCTTTCTCTCTCTCTTTCTATTTCTCTCTGTGCCTGGGCCTTTTAAAAGCTTTTGTGAGGATTGGGAAAACATAACCCCATTTTCTGTATTTTGGTCCCTTTTCCCTGGAAAACACTTGGTTCTTCAGAGATCTGGGCTAGAAATTCTAGAAATTTCACTTTGGGAATTTAATGAGGCTTCAGCCTCAACATTTATAGTTGTTTTGTTAAGACAAGAGGAACAAACTGATATGCCTGCATAGACCTGGTGACAGAACAAATCACTGGTGTTCAAATTTCTGATTATAAATGACCCAAAAATTTCTTAGAAATATATGTTCCCATTATCATATTTTAGGTTAATGTTTAGATGGCTAAATCATCATCTTATTAGTTATTTTAAAAGGTAGTAATATTATATTATAGTGATAATATTTTAAATAAACTCTACAATATTAATTACTCATATAATTTAATACATGGGGCAATTTGATAGCAACATCAACTACTTTTTTAACAAAAAATACAATAGATGATGAGACCTAAATACCCAACCCAATGTCAACGACAATAGAATCATGAGACCCAAACTACACCAAGCTATGCACAAAAGGGATCTGTTACACTAGCAAGCAGTCCAGGGGGCTAAAGGTGGAGGTCTTCAAGGCATGCTGGGAACAGGGGTGGAGGGAGGTCAATACTGGTGATGGGAATTGCCCTCATTCAAAGTCACTATGTATCTTAAATATAACTGTCAAAGATTTTTAATTCACATTGGTTTCAATAAAATTATTTTAAAAAATACAATAGTTCTTTCTTGACATAAACTCATTTTCTAAAATAAGGAGTCACTTCAAATAGTAGCAAGGGAAATAGGGGCCGTGAGAAACGAGGGGCTAAATTCAGTATCTCAAACATGCTAAGCCTGTGATCTGCCAATTGAACCATATCCTTCGGCTCCATCCTTGAACAGTTATTTTAGTTTATTTTCCCCCAATAAAACTAATCAAAAATATTGTCTGGTTTAAGGCAATTTTTCGTTGCTTTGGTAGATTGCTCTGCAATGTAAGTAAAGATGCAAAATGAAAACTTATTTCCTGTGACCATCAGGCAATGCATGTTAAACTATTTTTCTTATGTAAGAAAGGAGTTAAGCGGGGCTGGAGAGATAGCATGGAGGTAAAGCGTTTGCCTTTCATGCAAGAGGTCATGGGTTCGAATCCCAGCGTCCCATATGGTCCCCTGTGCCTGCCAGGAGCAATTTCTGAGCATGGAGCCAGGAGTAACCCCTGAGCACTGCCGGGTGTAACTCAAAAACCACAAAAAAAAAAAAAAAAAAGAAAGGAGTTAAGCAACCCAAATGTACTTAAAATTTTAATGGATAATGGTGTAAATTCAAATTAAATTTTCAAATGCACAAGCAGATGAGATAATGGGGTTTAAATTTTGCCTATTACTTTTGCCTATTATCCGTGCATGAATAGAAGGTAATACTAAAATGAGGTAACAAATGTTCAACAAGAAACATTTTCCTCTGTCATTTGTAGGTATAAAAGTTGAGAGTCTAGTTGATAAAAAAATATATATAAGTAAATGAGGGAATCTGGAGCAATAGTCCAATAGATAGGGTTCTTGCCTAGAAAACTGGGGGACCTAAGCACTGGCATCCCAAATGATTCACTGAGCACTATCAGGTGTAATTCCTAAATACAAAACCTGGGAGGAACTCATGACTTTTCTCAATGTGACCCCAAAACAAAGACCAAAAAAATAGAAATTGGACTTTTATTGTTATAAAAGTATCAGTATTTCTAATTGGCTGCTATCTTGTCACCCAGAAAGTTGCACAATCTGAGACAACATACCAATATTAAGATTTGAGGAAGGTGAATAGTGCGCATTATTTTTTTCTTCTAGCAAAATATTGAGTTTACTGGCAGCAGATGCTGAGGTAATGTATGAGCGACAAGTTGTCTGAGGATCAATCTTGTGAACAGAAGACAAGGGAAAGCCTGCCGGAGCAGAGAAGAAGCCACTGGAGTTCAGTCAACACAGCAGGCAGCTCTGTCTGGAGTGACTCCTCTCCACAAGAGTTGACTTGGTGACAGGATACAATGATGAGATGTCAGTTATTTGTTTGTTTGGCTGCTTGGTTTTGTTTTGGGGTCACACCCGGCAGCGTCAGGGATTACTCATGGCACTGCACTCAAGAACCACTCTTGGTGGGCTCAGGGAACCATATGGAATGTTGGATCAGACTTGGTTTTACTGTGTGCAAGGAAGTACTCTCCTCGCAGCACTATCTTTCCTGCCCCATATGTCAGGGTTTTATATATTTTCCTTATCACTCAACACTCCAGTTCTAGGCTATGAGATTGCCACAGGAAGGGTGTTACTAAATGTTACTTGGATGGCCTTTGGAGGCAAAGTAAATACTGAAGAAACTAATCTTTAGAATGTCTAATTGTTTCCATCTCCCAAGAAGGATAGTGTATTCGTTTTCTGGATTTGCCATATCAATTTCCACAAATTTGGTGACCTTAATGTGACAAATTTGTTTTTTTTTTTTTGTATTTTTTTAAATAGGGCTTTTTACTTTTGCCTGTTATTTTTGCTTATAACTCATGCATGAATAAAGATAATACTAAAATGAGGTAAAAATGTTTATCAAGAAATATTTTCCTCTGCCATGCATGAATGCAATATTTGCCTAGAAAATTGGGGGGCTTAGGTACTGGCATACCAAATGGTCTTCGGAGCACTATCAGGGAGTAATTCCTGAATGCCAAACCTGGAGTAACTCATGTGTGACCCCAAAACAAACGAAATGTGAGAAGCTCAAAATAATGGGTCAATAGAGTTGGTTTCAACAGAAGAGAAACTATTCCATGCTTTTTCCCAGCTCGTGGCATTCTGGAAAGTGCCTTCCTCTGTAAATGTATCTCTCCTATGATTCTTCTGCCATGACATAAACTTCTGTGTTGCTTTCTATATGTGTGTTGTTTGCTACTTCTCAATCACTTATGAAGATGCTTGCAATCAAGTTTAGAGCCCACCTCAATCCAGGTTGGTCTCATGCT
Source organism: Suncus etruscus (assembly GCF_024139225.1). Lineage (NCBI taxonomy): Eukaryota > Metazoa > Chordata > Mammalia > Eulipotyphla > Soricidae > Suncus > Suncus etruscus. The sequence goes on from NC_064864.1 coordinate 6,917,081, forward strand.
AATGGGATCTTTTCTTGACTTTTACTCCATACAATAACTGTTAGTCCATATAAAAAAATCTTAACATTACAAATGGACTTATTTGGGGAGTCGCCATAATAGGTTGCCATCATTTGTTGAAGAGGGAACTTACCACTATGCCTCTGTTTTGAGCAATGAGTGATTGTGAAGGGAAACAGAGAAAGGAGGACAAATGTGATAGTCCTAAAGGCAAACAGGTTGCCAAACAAATCAGCTTTAGAAATAAGAACATATGAAAGTTGAGTGTCTGGAAATTGATACTCCTTGGAAAGCCTTTTTTGTGCCCCCAGGTAACAAGTAACCCAATTTGAGGATTTAGTTCAAGCTGATTATGTCCTTGTAAGAATCTAGGCTTTGGGTTACTAGATCTCCAATTATTTAAGGGCATAAAAATTTACACTCTGATTACTTTTTATTTTAAAATGTCAATAAAATCTAAACAAATTGTGTAGGCTTAATATATAAATCTTGTGGACTGAATATAGTCACTGAGGTGTCCGGTGCTTTTATGATATCTCTCTACATCTATAGAGTAAATGAAATAACCATCAGTACATCTTTTGGTAGCCAAAAAAAAATTTGTTTTTGGTTTTTGGGTCACACCAGGCAGCATTCAGGCATTACTGCTGGCTCTATGCTCAGAAATTGCTCCTGGCAGATGCGGGGGACCATATGGGATGCCGGGATTCGAACCACCATCCTTCTGCATGGAAGGTAAACGCCTTACTTCCATGCTATCTCTCTGGCCCCTAATAGCCAACATTTTACCATGTCACCTAGAGACTTGTGCTAGTTAAGGTTCTCCAGAAAAATAGAGCCAATGGGAAATATATGTATATTAAGAAATATAGTTTAGAAAATTATTTGTTATAATTATAAAATTGACAAGCTTTAATTATGAATTTAATTATAAAATTGACAAGTTGGTGAACTGGAATCTCGAGAGTTAATGGTACAGTTCTGAGGGAGAACTTCTCTGGGAATGCTGTACTTAGTTTTAAGAACTCTTGGTGAGGAATGAATTGTATAAACCCACCCACTTTCTAAGAGTAATCTCCTTAATTTAAATTCAGCTGTGATATATTAGCAACATTTACAAAAACAACCTTCACAGGAACACAGGATCAGAATTGAATTAAATAACTGGATACCAGAGCTTAGTCAAGTCAACTCATAGAATTAACCATTTCAGAATTCATTATTCTTATGGTGAATTGAAAAGCCTGTAAAGGAGAAAGTCTAATACAGACTAGTTGGTTCAAAAATATCTTGCTATAAAGTGAAGGAAAAGGAGGGACTGGTAACGCCTGAGCACCGCCCAAAAACCAAAAAAAAAAAAAAGAATAAAATAGTAACATTGATGAGCACAAAAGAGCTTTTAAAGATGAGAGGTTAAACTCCAGAATGAGGCCTAGAGACTTCCAGCATGAGAATTTTGATCTCTTAATGAAGAAAATTTTCTTTTTTTTTCTTTTTTGTTTTTTTGGTTTTTGGGTCACACCCAGCAGCACTCAGGGGTTACTCCTGGCTCCATGCTCAGCAATCGCTCCTGGCAGGCCCCGCGGACCATATGGGATGCCGGGTTTTGAACCAATGACCTTCTGCATGAAAGGCAAATGCCTTACCTCCATGTTATCTCTCCGGCCCAGAAGCAAATTTTTTATCACACTGTCTTTCATGTAACAGAAAGTATTCAATTTATTTATGCTAATTTTTCTTTATTCATTTTTTTGTTTGGGGGCCACTTAGGTACCACTCCTGGTTCTGTGCTCAGAATCACTCCTGGTGGTACTAGGAACACCACTTGCAATTCCAGGGATGGATCCAAGGTCAGCCACTTGCAAGCAAGTGCCTTAACCCCTGTACTATCTCTCTGGCCTCCAGATTTTTTCTTTCAAAACATCTTTTAATAGAAATAAAATAGTTTCCTTTATTTGTCTTTCTTATTTTTTGGAGGAGTAAAGATTTTCATCTGCATCTGGTGTTGTTCAGGGTTTACTCCTGTCTCTGTGTGCAGGGATTATTCCTGGAAAGGTTTGGGGAATCATATGGAGTGATGGGAATAGAATCCAAGTACTCTCTGTGTAAGGCAAGCACCCTACTTGCTTTATTATCTCTTCGACCCATAGAAGTTAGTTTTCTTATCCTTGACTTCCATGGAGTTTTCAATGGTCAATGAAATAAATAAAAGCTATACTAGTGTGATTAATTAAAAGTAAAATTTATTAAGTACCAATTGATATTTTTCTTGAAATATTTAGGTTTAGTCACTTACTCTGTTTCCAAGGCAGCCAACCCACTACCAGCAGGTATTTTTATTAAGTTCATGAATTTCTCCATTTCTACTGCATCATTTATTCTTTCAGAACATCAAGAAGTTACCCTATTTCATTAACTCCTAACTACAGACTTCAAATCTAATCAATTTTATATCAATTTTATATCACTTGGCTTTCATTTCACTTACACAGTCATTCAGATAACCAAGATGTGAATATATTATCCCAGAATATCTTACTGTTTCATAAAGATTATTTTGATCTGAACGCAGTTGGAAATGACAGACACATGAGGAACTCTCTGTCCTCTGATTTGCCTAAAATCAAGACATACGTTTTGATGTTGAGGGTCCACATCTGACAATATTCAGGGGTTACTCCTAGCTCTATGCTGAGAAATGATGTCTTGCAGTATTCAAAGAACCATTTGAAATGCCAGGGTGCAAGGTAAGTGTCCTACCCACTTTATTATCTATTTGGCATTAGAACATAAATTTTTACTTGTGAAAGTGTTTCCCTTACCTATCCTATAGAAGGAAGAAGACCCCTTATTACTGAGGAAGGACAGCTATATATACAAACTTAGCTAGATAACCCTTCTCTATCATTAGTTTCCCTCATATTCTTTACCTTCCATTTACTACCACACCTTGAAACCCATATCCCTTTGAGGGGAGAGGTTGTTGTTTATTTTTGCTTGAGGGCCACACCTTGCAGTGTTCAGGAGTTATTTCTGGCTCTATGCTCAACAATTTTCCTGGTGGGTTTAGGGGAACATATGGGATGCCAAGGATAGAACTCAGGATGGCTGTATGCAAGGCAAGTTCCCTACCCATTGTACCATCTCTTGACCCCCACATATTTCTCTTTCCTCTGTCTAGTCATATATCCAAAATGGTCCTTTGATCAATTTACATATAATGTTCCAAGTCCAATGGCTTCCATTCAGTTCTTTTCGATGTTACTTCCATACACATAACATTAAAATTATATATGTGTGACTTTTCTTCAGTTAGTATGACTTTTGCTAGCTTAGTTTTCGGTTTCGCTTACTGAACATAGTAGTGTGGAAGGTTGTTTTCCCCCCTAGGCAACTTCTTCCATCATATGTCCAAAACTCAGCTGTCCCAAAGAAGACGAGAAAGAATGACCTCTACAATTACACTTTCTAATTTTCTGTGTGGTGGTAATTCAGTTTATTGTGCATATTTGCAATCCCAAGCTATCTAAAGATAACAAAATGATTGTTAATTTTTGATTTTTGGCTTGGAGAAGCCAGATTTACTCCTAGCTCTGTGTTCAGTCATCACTCCCAGTGGTGCTCAGGGGATCATATGGTGCTGGAAATTGAATTCAGGATAACTGCGAACAAGGCAGGCACCTTACTCTCTGTTCTCTCTCTCTAGTCTTCATACATATTAAGGTGATGGAGGAAGGTCAGTGTGAGGCTCTTTTATATTTGTTTGTATTTGGAGACTATTCAGAGATGCTGAAAAAAGGACCAGAGGGTATAGAGTACCATATGTGCAGACTACTGGAGTACACAATATTTGGAGTCCATGTGGGGTGCCAGAGACTGAATATGGGTCTGCTACATGCAATGCCAAAGCACCCTACTCACTGTATTATTGCTTCAGCCCAAATTTGTGGTGTTGGCAAGGAAGACTTTAGAATTTCTGGTATCTGAGTTCTCCCTATGAAAGGGAAATGATATCCAAATGTTTCTGATGCCTTACCACTGAACAAGAGCTTCCATTTCCTTCATCTCTGTTATGAAGCTGTGACGTCCATATCTATTTAGGTTTTGATAGTCCTGAAATTTTTGCTTATTATTTTAGAGAGGTTTAAAATCATGTGTGTGTATTTCAGAGAATGTCAAAAAGTTATTTATAAGGCATATTGAGGAAAACAAAATTCCCAACTATATAATCTACTCAAACTTGCTGCTTCTTCCTCACCTCTAATTTGAAAGAATAGGAGACAGAAAGAGAGAGGGGAAGACAGAGCAAAGAATAAATATAATTTTATAGTAGCATACAGCTCACTGTTTCTTTAGTCAGAAAGGAGGAAAATCAAGTCTATGGTTAAGCACATCCTCTAAGGTAACAAGGAAAAAAATAATTTAGTAAGTCATATTTATTTTCCCAGCCAAAGTTACAGTCAGTCCTCTTTCCTAAGAATCAAGGCCTAGAATCGTGATATCAAATTTAACACCATTAAATTCTTTATTCTCCAGTATAAATAACTTTGGGTAACGGCCAGTGGAATTTTCCACTTCAGCTCTCCACAGTTGGGAGCTTACATTGTTACACAACTGCAATGAAGTTTAGTAATGAGCATCACAATGGAAAATTAATAAAAGCTCAGTGTAGCCCAGCCCATTCAAGTAATTGTCAATTAAGACTCCAATCAATACTGAGGTAATAGCTCATGAACAAGGAGAGTTGGGTACTTACTTCATTAATGTTGCAAATCGATGTCGACCATTTGGGAGTAAGTGCAGAGAAATGAGCTCATATATTAGGTTATCATAGTTAGAGGATTTGCTGGCTAGTAGCAGATGAAGGCATCGTTCAGCTCATAAACAAACAGAGCAGGAATGACACTATTTGAATAGCTGTGTGCTGATTGCTAGAAAGCAACTTCATCTTTTCTCCTACTCTTGATGCTGAAAGGTTTTGTAAGGACCCTAAATTTCTATTCCTATTCCTGAAGCACTGATCACTTTGCCTTATGATCCCTTTCTATTCTCTAGAGTCCCCTACAGAGATCTTGTTCTTCCTCAGCTAGTAAATAAAACCATTTCTTCTATATCCTTTATAACACAGAGCAAACCTCCCTGAGCTACGTCTATTGAACAGGTTAACAGGAGGGTTTTCTGGAGATGTTTTGCGCAGAGAATAACCTTCGAAAGACCAGCATTGGTTGCACCGTGTTTTTGCCCTTATCTCCAACACTTCTTGTTCTTCCCCTCCAAATAGGACCAAAAATAGGTACAAGTATAAAATTATGATGTTCTCCTAAGCCTAAGCTAATTCCTTTTTATTATTATTTAAGTTTTGGGGCCACAGCAGGGGTTACTCCTGGTTCTGCACTCAGAAGTCACTCCTTTCAGGCTCTGGAGACCATCTGGGATGTTGGTATTCGAACCTGGGTCTGTCTTGGGTTGGCTGCATGCAAGGCAAACTCCCTACCCACTATGCTATTGCTCCAGCCCCTGGGCTAGTTCTTAAGTTATATGCCTAATTGGAGTATAGTCACATAGGAAGTACCCCCAAGGAGCCTAAAATAGTACACATATAGCATTAAAATGCTAAATGTATTACAATCACATCCTAATAAGTGCCACTACACTTTTATTGTCCTACATTATCTTGACTTTATTATTTGAGAATTGATGGCTGTCCTTCTTGCCTTATTTTTCTCAAAAGTATGTACAGACAATACCATTACTATTTCTTTCTAGTCCCAGAGTTCACCCTGGGCATTGTTGATTAAGCTGCATGGAAAAGAGAGACAGGTAATAAGCCAAAATGTCAGTACCTCAATGGTTCAGAAGTTTAGGAAGGGATTCTAACCCCATTTCAGAACTGGAAGCTCTTCCAGTAATGGGTAAGGCCACAGAGCAATTTCATAAAACTCTTTATTTATTTATTTTTGGTTTGAGGGCCACATCCTGTGATGCTCAGGGGTTAGTTACTCCTGGCTAAGAGCTCAGAAATCACTCCTGGCTTTGGGGAACCATATGGGATACCCAAGATTGAACTCAGGTCCGTTCTTGGTCAGCTGTGTGCAAGGTAAATGCCCAAACACGGCTCTATCACTCTGTCCCCTGTTTGTTTGTTTGTTTATTTATTTATTTTGGGATGGTTTTTTTTTTTTGACCATACCTGGTGGCACTCAGGGGTTACTCCTGTCTGTATTCAGAAATTGCTCCTAGCAAGTTTGGGGGACCATATGGGATACAGGGAATTGAACCCAGATCTACCCCGGGTCTTATGTGCATGACAAATGACTTACTGTTGTACTATTGCTTTGGCCCCATTCTTAAAATTCTCTTATAGAAAATGAAAAGGGTCATGCCAGCCATTGGACTAGATGATCCATCAACACCATCTTATGTCATCTAACTGGTTTCTCTAAACCTCTATTTTACATTTAGGACCATAGTCCTATACTCCAACACACAATGCTCATACCAAAAAAAAATAAGGTTCTCTATCTTTGGTACTTTCTATATTCAGTACATGGCACAAGTTATATTTGAACACATAGATATAGATAGAAATGCAGTGAATTTAAACAATCATTTTTAAATAACAGGTTTTTCAAAATTTGGATTTGAAGTCATACCCAGTGGTACTCAGTGATTACTCCTGATTCTGAAATCAGGGGACCAGATGTGGTGCCAGGGATTAAATCTGGGTCAGCCATGTGGAAGGCAAGTGTTTTGCCCACTGTACTCTCTTTTAGCCCCAAAATAACAGTATGTTTTTTTAAATATATGTTACGTTCCTGTTTAGAATTCACTATTGGGGACTGGAGAGATAGCATGGAGGTAAGGCATTTGCCTTTCATGCAGAAGGTCATTGGTTCAAATCCCGGCATCCCATATGGTCCCCCAACCCTGCCAGGGGTAATTTCTGAGCATGGAGCCAGGAGTAACCCCTGAGCACTGCCGGGTGTGACCCAAAAACCAAAAAAAAAAAAAAAAAAAAAAAAAGAATTCACTATGATTTTTGTTTACATACTAAATGATTGGCTTCATGTAAAAGTCATTGGTGCCCTTCCATATGCAATAGCAGTGGAGACATCTGCCCCTTGCTAATTCTGGGGAGTTACAAATTGGGCTACACACAAAACTGACGGAAGCCAGTTGCTTGCTTGTCACTTTGTATACTAGAGTCACTCCTGAGCAAAATTTTATAGACCAGGAAAGGGGGAGATGCTGATGGAGCCACAAAATGGCCCCAGAAAACTCCCCATCCCCCACACTAACTGCACAGTTTTGAGCATGTTTGCCAGGAGATGCTTTCTGCACACAGCTGAAATATGAAATGTTTATTATTGTACTTCACGAAGACTGTTCCCTTCATAAATTCCTCCCTATAAAGACTCCCTCCTCATCGTTTTGTCTTAGCAGGTCAGAAAGTTGTTCCATAATGGTGGAGGAGAAGGGATCTTGGGCATGTTGAATTATTATTTTAAAAAGGTGAATAAGATGTGTCTGATCCCACTATTTAAATGCCACATTCTCCAATCTATTGAGTTCTCCACTGCTTTCCACTTTGGTTCATCTACAATCTACACCAGTTATCAGCAACTGTGGATGAGAATATTGAATTCTGTTTTCTCTCCTAGTCTTGTCATGGAATTATGCTTGGATATACCTATACCTGAATAATAATCCCATAGGGGAGTTTCAAGAATAGTCATATAAAAAATCTTAACTCCAATGTTTTATGAATAGTAGCTATATAATATCTCACAGAAAAATTCTTGATAAAGATCTATCCAAAATGTCTTTGATTCAATACTAGGAAGGAAGTCAATTTTACCTAACCCAATGACTTATTATTCGTTTTATTTTAATTCTGTGAAAGGAGTCACTGACCTTTGCTCTTGTTTTTTTTTTTCTCTTGACTGGCTGTAAAAAGACTTTGTAATGCATAGCTATGCAAAACTAATTAAAGTTTGCTAATCACTGATTGTTTTCTCCCCTACTTTCACTTTTTCTTCTTATAATTCCTTCATTTTTTTTTGTGACATAATGCTATATTATATAACAGAATACAATTTCAAATTTGGGGCATTTGCACAGAGAATAAAATATGGTAGACTCTATTGTCATGCTAATTGCACAGTATTATGCCAGGTACTTGACCCTGAGTCAGGAAGATAAAAGAAATGCAGCCAATTGTCCTACTACCATCCACCTCCTGGGCTGTCATTATCTTCTATGAAGCTTAGAGAACCGGAGCTGCCCCCAGGGAATCTGCATTTGCCTTACATAGAGAAGGAAACCAGAACTGGGACCAATAAGACCACCTGTTCTAGACCTATGACTTATGTCAATGTTTTCTTACTTATTTCCCTCAATATATACAAAATAGCATGTTGATAATTTGTCAGGCTTTCAGCTAAAATGCTAAATCTCTAACGTGATTCATTCCCATAAATGCCAGGCAAGAAAATAATTTTCAGTGTTCATTGCTAGATGAAAGAATGAAACATTTTAGAATTGTTTAGTTTTTTAGGTCATACTTAGCTTAAAATCTGAACCCCTTACATGGGCCAGTGTGAAGTACATTGTTGGTATAATTTAGAACACACTATTCCTACTGCCTAGAAAGTTTTGCTCCCAGGTTATAGTAAGACCCTATTCTTCTGTTCATGCATGTCATAGCTCAAATATTTCTAATACTTTTTCTCAGAAAATTAAAATTGAAGCTACCACATAAACTATAAATTTTATGTCTATGTATTTGGCCAAAGAAAAAAAAGAATAATAATTTTCAAAAATATATGCATCCTCAATGTAATATTATTATTATCTACAAAATCTAATAATTGGAAACAATACTGACAGAAAAACGGGTAGTAAAAATGAGGAATACACTTAAACACGATGGAATAGTTGACCATAAAAAGAGTGAGATCTTGTCATTTGTGAAGGGTATGTTAAGAAAATAAGTCTGACAGAGTAAGAAAAATCTCACATGGTTTTATTTATTTGTGGAATTTAAAAAGCAACATAAAAAAAAAACTTATGAATGCAGATTGGTGATTGCCTTAGGCAGGGACAATTGATGGGTTTGGAGGACAAATGGGTAAAGTGGGTCAAAAGAGAAAAACTTCTAGTTAGAAAATAAATTCTGGGATTTAACATATGACTTAGTTATGTACATTTCATAATGCATTGTTACTATAGTTAACTGCTGTATTACATATTTAAAAGTTGCTAAAAGTACTAATCTTTAAAAAGTTCTCATTCCAAGGGAAAAATAGTAACTATATGTGGTGATGAATGTAATGACTTATCTCTTAGTCTTTACATTACTTTAGCAATATAAAAATATCAAATAATGATGTTGTATGCTTTAAAAAGATGCTATGTGACAATTATACCTCAATATAAAAATGTAAAAATGTTACCACATTTGAAGTGCTACCCTTTATGTGTATGCCTCATTGCTGTTAGATCACACCCTGCTTTTTACCCAAAACAAAGGTGTTCCTCAACTGCCTCTCTCCTTTTCACCTACCCCTTTGATAAGTAAATGTTCACCTAGACTGAAGTAGCTTGATATAGGTACTGTTGTCATTTTACCCTCCCCATCTTGTTGGTAAATAAAGAGGTTTTCGTTTGGTTTGGCAAAGGAGAGGGACCATGTGGTAAGAAGCCAAGCAACTCCATGATTCTCTCCTAATTGGCTTGGTTTATTAATTCTGTATGGCTACTCTGCTTCAGATAGTTCACCCAGGGTTGGAAATACAGCATGTGGGGTGATTTCACAACTGGCGCCTGAACAGGAACTTAGCGACCTGAGAAGACTCCCAACAATGGTGAGTAACTTGACCCTCTGGGTAGTAATCACTTATGACAGCCCCCTCAAGCTGGAGTGGTACTTTCCTTATGGTGACAAGTTCTCAGTCAAAGGCCTTCATAGGGCTGATAATTTATTGTTCACTACTGGCACTAAACCAGAGAGACCCCCATCTTCCAGGGATAATGAGCTGGCTACCGTCTCTGTAGACTCAGAGTCTAAAAATGGCTCAACCAGAGATATCCCTGTGTCCCAAGCCCTGAGTCAGGTGGACAAGCCAGTGGTGGAAATTCAAGTCCTAGGCACTGTCAAATGGTTTAATGTCTGGAATGGTTATGGATTTATCAACAGAAATGGCACTAAAGAAGATGTCTTTGTTTACAGTTATTAAGAGAGTTATTAGGACAGTTATTAGGAGAAACAATCCCAGGATGCACATGTGTAGCATTGGAAATGGAAAGACAGTGGAGTTGATGTTGTGAAAAGAGAGAGGGGGTCCTAAAGTATTAATGTATCCAGACCTGGTCATGTGCCAATGAAAGGTAGCTACTATGCTCCCAATTGACATAGGTTCTGCCAATTCATTCACTACCCATTGTGGCAAAGGACAAACCCCCCCTCCCAGGCAGATCAAAATCAGGCAGTGAAGAGGAGAGAGCTGAGGACTCTGGGCAGAGGTCCAGACACCAACATCCACTGCCTTTCTTCTACCAAAGGCACTTTGTGCTAGGACCTCAGCCCCCCAACCTACAGCAGCTTACTGAGGTCACTGATGGGTTAAAGGCCAAATAAAAAGCCCCATTGAAGGGGGACCAACATTAGAGAGATAAGCAGGTTCCCCCACCCGGAATCTGGTCCAGGTACCAAAGGCCTTTCTGTCCTAGACAACCTCAGTAGCCTACCACAGGAGGTGGAGATGGAGAATTCAAGGCCAACTGAGGAGAAGCTTCTTTCAGAACCTCCTTTAACTCCAGAAAAATAACATTTCATAGGTTATCTCTTGATCTATTTGCCTTGGTTACTATATTGCTGGTTAAACTAAACTGGCGTGTTCTACCTGTTTAGGTCTTAATATCTACTTTTATGTTCTATGTCCCACTGCAAACACATAGTTATGTATCCAGATCTAGTGGTTTAATATTAGCTTGCACAGTTCTGGGGAAATGTATAATGTTGTTATATTTTTAATGGTTCTCAACTATATTAGTGAATGTTTCCCAATTGCTGTGGTGCTTGATTGTGTATACTCATTAGCAACTGGTTCTCAAATTATATATGCAATAATGTTTTAATGTCTTTGTCCATAGAAGTTGATAGAAAAGGAACTTGAATACTAGACTCATTACAGTGCTCATTATAAGAATTTTTAGCAAATATATTTTCTTTTTTTTTATTTTAATTATGACAACAAAGATGCAAAGAAAGAGGACAGGGTAAAGTTACAGTGGAAGCACAATCACCCATAAACAGAATTTTCGGTAGTCCCATCGATGATATCCCAGCCTTGAACTTTCAGCCAAACAACATTAAGAAAAACAAAACTGAACCCATGTACAATACAATTACTTTGTCCATCAAATCCCCAGTTGTAGTACATACTATTTCTTAGCAGCACACAATATAATCTAAAGACATTAGACTTATGTAACTCCTTAAACATTGAGGGCAAAGTACATTTATCTAGTTCCATGCACATGCTTACTAGTTTAAGTTAACCTCAAAAGTTTTAGTGGGTTGTTTTTCTTAATGATTGGAGTCAAGAGAACATAGTAAAAAATGGTGTTAGAGTGGCATTTGTTTGCATAGGCCCACCAAAATATAAGGGACATGGAAAGAAAAATTATGGTCTAAATACAAAGAAACCCTACCCCTGAAGTTTCCTGGCACAGGACTGACTCTAGGCTCCAGGCAAGCTAGTTTGTCCAATCCAAGTCATCGTCTGTAGTGGCAATACACCTCCATTCCTCACATAGTCTCTGTTGTTGGTATCATGCTTCTGTATTAAAGATCCTGGAGTCTGCATATCCCATATTGCAGTCAGGATGGTGCAGAGCATCCTCTCGTTTCACCTCACACTTAAGGGGCACTAGAAAGAACCATGTCCTGTAGAGCAGGTCATTGTTGTTGTCAAGTCTTCTCAGTGTAAACGGAAGTCTCTTTTTAGGAGGTCGATGTCAGACCCTTGGTAGTGTCTTTCCTGGTAGAGGACTGCTTCCAGCTGTTGCTATAAAAGACCTTGGATGTTTCGTAGATAGCTTGCCTGGTTCCAACGTGAATGGAGGATGCCCATTCTTCTGAGGCCTGTGCCAGGTCATTATATCAATGTTCAGGGTGTAAGGTACATTGTACTGAGATTTATTAGATAAGAACTTATCTGTATGTATAGTGTTTTCCGATTTTAATGTGTCTATGCAAACAAGGATCAATGCCATGAAGCGTTATCAGCCCATCTGGAGGCAATAGGAACAAGACCAGCAATTTCCATGACATAGTTCAATCATAGACATTAAACTGAGGGACAGTTCCACCAACAATCCTTACCGAACAGCTTACAAAGAAGAGACAAGATGAAAAGTGGATAGAAACATCATGGTAGAAGAATATATAGAGGGTTACAGCTGTTAAAGAAAATACACATAAAATATTCAAAAGATATATGTGTTCAATATGTGTTCAATTTATGTCCTTCTAAATAGTTCTGGGATTGTTAGATCCACTGTATGTCTTTGGTCTGAGATTAGAACTGTGTGTTACTGAAGTTAAGAAGGGTAAATCTGGGGTACTGATGGTGGGAGGAGTATATGTTCGCGTGAAGGCGCTAGCCCCGCGCAGTTTGCAACATGTAGACTGGTATGAAATTGCCAGTGACAGCCTGAGTATAACTGAGTAGCTATCTGCCACCCCCCAGATCAAACTCCACCCCCTAAGCCAATCTCTGGAGCTGGCCTGGGAGTGGGGAAAACCCAGGGTGCCCCATCAGGTCCTCCCAAGAACCCACCTGGAGATTCGGAGGAAAGGGGGAGTGAGGGGCGGGTGACCCAGGTCTGGGCCCCCCTACCCTAGGCCGGGCCAAGAGGCCCCTGGCACGTACGGAGGTCTGCCAGGAGCCAGCCCGTGCCAGCTGAAAATCCTGCTCCAGGAAGGGAGGAAGGCCCTCCCAGGCCCCAAGGACAGGATTTCAAGCCCCACCCTAGGCCAATGTCCGGAGCCGGCCTGGGAGTAAGGAAAACCCAGGGTGCCCCATCAGGTCCTCCCAAGAACCCACCTGGAGATCCGGAGGAAAGGGGGAGAGGGGGGTCGGGTGACCCAGGTCCGGGCCCCCCTACCCTAGGCCGGGCCAAGAGGCCCCTGGCACATATGGAGGTCTGCCAGGACCCCGCAAATTTATTTTCAAACTATATATATATCTGCAGAACTATTCTTATGATTTTGTTTAGAGAAGTTTGTAGATAAGGATCTTGGATGCTCTAGACTCATATTAGAATACTTGGTGAAAAATGTTTTAAGAACTTGTTTTCAAATTAAATATAACTGCAGAAAGGTTCAAATGTTTACATTCAGAGAAGTCTATGAAAACATTTGTAATATGTATAAAACATCAATATGGTAAAAGCTGATTGTTTTGAGAATGATATATGCACAATCTAACCTATGAAGCTTTTTACAACCAAGTCTATCCTCACCAGCAGTGATTCCTAGGAATTAAAAATTTACACACCACCTTACTTACTTACTGCTAAAGGATTTTTTTTTTATTTCCTCAACTTTTACTGTGTTTATGCAGATTAATGGCCACTTTGGGGGTTCCTGCCTCTCACAGAGAACAGAACAAAACTTATATAGCTCTCCTCAAAAAATTTTTTTGAATATAAAGGTGAATTGTTAATTTACACTCTGCTTTTGCCTAGGGCAAAGGTGTTCCCTAACTTCCTCTTTTCATCAAGCCCTTTGACTTGTAAAAGTTCACCTGTATCTCACTGGACCCTCCCCTTCCAGGTTCGTACACCTCCATCACTATAGATTGAATAACCATGTTTCTTTTACTTCTTTCCACTCTTGTTGACTGTGGCTCCTACTCACACTATTGAAATAGCCTGGGGGTTGCACAAAGCCAACTGTATATGGTTTAGTATGTGAAGGAGTTCCATTTCTTAGCTGGCATTGCAGAAACTTCTCAGACAGGAAAGTTAATAAGGATGGAATGTTGATATGACTTTTGAGAGTCTAGTTTAAAATGTGTCTGAAAGAAAATTTTCAACACTAAAAGCCAGAAAGCTGAGTTCTGTGTTATCAGCTCCTGGCTGAAGTGCAAGCAGCTAATTTTCTTTTCATTTAGGACCTGGACAGTGGAAATGTATATATTGTTTGGGTTAGGCAGCTCCCAAAGCCTATAGGGGTTTATTCTCTTATTTATTCACTTAATCAAGGAAAACACTACTGGAATCCCTCCTGAGGATTGGGTGTGGTTTTGGGTATTTGCTATAAGCATCTGATGACTAATTGCTGTTTGCAAAAATGACATTATCTGAGATCTTGCTCCTCTCATGCCCCTGCATGTCTGAGCTGAGAAGAAGAGTGAGCATTTTGCGGACATTAAAAAACGAAGTAACTACGGTTATTTAAAGATACCAGGGACTAGAGAAATAGCATGGAGGTAAGGTGTTTACCTTTCATGCAGAAGGTCGGTGGTTCGAATCCTGGCATCCCATATAGTACCCTGAGCCTGCCAGGAATGATTTCTGAGCACAGAGCCAGGAGTAACCCCTGAGCACTGCCGGGTGTGACCCAAAAACCAAAAAAAAAAAAATAAATAAAATAAAGATACCAGAAAATATTGAAACATAGGAAATAAATTATATTGATAAGTTATATGTAACATATACTTAGTATATACAGAGAAAAGGCACAAGATTAAATGTTTGGATGCTTGGTTTAATCCCAATTTTATTCATTATAATTGACCAAAGACTGTTCGAAGAGAAAGAGTGGATAATTGACCAAAGACTGTTCGAAGAGAAAGAGGGGTCAAGAGAGTAAGCCTTACAATAAGTAGACAAAAATGTCAACAGTGTAACAGTTTTGGTGGAAAAACTCTTGACAGTTTTTTTAATATTGTGCATTTTTTTATATTGGGCATGTATTTTTGTTCTTTATTTACAAGAATGTCACTTTTCTATTTAAGGATGGAAGAGTTTTGTGATAAAATACATGGCACTTAATTACAGTTGAAATTCAAATAAATACCATTTTAGTATAAGTGTATCCCAAAAGTTACATAATATATACTTATGCTAAGAAGTATCCATTGTTTATCTCAGTCATATTTAATTGTGTTTTTATTTGCTAAACTTGGCAGTGCTAGGAGAAGAGATTAGTTCAACATTTAAAAATATGTCCTTGAGCAATAACAACACTAACAAACTATCATGACAATGGTAGTGAGTAAAAGAAATAGAATGTCTGTCTTGTAGACAGGCAGAGTGTGGAGGAGGAGAGAAATGGGGGGCATTGGTAGCAGGAAGTTTACACTTTTTATGACTGAAACCCAACTATAAACATGTTGTTAACCATAGTAAAAAAATATTATTAGAAAAAATAAAATAAAATGGAGACTAAAGAAATAAAAATAAATTAAAATTTGTCTTTTATCCCCATAATTGTTCAAATTCTGGTGCACAGGTAGGGCTGATTTGCAGAGAAAAGCAAGCTGCCTGGTAAGAAAACTATGGATGATGCTTCAGACATCTGCCCTGAAGACCCCCCTGAAGATCTTTAGATTTCCAGTCTGAATGACAGAGGAATGGTTGATCTTCTTAAAAAATGTGTGTCTTCCAAAGCCCACATCAAAAGCCTAAAAACTGGCTTAAGTCTTCCAACTTCCCAAAAAGATTCACCTCTAATTTCACCAATGAAAGAAGCTTTTGTGCCAGAGGGTGAAGGTATAGAAGAAAAACAGCCCTCTTTCAGGAAATAAATATCTGGGGCCATGGTCCAGCTTGACATCGCCAGTTGGCCTAAGGAATTCACAGCACTACCATTTTGGGAAAACCATTGCAAAAGAGCTAAAATAACCCCATGTGGCAACACTTCACAAAATAATACTGGGAGATGCAAACAGCTAGATATTAGCCAAGATTTGTAAACACAGACTTCAAAAAGGTGATAATTAATGAGGTTAGGGCAAAGAGCAATAGAAGAGAAATAGCAAGCTTTGAACAAGGCTCTTCAACCCTGTAGGCCTTAGTTGCATCATCTGTAAAATGGATGGGTTGAACAAGATGATACCAAAAATATACCTTCTAATTTTGCTGTTCCAGTATGTTAATTTTGAAGTAATTGGAGGGTCAGTGTTTGAACAGGGAAGAAGAATGATGACTAGATAAATCCAACATCATTTACTGAGCCTTTCAATACCAGGCAAAGAAAAGATTAATAGTCTATTGTTTACTTAATATTTACTCTGTACACATTTGTTCTTATTTCTGAGACTTATAATAGATCTCCAGGTTTGTAAAAGTATCTTTATTTTATAACTAGAAAAATGAAGCCCTGGAGAATTTAAGTGACTTTTGTAAGCTTACTATGCTAGCAAATATAGAATCAGGATTTTAATTAAGTCTGTCTTATTGAACCAAAGTCCTTGTAATGCAGCCATATAGACTTCCTTTGGCCCTCTATGTTTCTGAACTGAAGTTGAATTTATCTGTTCATAAATTCTCATCACCAGGTAAGGGATAGAAATGGGGGCAGTGATTAATCTATAAACTCTATAAATAAAAAATTATTTGGAGTCAGAGAAATAGTACAGCAGGTAAGTCTCTTGCCTTGCGTGAGTTTGACCAGGATTTGATTCCCAGTATCCTATATCATCTATTATCTCTTATCCCACCAGGAATGACTGTTGAACACAGAGTAAGGAGTTCAGGAGTTGAGGAGTGAGTTCAGGAGTAAGCTCTGAACATAGCCATGTGTGCACTTATGCCATTTTTTTTAAGACAGTGGGGGGGGGGTTTGCCTACAATTGATTTTCACTTACCAGAAAAAATATCTTCAAGAGTTCCTGTTCCAAAATTCTCTCATACTCATTCTCTGAACTCTAAAATGTCATGAAAAATCTCTAGGGTTTTGAGCTCGTTGGGAAAGTCTAATTTAAATACATGATTCAATCCTCCCTATCCCTTACAGAGTGAATGAGAGTATATATTTCAGCCACTAATCAATTCTCATGAGTAGACTTTGATTGGGTGAACAGGGAGAGTTGTGACTGAACTTTAGTCTGGTAGAAGGGATTGGGAGATCATGAAACAAGTCAGAAAGTCTATGTTATTGCGGAACAAAATCCGCACAAACTTCCTTGAACTCAGTGGTCAATCAAAGTATTTATTTAACCCTGACCCCTAAAGACTAGTCACAATAATGAAGAAAATAGACACTTTCCCACATTACAAATAGACTAACACTAAAGGAACAAGAGCTCCAAGGGGCAATTAAGTCTGAGAGACATGACATGACATGACATGACATAATCACAGATTGCATTTGGCTGGAGATGGTCATAGTCTCGTTTTGGAACTGCAGAGTGTGTCAACATGTGCTCATGTCCTTGGGATGGTCTCGTCCTTGCTTTGCAAATGATATGCTTGAAAATTTGTGCTTTTGGACTCATCCACTAGCTGACAGTAAAAGGTCTCTTCCCCAAATCAGATACTCAATAAAACAGAACCTGAATTCTCACAACTCTCAAAGCTTGCCACTTGGTTTTCCTCAGGTGAGACTTTTCACCATAACAAGAAAAATTGTTTAATAAGGAGATGGAAAATAACAAACAGCAAATAGTTAGGTTGGGCAGAATTTTAAGGATATAAGTTATTGGAGAAATACTACAGTGAAGAGACTGCTTGTCATGCACATGAGCTTTACATCTGGCACCCCACACATCACCTATGGACTGCCAGGGGTAATCCCTGAGTGCAGAACCAGGAGTAAGTCCTATGTACCAGGTGAGCCCTCCATCCTAAGAAAATATTTAATTTTTGTATGAGCAGCTGCCATTTAAATGATCTCAATCACTTATTTTGGAGGAAGCAAATCCCTTTGGAACTGTTTATGCAGCCTTTGTCCATGAAATTGTACAACTTAAAGGCCTTGAACCCCTTGTTTAGTATTTTAATTTGAGTTTTACAGAAATAAGATTCTAAAATTACAGACATGAGAAGTATTTTATTATGATAATGTTTTTAAGGGAAGTAGATAAGAATATGTAAAAAGTCAAACAAAATAAGAAAGGAAACAAAGAAATAATAAGAGGTAGCCTCACACTGAACTATAAGGAATTTATTATTTACTTTTAGGGGGATTTGGGGCCACACCCAGAAGTATTCAGGACTTCTTGGGAGTGCTCTGAGAACTATATGCAGTGCTGAAACTGGGGTCATCTCACAAAAGGCAAATACCTTAAACCCTGTACAAACTCTTTTTATCCATAAAGGAATATTTGGAGGGGAGTTGAGCCTCATCTAGTGGAACTTATGGATACTCCTAGCTTTGTGCTCAGAAATTACTTCTGGCAGGCTTAGGGGATTTATGAGATGCCAAGGATCTAATCCAGGTTGGCCACATGCAAAGCAAATGCCCTACCTGCTGTGCTATTGCTCTGGCCCAAATTTATAAAGAAATATTCTAAAAAGTAAAGGTTTATCTCCCTCTCTCACATATTCTGTTTTTTTTTGTAATTATAATGCATTCATAAAAGCCATTTGGAATTTAAGACTGCAGATAAATGTAAATTTGAATAGACCCAAGTAGAATATCATAGTACATTATGAATCCTCAACAAATACAAACCATAGATTATATAATAGGCTTAGATAAATTGTAGATATTATTGAATATATATTTCTAAAGTCAGTCTTTTATTTTATGCTTACAACAGAGTGTATTCTTTCGGAGAGACTTTGGAGTACTATATACACCTGCTTTTTTCCAGATCAAAGTAAAGGAACTGGTTTTTCTACAACGTGAAAAGTTTGCTTCTGGTAGGACATGGATTTCAGTTCTCAACGCTTCCAATTTGAAAGTTTTGTAGTGCCAGCCATGTAGCTCTCAACACCAGGGAATATCTGAAGACCCACAGTTGCCCTAACAAGTACATTGTTTTCTTAGCCCCTCATCCCTGAAAGTATCGTTAGTTTTTGGATAGCAAGTGGGTAGGTCAAGTGGGTCTAGATTTAAAGACGTGATGAAGTAAAGTAATACTGAGTGAGGCTTATGACAATGAAAAATCCCACCTGAAAAGAAAATCTCCATGATGACAGTCTATGTCGGTTGTTAACAATTTTGCCCTATCATGGTGCAGTCACTTGTTTGGGATGCTGGTTGAAAATGTGAATGGAAAGCTAGAAACGTAGAAAGTCAAGAGTGGAAAATATACAGACAAAGATAAAATTGGTAGTAAAATCACCCCCTAAATATTTCATTCAAGTCTGAATGATCAGTGTCATTCTGGTATCAGTACGAAGGGATACATTAGGTTCTCTTTGTAAAAATTACTAATGTATTTGCCCCCTCCCTTCTTTTTTTTTCTTTTCTTTTTTTAAAATTTATTTATATTCTAGATACAGGCTCCTGCCTTTTTTTTTATAGAACCTTAGAACTTGAATCATTTTGTTCTGTTTCGTCTTTCTATGTCTTCCTATAAATTGAGAAAAGAATAAAAAAGTGGATGGGGCCCAGGGGCCAAGAGATCTCAGGAGCATTGAGTTAAGCAAAGAAAGGGTCAGATCTAAACACCCAAGCCAAAGTCAATGACAATAGAATCAAGAGACCCAAACTCCTAGTAGTCCTGGGGGCTAGGGGTGGAGGTATGAAATGCATGCTGGGAACAGGGATGAAGGGAGATCAACAATGGGGATGGGAATGGCCCTAATTTACTGTCACTAAGTGCTGAAATAAAACTGTGAAAGACTTGTAATTTACAATTGTCTCAATAAAAAAATAAAATAAAATAGTCTGGAACAAAGAAAGTAACAAGGCATGTGTTAGTAACAGAACATGTGCTCCTTACAGCCTGTACCCAACAGAGATTTGATCTCTGGCTCTACCTGGTTTTCAGAGCATTGCAGGCTATGACCCGGAAAGCCCCCAGATGTACAGAGGTGTCCATGTAATCATTACATCACAAGACCTGAGTAGCACTGAATTCTCAGACCCTGACATTGAACTGCTGGCCTCACCTGACTGGTTGAGAATCACAGTTTCTAGACCTCTGGTCACAGTCTAGGAGGTCACCAAAATAAATAAAAAGAACATAGTCAAAAATTGCCTTGCAATAATAGAGGCAACAAGTAATAATAGGTGAAATTTGTTAGTGGACTGATCTTCTTGTACTGTTTCTTCCAGTGGTATTTATGAAAACTCAAGTAATTATGATAATAAAACCAAGGGTATGTAACGCAAGAACAAACTACTTACTGCTAACATGGACTTAGAATAACTTAATGTTATTAAGTTAGAATAACTTAATTAACTTAGAATAACTTAATTAACTTAGAATGACTCAATGTCTTCATTTAAATATGAAAAATAGTTTCAAGTGGCCATAACAATAAGCACAGCAGGTAGAGTGTCTTGCATGCAGCTAACCCAGGACTGACCAGGGTTCTATCCCTGGCATCCCATATGGTCCACCGAGTCTGCCAGGAGTAATCACTGAGTGCCACTAAGTATGGCACAACTCCTCTTACCTCCAAAAATAATTTCTTCAGGTTTCTGACCCAGCACATAAAACACATGGAAGTCATCATGACTGTCCTCATGAGAGGAAAAAAAATAGTTCAAACAATTGAAAAACTAATTTTTCTTAGATCCAGCAGAAAATAGAGTGACACAGGAAACAGCTGCCATGAAATCATGAGGAACAGAAAGGTAGATACAGAGAAAAATACTTCCATGAATCAGAACTCCTTATTGGTAGCTGGTATTAATAGGAATCATATTTAACAAATTGGTAGAAGCTCAATTTGGACAAGTTTGAGAATTAAAAACTGTGTATGGAGGTAGAAAAGTCTAGGGATAGGAGAGAATAGTATTAAGATCTCTACACATTTGTGAGTTTGACGTCACGTTTTTATTGTCAAGACTGAAGAAAAATTCCCCTTGCTTCTAGAAGGAGGAAGAGGAAAATAACTCAGATCTCTGTGTTGACTTCAACAAGCTCACCCTCAAGGGAAACTAACCTATAAGCATCTAATCTACAGAGACTTTACCAAGGCCCAGCCACCCGGATGAAAGGGAAATACCCAACTCAGCTTCACTAAAACACTAAAATCTAATTATAGGACTATAGAAAACTTTCCTTCTCTTCCAACTTAATACCACATAAATTCAGCTTCTGTATAATAATAGAGGTTTACAGCGAACAGAACAGCAAGCCTCTGGCCTTATTTATGAAGTCTCAAGGAAAACTTAAAACAGCAGAAGAGACAAAAACAGACTAGAAGAAATTTTTGTTTCTGAAACTGTAAATATGGCAAACAGTAAACAGCACCTAACTCTGAAAACATAAAGCTTTACATTAAAAGCTTGTCTAATTCAGTTCTTATGTCCACTTTTAATAATAATAATAATATAAATAGGAAAACAAACATTTAAAATGAGATATTGAATGAGAAAGACTTAATAGACATTTATAGACTCTCCACTCCCTAAAAGCTCCATCCACATTTTTCTGAAGAGTTTACATTCTTCTGCACATAGAAAATTCTCAAGAATAAATTACATGCTGAGACAAAAAATTAACTGTCAATAAAGCCACAAAGATCAAAATCACACCAAATATCTTTTGGGATGATGTTGAAATAGTACTAGAAATCAATTTTAAGCAGAAAACTGAAAAACAAAAACTCCAGCATTTTGAAACTAAGCATATTACTGAATTACTGCTGGGCCAAAGAGGAAATAAGTCAAAGAGGAAATAAAACATTTCTTAAAGGAAATGAGAATGAACACAATGTATAATATATGCAACATAGCGAAAGCAATAAGAGGGAATTTTATAGCAATACAGGCTTACATCTGGAAACAAAATTTCCAAATAAACATACATCACAAAGAATCTGACAAAGATGAACAAATGAAATTGAAGCCAGTTAAAGAAACAAAAGAATAAAAATTAGAGTGGAAATAAATGCAATAGAAATTTTAAAAATATGGATTAAGCCAAAATTCTCAGTGACAAGAACCTACCAGATTTAAGCATTTCATTGGTCTGTGCACTTGACCAACTATATCTGTGAGGTATTCTTGGGTTCACTAATTATTGCTTAGTAGGCCTCCAAAAATTACTAGAAATAATAAATAATAAATCAGTAGAGTAAGATGGAAGACATTAACATTAATATGCAAAACTTTTCCATTTCTACCTGCAAAGAGATGCAAAAAAGAGATCAAGAAAATAATCCCATCTATAGGTACATAAAAATTAAACACCTAAAAATCAGCAAAAGATTTGAGAGATCTATTATAAGGAAATCTGTCCTTATTGTCCTTATTATTAAAATAAGTTTAAACACATTAAGAAATGAAAGAATTTTCTGTGCTTATCATTTAAAAAATAGCATTAATAAAATGGGCATACATCCAAAAGCATTATTAGTCTTCAGTGCTATTCCTATCAATAAATATGGCATTATTCAAGGAAACAGAAAATTACTAAATTTTCTGTTACTAATATTACTAAAATTTGTATAGAATCACACATAGATCCCAAAGAGTCAAAACAAATCTGAGAAAAGGGTGGAAATTCTGTTCTCTGTACACTGTACACTGTACACTGCAAACTATCAAAAATAATGGTATTAAAATAAAAACTGACACGGAGACAAATAGAAATGTACTGAGAGCCTATAAATAAAACCACACACATATTAACAGTTATGACAAAGAAATCAAGGCCATAAAATAAAGGTATCTTCAAGAAATGTTCAGAAAAAATGAAACTGTATAGTCACATAAAAAAATAAAGTTAAATCAATGTTTTGCACCAGACACAAATATTAATAGAAAATTGATTTCAGTGTTAGATCTTAAAACACAATACACATAACGCTCATATCAGGCACACTGATGTCTTTGAAATTTTGTGTTCACATAAAAATTTAAAATTTTCTGCAAAGTGGGGCTACTAAATTCAAAAGAGATGATTGGTATCAAAAGAAACCAAGTCACTAAAATGTATAGATACCTGGCACTCCCTATGGTCTACTGAGTACTGCCAGGAGTGTTCCCTTAGCATCTAGTTTGGCATAAACCATGAGTACAGTCAGGTGTGGCCCAAAAGCAACAGCCCAACAAAAATTTCAAAAACTGAAGTGTCAAGAAGAACAAAAAAGAAGAGCAAAAAGAACTATGAAATTATTGCAATATATTATATATTGCATGTTTAATGGGAACATTAGAATGACAAAAGTAGAGATACTTGAAATACTTGAAATACAATGACTCAGAAGTTTCCAAATTAAAGATTCAGACATTCACGAAAAGCAAGAAGGATAAGGACCAAAATATTTACGCAAGACTTTAGCATATTCAAACTAAAGAAAATTAAAAATCAAGAGATCGTGAATAAAGTCAAAAAAGAAAAAAGTAACTTACCAACCCAAGTATATGAAGAATTACAGCAAACTTCAGAAACCATGCAAGCAAGCACAGAGAGTAGTGAAATGTTTGAGTGTTGGGGAAAAAAATGAATTAAAGCTTAAAATTCTACATACAGTGAAATTATCCTTAAAAAAATGGAGAGTACTTTTATATTTCAAAAACAAAGGAGAACATTTCTCTAGAGATAAAGATGTTCTCAAGAAAAAAACTGAACAAATTTGTTGCCACAAGATTTGTCTTACAAGAAATGATAAAAGAAATACTGAACAGAAAATAAAATAATACAGGTCAGAGAACGAGATCTTCAAAAAGGAAAGAAGAATGAATAAATCAAAGTAAGATAAAATCATTTCTTATTCTTAGTTGATCTAATAGATTCAAAATTTTAAAATAATAATATCAACATTATATTGTTATTGTTATGGATAAATGACTGAATATCAGTGATATTAAAAGGAACATAAGGGATGAGTTAGAAATTTTTGTTTTAAAGTACTTTTTATTTTTCCCCCTTTTTGGGTTACACCCAATTGTGCTTAGGTCTTACACTGGCTTTCCACTCTGGGATGACACCTGATGGTGCTTGGGTTATCATGTGAAATAGAGAAGATTGTACCTAGATTGGCCATATGCAAGGCAAGTACCAAACCCAATGTACTATTGCTTAGGCTCCTTTAAGGTTCTTATACTACCTGTGAAACAGTATCTGCTCTTTGAAAGTGAATGTCAAATATTGTCAAATCAAAAATGTATGTTAGAAACTCTAGAGCAATACCTTAGAAATATTAAAAGGAATCTAAATGTTAGGCTAAGATATGAGAGAAAGAAGAATTACAGAAATTTCTCAAAGACAAAAATGTAGAAAAAGAATTGACATAAAAATCAAAAACACAGAGCAGAGTAGGATTAGGGAACTATTACAAATAATGTGCCATACAGGTAATGAGGCTTTTAGAACAGATAGAAAAAAACACAATAATGTAAAACAAATATGGACTCAGAGTAGAAGTCAGTTACAAATATGGTAGATTTTAATTTTAGCTTCATCAATAATCTATGGAAATGGAAATTGGAATATACAGCCAAACGATGGAAATTCTTAAAGACAATTTAACATAAAATATCAAGCACATAAAAATATCAAGCCCATCAAGTCAGCAGTGAGAGAACGGGAAAGAAGAATTAGAAAGAGCCAGCAGACAAGTCTTTGATCCAGAATATATTTTTGAAAGTTCTACAAATAAGCATAAACATTTTAAAAGTTGGCAAAGCACTTCAACAAGCAATTTACAAAAGTAGATAGCCAGATGACTGTTAAGCAGATGATAAAACACTGAACAGTATTATTCATCAGGGAAATGAATATTAAAACCATAATAAAATAGGAGCATGTGTCCTTCGAATGACTACAATTTTAAAATCTGAAAATACCAAGTGTTGTTGAGGTCATGGATCAATGTAACTTTTATACATTGCCAATGGTCATAAATATTTGTTTTTAAAAACTATAAAAAACCATATTAGTAGTAGCTACTAAATAAAAATACACTGACTCTATAATCCAGAAATTCCACCCCTAGAGATAGCATCCAAAATTTGTCTATAAGTATTTCTACAAATAGCCACATATCTGAATCTATTTGCAGCACTTTATTCATTATAGTCAAAATTTGGAAATTACCAAATGTGTATCAAACAGATAGTAATAAATTGAGTATGTTCATTTCACAGGAAAGAATATTTAAACAGTAAGGAAAGAAAAACTTATGGATACCTACAAAATCATGGACAAACTTTTTCAATTATGTAAAGTTTAACATAAATTAATACATACAATTTGATTTTTTACATGAAGTCCAACAACAGGCAAAATTAATCTATAACCACTGTAAAAGTCAGAATAATAATTATTACCTCTTGGTGGAAGAGGATGATTAGAAAAATACTTCCAAGGATATTTCAAGTGAAAATTTTATATCCACAATTAAATTTTGTAAAAAATAAGGAAAAGTTAATTAATTTATTGTCACTATATTATTTCACTCTGCCATATGTAACAGCATAATTTATTAAAAGTATACTTCAAAATGGTGTTATTGTTCATACCAGTTTTATAGTCAAATGTCAAGCAATAAGTGAAGTATTAATCAGACTGATCCATTATTGTTATAAACTATTATATAGTCTTTGTTTTGTTTTGTTTTTTAATGGTTTTTGGGTCACACCCGGGGTAACTCCTGGTTTTGGGGTCACATACTCAGGGGTTACTCCTGGCTCAATGCTCAGAAATCGCTCCTGACAGGCTTGGGGAACCATATGGGACCCCGGGATTCGAATCACCATCCTTCTGCGTCTAAGGCAAACGCCTTACCGCTGTGCTCTTTCTCCGGCCCCTATTATATAGTCTTTAAAAATGTAGTTGAACAACTTCTAATGACATAAAGAAATTCTGAAAATATTATATTAAAAAATTTTCCCCTAATTTTACTCTTTATTTATATGTTTCGACATTTTTAAAAGCTAGTAAGGTCCTGAGAGCTAGTACAGAGTGAAAGTATATTGCTTTATCAGAGTTCTATGCTTGTTGCTGCATATGCTACCTTCAAAACCTGCCAGAAGTGATTCTTGAGTGTAGAGCCAGGAGCAAACACTGAGCATAGCAAAGTGTGACCCAAAATTAAATCTCAAAACAAACCAAAAGGCTAATAACACTAAAATTAATAAGATATTCTACTGTCTAGAGTACAGGCCGGTGTGGGGTGGGGAGGAAGGACACTTGGGATATTGGTCATGGGAATGTTGCAGTGGAGAAGGATTTTATATATATATTTAAAAAAATTAAAAAAAAGAAAAGATAAGGCCTCCCAATTCTTATCACAGGCCGTGTTCTTTACACTGACTGCTAGAAAGAGGAGGTACAGTAAATGCACCCCATATACACCTCAACCCAGGCCCTTTGCCTGATCTGTTTTGTGAATTGGGGGACAAATGAAACACACACACACACACACACACACATAAAAACAAAAATAAAGATATCACTGAATTTATATTTATATTATATTTACAACAAAATAAAATGTTATATCATAAATATGAATGATGATTATATTTAGTATACTTATTATAATATAATAAAATAATGTATTCTATGGTAATTTTAATGAAAATTATATTTATATCAAATTTATTATATTAACATAGTAGGATTATAATTTAGTATTGTTCATATCTAGAGATGAGAGTTGTGTCTCGTTTGGATTCTGTGTGTGCTTAGTGAGATCTAGAACGGACTTTTTTATTTTAATTTTATTGAGACATTGTGAATTACAAGTCTTTCACAGTTGTATTTAAGGTACTTAGTGGCAGTGGATTAGGGCCATTCTCACCACCAGTGTTGACCTCCCTCCACCATAGTTCCCAGCATACATACCATACCTCCACCCTTAGCCACCTAACAGGTTCCCTTTTGTGTATAGTTTGTTGTAATTTGGTTCTCTTGATTCCATTTGTTGTTGACTTTGGCTTGGATATTTAGTAGAACTGACTTTTAATGCTGTTCATGGACTGTTTGCTTGGCTTTCTGGAACATTCTTGAAGCCTTGAGTTTCTAGATAAGAAGTCCAAATTGTGTTGAATCTACCAAGTACACCCTCATGGCCAGTGCAAGTATAGGATTCCTAGTCAACATCCTCAGTTGTTCCAGCCACTGAGTCATCTCAGCCCCAGGGTCAGCAGTGTGAATATAGCAATCACTCCCAGAGATTAGTCTAGCTTCTAGCCATTACTCTTCCTACCCAAAGTCTCAGTGTTCTCCAAGCAGAAAAGCAAGTCACACCCAAAGTTCCTGTCTGAATTCCAAGGAAGCTGTAAGCATATCTGGGGGTAATTTGTTGTTTGATAGATAATGGAACATTGACCTATGCCCCAAGAGTAAGGAAAGCTCGGCGAACTCATCTGTGAGTCCAGGATAAAAAAAGAAACCATAATTGTTAAATATTTAGCTGTCTCTGCCACAACATTCTGGATATGAACAATATTGGCTGTTTATAGAAAATTGAGCAGGGCCCATTGGTTATTCTGAGCACTAAACTGCTTTGTTCAAGGACTGAATGTACATAAAAGATTAAATCCACTTCTTTGTTCACATATTTTAAATTAAAAAATTAAAAATAATTACTTATCTATATAAAGCAAGGTTTATTTTGTAATCTTCAGAGCATTTCCTTGAGGTCTGATGTATTTTTATTCTCCCACATTTTGCAGCGAGACATTGAGTCATACATCCTTGTGTTTTTCATGATCTTAAGAGAAAACCTTTCAGTTCTTTACATTAAATGTGACATTAGCTCTGTGTGTTTCTTTTTTTCTTTTTGTAGTTGTCCTTTACTAGTTGGAGGACATTCCTATCTACTATTTACAACTGACATTTTCCAGAGAGAAAATTTCCACATTTCTAAATAGGGAACAATGCCTACCTAGGTCAAAACATTAGGAAGATGATATGTTTCTAATGACTTTCAAGTTCAGAGGTCCAGGACAACATGTTACAGTTTCTCTGCAATTCTAGAAAACACTCCAAGTGGATGACAGTAGGTGTTATGACTATTTTTATAGTCCCATGGAGATCATAGCCTGCACTTCATACATAGCCTGACATCACCTGTTTGTGCTTCAGTCTTTTCCTCTCTGTCGAAAAATTATCTAATTACTTTAAAGAGTGAGATGGACATGGAAATTATTATGCTGAGTGAAATAAGGCAGAGGGAGAGAGATAGACACAGAATAGTCTTACTCAACTGTGGGATTTAAGAAAAATAAAAGGCAGTATGCTAATAATACCCAGAGATAATAGAGATGAGGGCTGGAAGGACCAACCTACGATATGAAGCTTACCACAAAGAGTGGTGAGTGCAGTTAGAGAAATAACTACACTGACAATTATCATGACAATTGTAATGAGTGAGAGAAATAGAATGCCTGTCTTGAAGACATACAGGGGGTGTGGAAAGAGGGAAATGGGGGACATTGGTGGTGGGAATGTTGCACTGCTGAATGGGAGTGTTCTTTTTTTTTATAAATGAAACCCAACTACAAATATGTTTTTAATCATGGTGCTTAGTATAACATCTTTATAATTTTATATAATAAAAATAGTATGATAATTTACATAATATAAAGATATAGAATTTAAAAAAATAAAGAGCTAGATGGATTAACAAAGCAGTAGCAACATTTTCATTTCCTCATGAATCAGGTCATCAGAAATACTAACACATAGTAGGCATTCACTAAGTATTTGTGAATAAGTAGATGGAATAAATTCATGAATAACAGGTGGCATTTAGAATATTGGTTAGAAATCATTGAACTTTTTTCCTTTCAGTCCTTTGTGTCATTGAGGGGAATATTGAAGTTAGGGGGTTCTGAAAGTTTTATGTGCAAGTGAGAGGCATAGCAGGCAGGCTGCTGAGCTTCCCTAGTTGGTCTTGCAAAACTTGACTGTGAGTTGTTCTAAGAATGCCTGGGTGCTTCCTGATTCATTTAAGTAGGAATATTTAAAGTCCACTTTTGTGTGGCCCCAAATCTAAGCCCCAGAACCAGAAGGTTCATTGTTACAGTTTATTTAGGGGATGGGGAATTATTCCCCAGAAAGGCTCCTGGCTGGAGGCCACCTCTGGCACTATGCGGGCTGATGGAATTTTGGTGCTCAAGTCCAGAGGTGTTGGGGAGTACCAGGGCTACACCTGATTGTGCTCCAAAAGCCACAAAGTGCTGGAGATTGAATTCAAGATTCTTTACCTGGTAGTTTCAATACCTCAAGCTGTCTCTTATTAAAATAAGATTTTTAAAATCTTATTTCTTTAAAGCAGAAATGCTGGAAAACTTCAAGAATATGTCAGGCAAAGATGTGAAGGAAATCCAAACAAGAATTCTTCTGAAGGGTTAGCAGGCTATGTGGATAAGGGAGCATCTTCAGAAGCAAACACAGCTGAGTTTGTGTCCTGCTTCTGACACAGCTTGCTGTGTGACTTTGGTAGATTTTTAACTTCTCTGAAGTCCAGTTTGTTTATTTATTAAATATGAATAGATATACACTCATTCTATATTATGATATATAAGATATTAATAAATAATTAATATTATATATAATAGTTTAATATAATATTATATTATATGATCTAATATATGATTAATATAATTAATTCAATGTAATTAATATAATAAATATATTATATAAGGAAGTTATTATGTATATATCTTCCTTCCAGAGCAATTAAGATGATGAATAGGGATGTACCCTAGGAACACAACAACACAACACAAAGAGGCCTTCTGCACACCTATATTCATTGCAGTGCTATTTACAATAGACAGAATCTGGAAACAACCCAGATGCCCAACATCAGATGAGTGGCTAAAGAAATTGTGGTACATATACACAATGGAATATTATGCAGCCATCAGGAGAGCTGAAATCATAAAATTTTCCTATACATGGATGGGCATGGAAACTATTAGGTTGAGTAAAATAAGTCAGAGGGAGAGAGATAGACACATAATAGTCTGACTCATCTGTGGGATTTAAGAAAAATAAACGACATATTGTAATAATACCCAGAGACAATAGAGATGAGGGATGGAAGGACAAGCCCATTACATGAAGCTCAACACAAAGAGTGGTGAGTTCAGTTAGAGAAATAAGTACAATGACAACTATCATGGCAAGAGTAGTGAGTGAGAGAAATAGAATACAGGAGGGAGATAGGGGGCATTGGTGACAGGAATGTTGCACTGGTGAAGGGGGTGTTTTTTTATAACTGAAACCCAACTACAAACATGTTTATATTCATGGTGCTTAAATAAATATATTATTTTTGAAAAGAAATAGGACCAGACTAATTTACTCCAGGGCTTTTGTGGGAGGGATCTTGACATCACGTATCTTGGTACCAGGGAAATTGTAGGTTCTCTGCTCTCTGGCATTATCTTGTATTCAAAGTGAAGGATTTCCAACACATTAGTGACATCAATAAGCTGATGTGTGTGTGTGTGTGTGTGTGTGTGTGTGTGTGTGTGTGTGTGTGTGTTTGAGCCACACCCGGTGATGCTCAGGGGTTACTCCTGGCAAGGTTTGTACTCTACCACTGAACCACACTCCTAGCTCATTAGACTGTTGAGAAGGATGACTTTAGTTGTAGGATAGGACTCAGATAAAAAGTGGAGCAGGCAGCTAGTAAAAAACACATAACATTCAGACTACTTGAAAAAAAATGTATTATAATCAGTTTTGTCAAGCATGTGATGCATTTTCTTCAAATATAAATATAGAAATAAATAAAATTCAAACTAGCTGTCGGGATTCCCAATAAAGCAACACTCATTTGTACATTTAATTTCTTTCCTGGTTCATGGTAACATTAGCACTCAAGCCTCCAAAAACCAAAGCCTGTCCTCTGGTGAGCAGATCTCCTGTGCATGGTCTAATTTTCCACAGCTCTTCTCCTCCTCCCTTTCTAGGGTCAGGTCCACAACCAGGCTGACTGAAGAAACAAACAAGTTTTTCTAGTCCAGTAATAAGGTTTTTGAACTGGCTCACCAAGTACAATCATATTCTGGCCTTCACCCAAAGGGAGAAATCAGAAATGACAAAGGCTATAGTGAAAAAAAGAAAATAAAAGCCAATCGTCATCTCTCTCATCAGGAAAGATCAAATCAGGCTTTGTGTCAGTAACGAACAATCCTCACTATCAAGTGATTTCAAAGCAGTTTAAATTGTTTTCTCTTAACCAGAAGGTTGCCAGGGGCATGTACACCCATGTCATCATCTTCCCCATTTTGGAAATCAGGTAGACAAACTTGTTGTCAACCTGTTTGGAGCATTTGGTGTGGATTTGAAGAGGAGTCATGACTTTCCAGAGAGAGTATTGGAAAGTCTTACCAATTATTAAATACTCAATTCATAAGTGACCTACTTACTTCTGCTTTCAGCTCATCTGCCCGAACTCTCTTATGATCAACCAAACTAGCAAATAGACCAAGGAAAGTAGGCTTCTACTATATTGCTTGAAGGTAGGAGTCAGAAATATTTAGTCAAGAGCATTAATGGCTATTGTACTAGGACCAATTACTGCTGTATGGGTCTATTTCAGTGTTTATCCTCTAGGCTTTTTTCTTTGTACACACATGTCTACTAAGTCATCCACTCATAAAAACAGACATTTCATATTGTCATCGTATGTAGTTTGTTTTCACAGAATGCAGTCCTATTATTACTTGTATTATTCTGTAAAATCCTATTGCACTTAAAAAAAACATGGTTTCCTTTTATCATAGAACACACTTAATAACTACTTAGTTTTCCACTGTAAAACTTTTATTATGTATTTAACCAATCTCCTGCTCATGAACATTCAGGTTGTTCAAGTTTTGATGTCAAATAATATTGCACTGGACATCCTGGGACATGCTTTTCTATGATTATGCTATTACTTCCTTGGGATATATTTCCAGATATTAAATTTCTGAGCCCAAAGATATTTCATGTTTTAGTTTTTGATAGATATTGCAAAACTGCACTGCAGTAATGTCAGGCCAACTTATACTTTCCCGGTGTCATTTCAGAGTTCTAAAAGGGTGGTTTCGACACAAATGACTTAATTTCCCAATGAAAGTTTTCATAATAACAATGATATTAATAGCATTTATTAGGCCAAACAGTGTGTGAAGTGTTTATTAAACATTATCTCATTTAATCCTTACCATATGTCTGAGAGATTTTACTATTGCCATTTTCCAGATGAAAAATTTGAAGCTCAAAGAAGTTAGATATCTCATTCATGTTCATTCAATTAGGAAGTAACAGGGCTGAGTATGACCAAAATTATTTTAATCAAAGCTGAGTTGGGCCCCTCTTGAGATTTCTTTCTAAATCAGCTTCACCAATGGATTCTGTTTGGAGCCCCAATTAGTACAATTTTAGCCAAAGTCCTGCTAGATCAGGGAGATAGAAAATATCTCTCATTCTTGATATCAGATCAATTTATCATCCCCCACCTTGGCATAATTTCAAACAATTTCCTGTCAAAGTTGATTCAGTCAGAATTCCCTGTACCCTCTTAGTCATTATTTATGCAGCAAAGCTCGCTCTATTCTTCAGTTACAAGTCACTATTTGTTCTATTGTCCAACTCTTTTTCCACTACTGCAAAATCTTAGTTCTACCCCCACTCTACTCCCTGAATAAAGACTGCATTGTCCTTTTAAAGGTGTCATGAGATAGTTCAAAAGACTGTATCACATTCTCTGTAGGCAGAAGTCTTGGGTTCAATCTATGGGACCCCCTAGCCCCCAATCACCGCACCAAAGTAGTCCCTGGAACACTGCCCAGCATGTCCTTTCCTTTAAGAGTGTCATGAACAATATTTATCTCCTTTCTAAATTTAGAGCTAATCCTGTGGTCTCCAAACTCTTTGACAGTGGAGTTCTAAAACAAACAAACAAACAAACAAACAAAAACCCCTCACATTTCCAATAAATCTTATTTATAGAATTTTTATATCAAAAAAGAGAGAAAATTTATAAAGGAGGCACAGGAAAATGCTTAGTAGAACTGACTAAAAAATAGTTGATCTGGCTCTAAGTTCCTTTCTACCATTTATGAATTTGGGGTAACCACTAGCATCTCCATGCTCTAACTTTTCATCTGCAAAGTAAAAATTATGCCAGAATAAATCTTATGGCATTGTAAGTATTGAATTAGTTAAGAAATATGAGCACTTTGAACAACATATATATATGTATATATATATATGACAACATTGTTGTTTTCAATTATTGTTATCCTAACAGAATCTCATATTAACTACAAAATGGAAAAAAATTAAAAATTAGTAAAATAGAAGTGCAGCTTTTTCTCCCTGTCTTCCTGGAAACTCACACAGCCCTTAACTTCATCCTATTCTTCCTTAGATATCACCATGCTTATTGTGTCCACCTTGAAGTTTCCATTAGATAATTTGGGTGTTTAGGACATTGTCACAGAGATAGAGGTATGGTATTTGAGACACTGCAGTTAGGATAAACCAGGGTCTGACTCTCTCCTTCTCAGAGAAGCCTAAAGGCAATACCTCAAAGAGCTTCTCCAGACCCCTCATTGTCAGCTGTTCCATCACGCCTAGCATGCCCTTCCATTATCTAGTTTTTTCTTCTGAAATTGTAGTTTTATTTAATCTCTTATTATTGTTGGCCACTTGTCAGGAAACAAGTTTTTGTAGCTTTATTTATTTATTTATTTATTTACTTATTTTGGTTTTTGGGCCACACCTTGTGACGCTCAGGGATTACTCCTGGCTCTGCACTCATAAATTGCTCCTGGTTTGGGGGATCATATGAGACACTGGGGATTGAACCGTGGTCAGTCTCAGTTCAGCCAAGTACAAGACAAATGCCCTACCGCTGCACCAGCGCTCTGGCCCCTTTTGTAGCTTTATTAACAAGTGGTACTAGGCTGCTTAGTTATGGGAGAAATGTTCAAGCATTGTCTCCTTGCCCCAGGAACTGGTAAAAAAAAAACTGCTAAAGCAAAAATCCCAAAGAGAAAAATAACAAAACAGAGAATGAACCTGAAAACTTTATCTCAGCAATGCTTATCCCTTTCCTATTTTCTACCACTTTTCATACATCTTCATTTACACACAAGGTAATCAGTGCTCAGGGTTAGGAGACCATCTAAACACATTTCTGAAATAGGACTGCTTCTGAATTTTTGACTTATGGTGGCCCCCTACCCCAGTGTTTTATTTCTTTATGAAGAAAGGGAAGCATGCTGAAAACTTTGTGGATTCAATAGGTTAGGATGTTGAAAACTAGATTCCACTGAGGGAAGTGAATTGTACTTTCTTGCACTGCATTTTAACTGGCATCTTTGGATTCTGGCTAAGCCACACCTTGTGGAAATTTTTCCACGTCTCAAAAAAAAAATTCAATATTTATAGAGATAGGGCCTAGTATATAAAATTATTTTATTTGCCCATTTTAAAGACTCCTCAAGCGTCTGTCTTAGAAAATTTACTAGCTCCATTTTATACAGATAGGAATGCAAAAAAAAATTTAAACATTAGTCATTCTTCTGGTCAATGACAATACTAAATTTTGTTTGGTTTTTGTCTTGATTTTGGTTTGTGGGTCACACCTGGTGGTGCTCAGGGGTTATTCCTGACTCTGCACTCAGAAATCACTCCTGGCTGCCTCGGGGGATTATATGGGTTACTGGAGATTGAACCCGGGTCCACAGCACTCAAGACAACATCCTACACACTATGCTATCTCTCCAGACCCAATAATGCTAAATTTTAAAGCCAAATCCCTCCATTTCAAGGTCAGTTTCCAAAGCCAATCCACTTTATCAGAGCTATTTCCTCTTGAGACCAGGTGTATTGGTTAATAATAGATGTGGCTACAAATAACAACATCCTATTAGTGACAGTTTAAACAAATGGAATGCTTATTTTTTTCCCATAAGGAACAATCCAGATGTGGGTCATCAGGTCTGGTGCAGTAGCCCAACAATGTTAGTAGAGACGCAGATCTTGTGTTTCTTGCGCTCTGCCTTCCTTAACATTTGGGCCTCACCCTCATGCTTGTTGTCATTGATTATAAAAATGACTCCTTCAACTCCAGCCTCACGGCTGCTTTCCCAAATGAAGAAAAAGGCAAGGCAAGGAAAGGTCAAAGGAATATATTGACTGAATCCATCTTCTTACAGATTTTCTTTCTTTTTTCCAACAATGGTTTTATTTTATTTCTCTTGAACCAAATGTTATCAAAGGCTGCTTCTTGCTAGGTAGATAGAGTTGGAGTGTCAGAGGTTGGGTCAGTCAGTCAACAATATTCCATTCTCAGAATCTTGGTTAAATTTTTTTCTTTAGCTCCTCACTTTTATGTGGTTTCATACTTGTTGTCTGAGGTTCCTCAGAAGCTTCGAGAAGTTTTTTGAGTGTAGAGGTTATGTTTCACTTTATCTTGTTCACTCCCTAGTGCTATATGCTGAGGTGTTTTCAGAATAAACAGACAAATATGTCTCCAGAAAGAAAAAAAGAAGAAAAGTAATCTCAGAGACAGGTAGTTCAGGGGGGAAAATTCATTTAGAGATATAGGGCATTTTTTTTTCATCTTACCAGAAGCCCTATGACATGACTGCATATTTAGGTTACTGAGTCCTGCAAGGCCTTTAAGAAGGTCGGACCCGTATGAGGCACCTCAGTTCACCTCAGTCAGCGGAAGAGAAGACAAGGCCTGAGCTGAGGTGTATCTGTTTTTGTTATCTTGTTCAGTTTTATCTATAGAAAGGAAATGCTTGCACAAATCATAATGAGGTTCGTTTGTAAGCCTGATTTCCTTTTATTTATTTTAACCCTGTTGATACTAAAACTTGGTTTCTTGACAACTTTGCCTCATTTCATGAGGGAAGTGGCATTTGTGAGGAGACAGAAGTTCCCTCCTCTCAAAACACCTTATCCTGGGGTTCTAGCCATAGTCATAATCTGATATTTATTCCTTTCCAACTATATTTTTCTTTATTGTCCCCCTCCAACATTTTTTAAACTGTGAAAATTTTAAAAAAGGATGAAAATGGTTATTCCACAATCTATTTCTTAATAAATGTATATCTTTTAATAAAATAATCTCCAGGGGCCAGAGTGGCAGCACAGAGGTAGAGCATTTGCATTGCCTGTGGCCGACACAGAACAGACCCAGGTTCAATCCCCGGCATCCCATATGGTCCCTTGAACCTACCAGGAGTGATTTCTGAGCACAGAGCCAAGAGTAACCCCTGACTGCTGCCAGGTATACTCCCCAAACTAAAAATAAATGAATATAATCTCCAGGTGGTTTTTAATTAGTAAAAAAAAAAATAGTCAAACGCAAAATGCTGCAACACTCAGGTCCATGCTTCTTTCCAAAGTAGCCTCATTAAAATATATTACTTTCAGAAAAGCTGTTCATGTAGGGGCTAAGTGATAATACAATGGGTAGGACATTTACCGTACACACAGAAGACCGGAGTTCAATCCACAGCATCCCACATGGTCCTCTGAGCCCATTAGAAGTGATTTCTAAGCACAGAGAAGTGGCCCCTCTTGTGTATGTAAATATTTTAGGGAATCATTATGTTACTGATCCTAACCTGATTGGTGATTGTGCCCTACCCTAGGGTGTGACCTGGCATTCTGCCCCCACCCTAAGGTAGTACCTGATTCTGCTTCCACCATTGGTTGGTATCTGATCCCACCATTGGGTGGTACCTGATTCTGGGGGATAAAAACAAGGGTCTGTGGAAGGCGAGGGGCTTTTTGCTGGAACTGAGGCTGAGTCTTTGGACTTCAGTCTTGTCCACCGTATAAAGCTAATATTTCCACAAGCCTGACTGTCTGCGAGTTGTTTACCCGCCGTTTTACCTCAGAACCGTGGCTAGACAGGGTGGCAGACGCGTGCTCTGAGCTGGAAGACAAAGGCCTCATCATCCATCCCTCCATCAGTCAACCTCTTCAAGGGCTGACTTGCAACAGCCCCGAAAGACAGACAAACAAAAAGAAAAGTTGCTCATTTCTACACCAGTATAAATGTCTTTTCATCTATCAATCTATCATTTATTTATTATCTATCTCTATTATTTAACAACAGCATGTTATCTAGCTCCTATAAAATTGACATAAATATATGATTTTGGGGGCCGGAGAGATAGCACAGCACCACTAGAATATTTTGCCTTTCACTCAAGAATCCAGGACAGACCTTGGTTTGATCCCCTGCGTCCCATTTAGTCCCAAGCCAGGAGCGATTTCTGAGTGCATAGCCAGGAGTAACCCCTGAGCATCTCCGTGTGTGGTCCCCCCCCAAAAAAAAAGATGATTCTATATACATAGTCCTGTACCTCTTTTATCTGTGTCTCTGTATACACAAAACTACTTTATTTCCTTTTAATTTTTCCTTTATATTGTCTGTCATATTATCTCTCATTTTCTTTTTATTACCTGTCATTG
Source organism: Suncus etruscus (assembly GCF_024139225.1). NCBI lineage: Eukaryota > Metazoa > Chordata > Mammalia > Eulipotyphla > Soricidae > Suncus > Suncus etruscus. Next base: position 6,954,628 of record NC_064864.1, read on the forward strand.
GCTTCCTCTGTTTAACAGACCTGTTTGTCTGCTGCCAAGGTTTCTGCTATAGATGCAAAACAAAAGCATTCTTGAATTTTCTGTCTTCCTGATTGTGGCAGTCCAGATTGAACTGGGACTACAGTAGAGAAACAAGCAAGGTGTAAAGAAGAAGCTCAAAGACTCTAAGCAGTAAGAGCCTGATTTGCTCCAGAAAAGAATCTAGCATAACTGGGAAAATTAAAAATAAATTAAAGAGAAAAAGAACTCAACTTGCGCTTCAAGCTCGTGTTGCTCGTGTTCTCTCAGGAACACTCTTGTCTTTCTTGTCTCTCTGTCTCTGCTTGCTTGCTAGCTCTTTCATGTTCTTTCTTGAACATGCCCATCCCTAGCCTTCACATCTTTCTAAGTAAGTTTCATTCAATAAATGCTATGCTGCTTTGCAAAAATAAAAATAAAAAAGAAAGAAGAAAGATGGAAAGAAAGAAAGAAGAAAGAAAGAAAGGAAGAAAGAGAGAAAGAAAGAAAGAAAGAAAGAAAGAAAGAAAGAAAGAAAGAAAGAAAGAAAGAAAGAAAGAAAGAAAGAAAGAAAGAAAGAAAGAAAGAAGAAATAAAGATAAAATTTCATTCATTATATGGGAGATCAATATTTAACTTTTTTTTCCATCGAATAAATTTTTATTTTAATGAAAGACAGTTAATATTCACAGTTGTAGCAATTAACTACATTTGGATACATATTCTTCCATATATTTAGACCCAGGCACATAAGCATCCAAGTTGTAAATATTTATATTCTCTGACTCAAGAAACCCAGCTAAAGAGAGTTACTTTTTTTTTTACCTAATGAATTATTTCAATTTTTCCTTTTTTTTAAATTTTTTTATTTTGAATTATGAGAACAAAAGATGCAAAGAAAGAGGACAGTGGAAGGACAATTGCCCATAAAATAATTCTCAGAAATCCCCTTGCTTGATATCTTAACTTTGAACATTCAGTCAAAGAACATTAAGATAAATAAAACAGAATACATGTACAATTACTTTGTCCCTCAAGTCCCCATATTGTAACACTTTATAATATTTCTTAACAGCACACAAAGCAATCTAAAGCCATAAAACTTAAGGAACTCCTTAAACATTAGAGGCATAGTATTTTTTACATTTCCATGTACATGCATATTAGCTTAAGTTAACCTCAAATTTTAAGTGGTTTTTTTTTTTAACTTTTAATTGTGGTTTTTCTTTGCTAACACCACAAATAATGCAAAAAGGAACATTACCTTGCAAACATTTTGGCCAACATCTATAGGTTTATTTATACAGGTAAGTTCCTATCTTAGTAAAGAAAAGTGTGTGTGTGTCCATTACTATAAGAGAATGTAGTAGACTAGGTAGTTTACAAACAGAAATGTATTTCTCACGGTATTGGAGGCCAATAAGTACAAGACGGAAATGCTAATAGATAGCAGATTTTGTGTCTGGTGAGATTCACATCAATCTATTGTCCTCATCATTCAAACAGCGGAAGAGTGAGAGAATTCTCTGGGGTCTCTTTCTTGAGTCATTAATTCCAGTCAGAGGGCTTGGCCCTGCCGAACTAAACTAAAGGCCTCCCAAAGACCCTTCTCATATACAACCAGACAAGGGCGAGGGTTTACACCCGAAAGTTAGGAGGACACAAACATTTAGTCTATGCAGTACTTTTAAATTGGATGGGTTTGTAAAGTTTGCCTCAGGAAATGAATAGTTTATCATTCTGTGTCTCAGTTTACGAGCAATGGTTCTATAGCAGGGGTCCTCAAACTTTTTAAACAGAGGGGCCAGTTTACTGTCCCTCAGACCATTGGAGAGCCATACTATAGTTTAAAAAATATGAATAAATTTCTATGCACATTGCACATAAGTTATTTTGAAGTAATAAATCAAAATAGAAACAAATACAATATTTAAAATGAAGAACAAGCAAAGATAAACCAACAAACTTACCAGTATTTTAAATTAAGTTGCATATTTTACTTAATATTTAAATTGAACTATGACCCTGCTTTTGGAGGGCCATAAGACCCCTGCCTAAAACTAAGAGAGGAGAAGAAGAAGAAGAAGAAGAAGAAGAAGAAGAAGAAGAAGAAGAAGAAGGAGGAGGAGGAGGAGGAGGAGGAGGAGGTAGAGGAAGTGGAGGAGGAAGAGGAAGAGGAGGAGGAAGAGGAGGAGGAAGAGGAAGAAGGAAGAGGAGGAAGAGAAGGAAGAGGAAGAGAAGGAGGAGGAAGAAAAAGAGAAGGAGGAAGAAGAGGAAGAGGAGAAAGAGGAAGGAGAACAAGGAGGAAGAATAAAAAGAAAGAAAAAGAAAGGAAGAAAGAAAGCGAGATAGAAATAAAAAGAAAGAAAGAAGAAAGAGAAAAAAGAAAGATGAAAGAAGAAAGAAAGAAAAAGAAAGAGAAAGAAAGATGACAGAAAGAAAGATGAAAGAAAGAAAGAAAGAAGGAAGGAAGAAAGATGACAGAAAGAAAGAAAGAAAGAAGGAAGAAAGATGAAAGAAAGAAAGAAAAAGAAAGAGAAAGATGACAGAAAGAAAGATGAAAGAAAGACGAAAAAAGGAAGGAAGGAAGGAAAGAAAGAGAAAGAAAGAAGGAAGGAAGGAAGGAAAGAACGAAAGAAAAAGAAAGAAAGAAAGAAAGAAAGAAAGAATAAAGAAAGAAAGAAAGAAAGAAAGAAAGAATAAAGAAAGAAAGAAAGAAAGAAAGAAGAAAGAAAGAAAGAAAGAAAGAAAGAAAGAAAGAAAGAAAGAAAGAAAGAAAGAAAGAAAGAAAGAAGAAAGAAAGAAAGAAAGAAGAAAGAAAGACGGAAGGAAGGAAGGAAGGAAGGAAGGAAGGAAGGAAGGAAGGAAGGAAGGAAGGAAGGAAGGAAGGAAGGAAGGAAAAGAAAGAAAGAAGGAAATATGAAAGAAAGTTGGAGAGTGCGGTACACACTCCACAGATGCACTGTGGCATGGGAAGATTTGGCTAAACAGAACAGCAGTAGAGGCAAAAACAACTGGCAGACTGGATAAATGTCCTCAGCGGGCTGTATGTGACCCACATGTCAAGTTGAAGAACCCCTGCTCTCTGGCCTTCTCAAAATAGGGTTTCATCCCTTTACTTCCTCACAGTCTGAATTTTTCTTGTGTGTGTTTTGTTAAGGACCACACTCGGCAATGCTCAGGATTTATATCTGGCTCCACTCAGGAATTATTACTCCTGGCAATGCTGGGGGCCACCATATGGAATGATGTGGCTCCAGCCTGGGTCAGCCACATGCAAGACAATTGTATGATTCCTCTGGCCCCACAGTTTGAATTTTTTTTAGTAGCTTATTAGCTGCTTTAGTTGCATATTTTACTTAGGAGTAATGTTGAGCATATTTTCATATTACCATTTCCTATTTCATTTTTGACATTTTCTATTTTCTTATAATGAGTTAAATAGTTTTCCCAATTTCATCTAATCTTGTAGTTATTGGTATATTTTTATTTAAAAATTCCAAATTTGTGTGAAGTCAAATTTATAAATATTCCCTTTTATGACTTCTTAAGTGTATAGATTCTTCTGAGAAAGTCTTTCCGTTTTTTTTTTTGGGGGGGGGCACACCCATTTGACGCTCAGGGGTTACTCCTGGCTATGCGCTCAGAAATCGCCCCTGGCTTGGGGGGATCATATGGGACGGGGGGGGGGGGGATCGAACCGTGGTCCGTCCCATGCTAGCGCTTGCAAGGCAGACACCTTACCTCTAGTGCCACCTTCCCGGCCCTAGTCTTTCCCTGTTTTGTGTATAAATGTAGCCACTTTTTTTTTAATACTTCGTTTTTAACATTTAAACCTCTGATCCTGCAGGAATTGTTTATTGGTAAAGGTGAGGTAGAGATCCAGTTATGTTTTTTTCTACAACAAACCAATTATTCCAATATTATTTATTGAAATTATAGACTGTTAAGGCTCGCAGTCGAAGGACTAGACCGCAGAATTGGAGAAAAGCTGAACACAACTTTAATTTGTCTACAAATAGCCCCAAACTGACCAGTCATGGTTTGTTTCTCCCAGGAGATGAACCCCTCCCAAGGTCATAAATTAATTGGATTATGTAGGGAGGGGATATAGGGAAGTTCTAGTTTTTTGATGATCTTTAAAATGACTGGCTATTGTCTAGGGTACTTTCCTACTACTCCCATGTGTCCTTTCCAGATAGGCTACCTGTTATGACCAGGTAACGTGAGGTCATGTTAATGGAAATAGACTTGAGAAAGCCTAACATGTGGCTTGTAATATGTCGTCCTTACAAAACGGCTTGTTCAGAACCCTTGTTCTGAATTCCTTGCTTTACTATCGTAAAGTTTTACTATTGTAGTTTTAAAATGGTGTTAACTAAGTTAGTGTTAAATGGTGTTAGTGTTACTATGCTAGGCAAGACTAGGTCATATTGGATTTTGATTTTCAAAAAGCTTTCTGATTAATCATCATGATTTGTTGTACGACTTTAATATTGTTTTGTCGAGTTAAAATTTCTATTTTAATTGGAATTTGATCAAATTTACAAGTTAACTGAGGAAGAATTAGTATCTTCCCATCAAAGACCAAAATTCTTCCATTTCTTATTCATCTATGAATGTCAGATTAAAAGTGTTTTTATAATTTATTTACTTTATTTAAAGAAAATGCATCATCACATAGTTGACATAGTTGATCGAAATACATTTGCTTCCAGGTAAGTGAGAGCAAGTTATTAAAAAAAAAAAAGAAAGAAAAGAAGGAGAAAAGAGAAAATTATAAAAGATAAACAAAGAAGTGATAACCAAATTTGTGAAAATTATTATAGTGCTAATGAAGTCACTAAGACATGGGTAGAAGGTTTAGTATGCTCTTGTTGCTAGCCGACCATTCGTTATTTCATTTCTTTCCAAACATTAAGTGACCTCACCTTCAAACTGGCATATAAATTGGCGTGTTCCTATGGGAATGACAGCACCAAACAAATGAAACTGTCCAGAAATTCAAAGCACTCTTACTGATACGGCAGTGTTTGTGGGCATGTTCTCAGATGCTAGGTCTCTCAGAAGTAGGATAACATGGGGGTCGGCTTTGGGAGGAGGGATGCCCACATACACTCCAAAAGAAAGAAAAAAAAAAAAACAAAACAAAACAAAAAGCCCTAGTGCTATCAGTCCAAATATGAGCAAAGCTGAAGTTTGGTCAGACTCGTGTCACTACAGAGAAGTGTAGAGAAGTGGTGAAGAGAAGCAGGGCCATAGGCAAAGCATTGATTATGGGTGATGGATGAAGCAGGCATAGCTTTAGCAGGGCAGGGGCTTGGCCTGTCCACACCTCCAGAGATTTCCAGCTTTCAACTGTGTGGCTGGTGAATTTATGATTTTTCTTTTTTTTTCTCATTTTGATTTTTGGGTCACACCCAGCAGCGCTCGGGGATTACTCCTGGCTCTATGCTCAGAAATTGTGCCTGACAGACTCAGGGGACCATATGGGATACCGGGATTCAAACCACCGTCCTTCTGCATGCAAGGCAAATGCCCTACCTCCACGCTATCTCTCCATCCCCCAAATTTATGATTTTTTCGTAGCTTTGTTTACATCTTTTTTGAGAAAAGTGTATGTCTGTGGAGCTGGCCCAGTGTGAACATGGAAACTAAAGTGTTTTTTAATAAAGACCTTGAAAATTACTTGATACATTTATCCCTAGAATTCTTTTGGTTTGCAGTTCTAAATGAGGTCATGTTTACTTTTTATCACAATTTAGAAGCTTTACGAAAAAAAATAACTGGTTTCTTGTATTTACTTTGTAACTAATCTCTTAATTCTCTTACAGTTTTCTAGTTGTTTCTCTCAGGTTTTATAGGTCAGGCATTCTCTTGGAGAATGTAAGTGATCCTATACGGGTTAATATTTCTCAAACCTCTTTTTTTTTTACTACAATTCTGGAATATTCCTATTTTATGGAAGATTGTGTTAGAGTTATAAAGCCTTGAGCTAGAGCTTTTTATACTTTCTCATTTAGGTACTTTTCCCAAGAGTCCTACTTTTTCTACCCTGAACACTTGTTCTTCTACTCTCTCAGTTCCTAGAACCCAAGAACCGTTGAAAATGTCCCACTATCCCCAAGCACATATTCCCCCTTACATACACAGATGAATAATAATTGAATATGAAGATGAATTATGTTATAATGAAAATTTTAAAATATTTGTGTGCATAAATTCAATCATAGGGATCACTTTTATGGTAATAGATAGAAACTAGATTTTTGTTATTGTTGTTCTGGGCCACACCTGATATTGCTTAGGGTTTACTCCTAAGTTCTGCACTCAGGGATCAGTTTTTTTTTGGTTTTTTTTTTGTTTTGGTTTTTGGGCCACACCCAGCGGTGCTCAGGGGTTACTCCTGGCTGTCTGCTCAGAAATAGCTCCTTGCAGGCACGGGGGACCATATGGGACACTGGGATTCGAATCAACCACCTTTGGTCCTGGATCGGCTTCTTGCAAGGCAAACACCGCTGTGCTATCTCTCCGGGTCCCAGGGTTCAGTTTTGATGGTGCTTTGGATATCATATGGGATGCTGGGAATCAAGCCCAGGACAGGCATGTTAAACAAATGCAGTGGCATTGCCACTTAGTGATCAAGAACAAAAGTTTTAGAACGAGATTAAATTTTATTTTCTTTTTTACTCAGTTCCTCAGGAAACTTGGGTTATTCATTTAACCTTGCTGTGCCTGTGTCAACATGAAACAGGGATGAAATGGCCCACCGAAGATTTCTCCAGGTTGTTATGACGCTTACAAGAAATTATTAGCTGATGTAATGTATGAATTTGACCCTTTCTGTTTGAATGCTGACCTGTAAAATTAGGTGTTGCACCAGATCCAAGCATCATTAATAATAATGCTCGTTGCTTTACTTTTAATAGCTTTTTAAATGTTTCTTATCTAAATAAAAAAGGACACCAGGAAGAGGAGTTTTTATCCCCAGTGTGCAGGTGAGTTAACTGAGGTTTAGAGATTGTAAATTCATGGTGTCTTCATGTGCAGAGGAGCACGTCAATTCTTTTAATCTTTTTATTTTGTTTTGACTGGGAGGAGAGTCAGTACTCAGCAATCACTGCTAGAGGAACCACATGCAATGCCAGAGGTAGAACCTTGGACCTCCTGTATGAAAAGCATGCATTCGACTTGTTCTGCTGTCTCCCTGGCCAAATTCATTTATTTTATAAGTAGAAACAATCTCACATATATGAATATATCACCATATTATTTCACTCAAGTTCAAAGACTATTAATAGTATGCTATTTTGTTTGAGATTTCAAATGAAAAAAATCTTATGTATACTAAAAAGTATACATCTTCTCCCATCTAGATTATTCTTCTCTCTTGCAAGAGATCAGGTATTTCTGTATTGCGATTTGTTTCTCTATTCATTAAATGGATTCATAAATAGTATTTTCTTATGAATTTATTTGTCTAATTCTTATTATATTGTGTGAACTCTCTCACAACACATTTTCCCACTCTGCGCTTAATATTTTGGTTGCTTATGTTAATACGTATTTAAAATACCGTATTTTCTGGTGTATAAGACGACCCCCTAATTTTGCAGTTAAAACATAGGTTTAGGGGCCGGGAAGGTGGCGCTAGAGGTAAGGTGTCTGCCTTGCAAGCGCTAGCGTAGGATGGACCACGGTTCGATTCTCCCGCGTCCCATATGGTCCCCCCAAGCCAGGGGCGATTTCTGAGCGCATAGCCAGGAGTAACCCCTGAGCGTCAAACGGGTGTGGCCCAAAAACCGAAAACCAAAACAAAAAAAAACAACCAAAAAAAAAAACCCATAGGTTTAGGCCTATATTGGCTATATCAGACAGAATGTTCCTGTGCTACAACTGTATGTACCACTACCACAGTGAGCCAATCACAACAAGCAAAGGGCCAAAGGTTCTACTGTCATAGACTTCCTCTCTGACTCTGGCCCATCTGAGCAGGCTTTTGACAGTGTAGATTCGGGTCCAGAACATTGTCTAATTTGCATGCATCAAAAGCCTGCTTGGATTGGCTGAGTTAGAGAGGCGGTCTGAGCAGCCTGGCAGTGACTGGTGCAGGATTGAGTTGGAAAATTCGTTTTGTGGCAATATTCAGACAATTTTCGTTTAGCAGCAGGCGTATAACACCCCCAATTTTCGGTTGACTTTCTTTTTTGTTTCAAAAGTCATCTTATACGCCGGAAAATACGGTATTTATTATAAGCACAATCCACTGTTCCGTAGATGTTTATTCATTCTTTACTGATGAACTTTTATGCTATTTTATGTCTGTGTGTTTATGTGTGATGAGAATCAACGCTGTAACAAGCATGTCCTGATTTATTCCTTCTATCATAAGTTTAAAGTTCTCAGAAGTGTTCTTGCTGAATTTAGAGTAATTGACCACACATTATTTAACTAATTAATAACAATTTTAGAGTAATTAATAACAAATAATAATAAAGCTACAACTTTATGAAACTTCATCCAAGTGCTTTCCAAATTATTTTGTTAAGTTTATTTTTTCTAGTTTCACTTCTAATTTTCTTTCTTTTATTAAAAAAATAATATCTTTATATAAGCACCATGATTACAAACATGATTGTAGTTGGTTTCAGTCATAAAAAGAACACCAAGATACCTTAAAATGTTATTATGAGTAAAAAACTTCAAGTCCATTTAAATTTTTGTTGATAATGTATTTTTTATTTCATATGCAGCAAAGTAAAAAGCTTTTATTCTCAAATATCTATATTTTCAGATAATAGCTGAATTTTGTAGAGAATATTAGTTTATCAAATTTGTTTCTTCCTTTTCAAGTTGTATGACTTTTCTTTACCTTCACAATCATATTGCACCACTAAGAACATATAGTGTTATGTATGTTAAATACAAGCAGTATGTGATGGCAAGTGTCTTTTTGTTTTCAATGTGGAGTGCTAAAAATATATTTTTGAAAACTGATAACATAAATCAGAATAGCCGTTGCCTATTGGGTACAAGTCAGTCAGTTGACTGGAAAATATCACGAGGAATGTTTTGCCAAGGGCTGGTGTTCTGTATTATGTTCCCTGGTGTTATCATACTTAAACATTTGTCACATTCGTTGAGTGTACATTTAAAATTTGTGCATTTTCTGTCTTTTGTCCATTTTTCCTGATTTTAAGATACTCGTTATCTATTAGAAGATTAGCTCTTTGGCATATGAATTGACACACTTATTTCCAAGTTAAATTAACAATTTTTCTTAAATCAAATTTAGAGATTTAACTCTTTTGTCTGTTTTTGGGCCACACCCAGAGATACTCCTAGTTCTGTATTAGGAATTTACTGCCAGTGTTCTCTGGGGACCATATCAGATGTTGGGGATCAAACCAAAGTTGATCACATACAAGGCAAAGACCCTCCTTGCTGTACTATCTCATCTGGTCCCTACTTTATGGAGGCAATTAATTTTGAATTTCTTCTAAATTTGGAATCACAGAATGACTTTCCCTACTTCAAGGTCATAAAACAATTTTTCCATGTTTCCTTTGAAATTAGTCTGTGTATTGTTTGAGGTATGGATTCAATTTATTTTCTTTTCCAGATGGCCTTCATATGTTATAACATTATTAGAATTTCTAGTGTTTTATTATTCCCATTGTCCTAGGATAAACTCTTGTGCTCATAAAATAATATTGTAACTTTTTTGGAAGGGGATCACCCCTAATTATGCTCAAGGGATCATACACTTCTGAGGATCTAACCCTATGCACTCTAGTTCCTCCAGCTATCTCTCTGATTCCTCTAGTATTGCTTTGAAAATGTCTTAAATCTGTAAGTTATTATACTAAGTTATGTATTCACATCCAGTACATCTATATGTATATATAGGCACATTTATAATAATAGAGAAGACTGGGCTAAGACATGCCTTGCATAATTTTGACCCTAGTATCATCCCTGGCAATGATTGATCCCATGAACATTGCCCAGGTAGCTCGGAAGGTCTCTAATATCAGCAGGGTGCTGTAGGTGACCCCGGGTACCCCAAGGCTCAAGCAGCTCTCACATTAAATCCAATCAGGCCCTATTGGGTGATCCACTACAGGTAAAACTTAAGACTTCTGAGTACCAATTGGAAATAACAGCCCCTCCACCTAAATCTCATAAACTTTCTTTTCTGAAAATTTACTTAGCATATGAATAATCTGGTTTACAGGTGAGATTGTTTCATATCGTTTTTTTCTCTTTCACAATCATATTTTTAGTTTGGGTAATGAGGAAGGAAAAAATAAATTCACAAAAAAAATTGAGTAGGCTTTCCTATTTTTCCATTCTGACACAGTTCTTAGAATCATTTGAGTCTGGTAGATTTTTTTCTTTCAGCAAAGATCCATCTGATGCCTGACCAAAATATATGTCATATTTATGTGTCTTCTTGATAATTTTTGTTAATTTTTATTAAATGGGACTTTAACTTTTGGGGGAGTATACCTAGAAACACTCGAGAGTAACTCCTGGCTCTGCATTCCTTCAGGAATAATTTCTGGAGAGCTTGAGGTACCGGAATATGGGATACCGAGGATGAAATCAGGGTCAACTGCTTGCAAGGCAAACACCCTACTACAATGCTATCGTTCCTGCCCCAAAGGTCAATACATTCTCTTATCTTTGTTTTCTAAATTATAGAATTAAAGTTATACTCTCCTCTCGTTATTTTGAAAGTTTCTGTTGCATTTTATTCCTTAGTACTATTTCTTGGTGTTATTTGGTGTGTGTGTGTGTGTGTGTGTGTGTGTGTTTCATTAATTTATCAACTATATTTTTGTTTGTTTGTTTGTTTGTTTTTGGGCTACACCTGGTGACGCTCCAGGGGTTACTCCTGGCTATGTGCTCAGAAATTGCTCCTGGCTTGGGGGGCCATATGGGGGACACCAGGGGATCAAACCACAGTCCATCCTAGGCTAGCACATGCAAGGCAGATGCCCTAGCGCTTAAGTCACCTCTCTGGTCCAACAATCTTAGGGTGTTCTG